>NC_059326.1:23550833-23860666 GCF_018350155.1 Leopardus geoffroyi | reverse complement strand
AGGGCCCTAAAAAAGGTGCAGAACCTTCTGCAGCTAAACTCAACCTTGAGGTTCAGAGATCTCATCCAAGGTGAACTGTTCCCTGACAAACTTTTGGTGTATAACGCTTCCTTATCTTTCAGGGGCAGCATGTATTTCCCCGGAATTTGGCTCTTGGGCTTTTTAGTTGTTGTTGTTGTCGTTGTTTTTAATCATTATATTTAAAACCATATGTCTGGGAGACCTCAAACTCTAGGTGGGCATTGATGTATAGATCTCTACTCCCAGTAGTAGGAATTCAGCTCTGGAGTCCACCGAGAAGTCATTTCTGTGGGGTGATTTGTAGCTTTCTAAAACTTATAATTGTGCATGGTGTATCAGCCCTGCCTGCCTGTCAAAGATAGCTCACTTCTTCCATGTGATGCAGATACTGTTTTCAACATAGCTATGGTTGCAGTTCCCTAAGTAATTTTTTCCCATTGAAACAAATATTGCTTCCTTCATTCACTGCCTTGCCATTCATGTATTTATTCAGTAAAAGTTTTTGAGGATCTACTAAGAGCCAAGTGCTAGAATGTAAACTGCATGATGGCAGGGGCCCTGCCAGTTAATTATGGCTACCTCCCCAAGGCTTACTCCAATGACTATCACTGAATAAATATTTAGTAAATTTCATATAGTACTGGTTGTGGCAGAGACTGTTAGTTGCCTATACCAGCATCCCTTCTCTCCTTCCTTGTTAGCTATCACAAGTCTGATTTTGAGCTAAGTACACTATCACTTATCCCTTTTCACAGCTAACACTGGTCTTATGGTTTTGTTCAAGCCTGTGGCATTCAGAACACTTGTAGTGGGGGCAGAGAAACTGCTCAAAGGGAATTGGCTTGGCTGTAAAGAGTTGTGTTTACCAATCCCTTTACCACCCCCACCCCCCTTCTAGTTTGTAATATAGGGTTTTCCCACTACTGTGACTGAGGAGTAATTTACCTGGAGGAAGGTATATAAATCTTAATCAGGTAGGTTAATGGAATTTTACATGTACGTATACTTATGAAACCATTACCCAGATTAAAATGTAAAATATACCCAGAACCCCAGAAAGCTCCATTAGGACCATCCCAGTCAATATACTTCCCAGAGATAATCTCTGTCACCATAGATTAGTTTTGCCTAATTTTGAATTTCATGTAAGTGGAATCACATGGTCAACAGACAGGTTCCCATCGGAAGATAGAAACTGTACCAGTAATTGTAACAGAAGAAAATTAATATAATGAATTATTAATGATTAAAAGGTAGATAACCATGAAAATTGGTAAAAGAAGATTCTTTTAACAATATAACTTTAACAATATGAAATACTAGTACAAAAATAGCAAATGTAGGTGGCAGCTACTGCTTCTGGGGCTTAGAGTGATCAAGGCAGATGATAGGAATTTAAAGGCTCCACCCTCACCTCTGGGGCTTGGACATGGAGAGGCTCTCACTCCTGCTGGAAGTTACTGTCTCCCTCCTAGTGGAGGACACAGGCCTGTGTGGGTCTGCAAGGGCTGCCAGTATGAGTGCTACCAGGCTACCCATGCCAGTCTGCCAGCTACATGCATGTTCAAAACAGTACTCTAGAACTAGGAGGCAAAGCGCTGCAGTATTCCCACAGAGCCATTTACTGATAAGGCCAATACTGAATGAACTGGCAAAGGCGAATATCAGTAGGGGTAAGCACCACTCTTGGAAAGCTGATTTGGAGCTTAGAGGCAATAAATTGACAACTGCCACATATAACATATGATCTCCGGTGTTTGTTTTCTTTCATTAATAGTTATATGCATACTGGATTTGGCAGCTTAAGCCCTCACAGCCCTCCAAAAACATGATAGAGCCTTAAGAGTGGAAGCCATATAGTAGGATGGTGAACAACATGTTAAGAAGCCCGAGTCTCTTATGATAGCTGTGAAGCTGCCACACCAGTCTGGGATTTCTCAAATTTGATGTCAGTAATTTTTAATGTGAGAGGGAAAGAATACTTTTCCTTATTTACCCCATGTGGTAATTTCCCCCTGATACGTGTGGTGCAATCAAATGATAACTAATAATACACCTGCCTCAAACTGTTCACAGGCCACCAGAGAGCGTCATGTAAACAATACCGTTATCAGGATGAGAAAGATGAGTGAAAGAACTAGAATTGGTTCCTTCCTTTGTTCCAAGGCCCCATGCTAGAAAGTTGGGATACTGGGGATATTCAGATCTTTGTATCATTTCATTTTGTGTCTAAGTATCCTATCGGACGTCACAGATAAACTTGGGGTCTAGGTTTTGTGACTTCTAGTTTAATGCTTTATTATTTAATAACCCAGATGTCTGCTCTGATCACCTGGCCTCTGAAGAACAAAATCAGGTTTCCTAAGTGTGCAGTTTGGCCCTTCCCCTCTTCCCCTCAAAGTCTAAAACCTTCCCTAAAATCTCTGTCAGTTTGACAGTTGGTGATGACGAAAGGGGAAAGTGGCTGTGTAATGCGTTTAAGTTCTTACAATTACCTCTGGTTAGGAACTGCTTCTTCAGTTCTTGGATCAGTCTTCGGTCTTACTAGTTCATGTACTAATTTTCATACTGTATCAGTTCAGCTATGAAACTCAACATTCATCGATTTCTATTAAAATACCTACTCACACAAATCAGTACTTACGTGTAGCAGTCTTTATTGAAGCATAACCAACACTAGCCCAAGTAATCACTATTTTCTTAAATTTTTTATTAAGTCTTTTGAAAATATGATATATTTAGATGGTTCTAAACAATGTCAAAGTGAGAAATGGTGGGTGCCTGGGTGACTCAGTTGGTTGAGTGTCCGACTTTGGCTCAGGTCATGATCTCGTGGTCCGTGAGTTCGAGCCCCACGTTGGGTTCTGTGCTGGCAGCTCAGAGCCTGGAGCCTGCTTCAGATTCGGTGCCTCCTTCTCTCTCTGCCCCTCACCCAGTCATTCTGTCTCTGTCAAAAATTAATAAACATTAAAAAAAGTGAGAAATGGTAAATAGACCACCCGATTTTCTATTGGGTTGCTGATCCTTATTGATTGGTAGAAGCTCTTACTTAATATGTTAAATGAGCCTTTTGTGATAAGGTTGCAAATCTGTTTTCTCAATGTATCCTTTTCCTTTTGGCTTTTCTTAAAGTGAGTAAATGAGTATTTCTAAATTTTTATGGTCACATTTTTCAATCTTTTATTTTCTTTTAAGTCTTAAGAATATTGTCTCTTTTTTTTAAGATTTATTTATTTTGAGAGAGGAAATGCATGCTTGTGCAGGAGGTGGGGAGTGGTAGAGAGACAGGGAAAGGGAGAGAATCCAAGCAGTCCCTGTACTGTCAGCACAGATCCCAACGGGAGGCTTGAACCCACAAATAGTGAGATCATGACCTGAGGTAAAACCAAGAGTCGGATGATTAACCAACTGAGCCACCCAGGCACCCCTCACATAGAATAGTATATTTTAATTAGAGCTAATGCTATATAATGAATTCTTAATGATTAAAAGGTAGTTAACCACTAAAATTGGTAACAGAAGGTTCTTTTAACAATATAAAATAGAAAATGCCAGTACAAAAATAGCAAATATAGGTGGCAGCTATTCCTTTGGGGGCTTAGTATGATGATGATGATGATCTGAATATCCCTATGATACTTCATGGTTATAAATAATTCTCTAAAATTTTTTTCCCCTAGTAATTTTAGACCTCCTTTTTTACATATACATTTAAACCATTGATTTATTTTTGTATAAAGTGTTGTTGGTTCAGATCCAGTTTATATTTTCCAATTATCCCAATACCATGTAATTCTTAATATTTCCCCCATTGAGTTGAGATACCACTTTTATTATTTATTGAATTACTACTTACATTTGTTTGTATTAGAGGATTTGTTTTTGTTCACCTCTGTCTATTCTTGAACCTGTATCATGTTGCAATAACTAAGTTTCACATGTTTAAATAACCGATAGAGCTAATTCTCTTCATTACTCTTATTTTTCATAATGTTTCCATTCTTGGCTTCTTGATATTTTCATATGATGTTATAATCACCTTATCTAGTGCGAGGACAAAATCCTGTGGGTATTTTTATTGGAATCATGTTGGATCTACAGATTCACTGTACAGAATTTAAACACTTTTGATGTCAAGTCTTCCTAAACCACACAACGTGCTTTTCCATTTTTTGTGACTTGTGTTGTCCTTCAGGAATGTTTTATAGTTTTGTTTCCATAGATCTTAATATATTTATTGTTTTTCAGTTGATTCTCTTGAGTATCTCAGTGTATTTCATGTTATCTCTAATAGTAACTTTGCATCCTCTTTTAAATATCCAGCCCCAGAGGCACAGGGTGGCTTAGTGGGTCAAACATCCAACTTTGGCTCTGGTTGTGATCTCATGGTTCCTTAAGTTGAAGCCCCACCTCTGGCCCTCCACTGAAGGCTTGGAGGCTGGAGCGTGCTTCAGAGTCTGTCTCCCTGGCTCTCTGCCCCTCTCCTGCTCTCTTTCTGTCTCTCTGTCTCTCTCAAAACTTAAACATTAAAATTTTTTTTGATGAGTTGATGTTGAAAACTCCTGCACTACACTTATATTGCCTTCCATCCATACCAGCCTTCTTTTTGTTCCTCAAATATACCAACTTCTCCCTTCTTAGAGCCCCAGAATACTTGTGTTGTCTCCAGATTTTTACCTAGCTTTCTCTTTGCTGTCATTCAGCTTAAATATCTCTTTATACAGCCTTCCTTGACCAAGAGTCAAGAAAGTTTCTTTACAGAACTGACCACTTCTGGTAATTTAAAAATAGATTTGATGAGAATGACTTTTTCTGTTGTTATTTACTAGTGAATCTGTAATGCCTAGAAAAATTCAGGGTTGGTTGAATTAAATTCTTAATAGCCATTGTTTCCCTCAGCCCCTATACATTTCCCCCTGTTTTGATATCACATCACACTCCTGGCCATCAGCCCCTAGGTTTAGGAAAATCTCCTAACAAGTAGAAAGCCATTCTAGCTCAAACGAGGAAGAAATGAGGCCTGGTGCGCAAGGTCTTGTGGGAGTTCCTCCACTCCTGCTAGGTAATGTCCAAATGTTTGATATGTCACATTACCTACAACTGGGGAGGGAGCCTGCCACAGCCTTTGTCCCAGAGTCAGCAAGTTCCTTCTCATGTTCCAAACAAACTACCTTGAGGAAAGATAAAATTTATTGGCGAACATAGCTTGACTGTGCGGAGAGTAGTTCACAAGCTCAAAGGAGGAGCTCCAGGGTCCGGAGCCCCTGGGTCTAGAACAGGACCTCATACCACCAGACCTTTCTTCTCTCCTTCATGCAGCTTTTTGTTAGCCTGGCCCTGCTCAACTTTATTCTGCACAAAGGCTTCTCCAGTTCCCTGGGAAGTTACAGTCTGGCTGCCTGTTGGTTGAAGTAACAGCGGCTTAAATAGAGCTTCCTTTTCCAAAGGTTTTGTTAAAGGGAAAAACTTTTTTTGGCCCTTCATGGATCATGTGTCCACTCCTCGACTAACCACCACATACCCAAGAATGAATGGGGAACTCTGACTGGCCAGGCTCTGTTCCTTTGGGGATGGGAGTGCTTATTTCCAAAGTTGCTGCGGGTTGGGTTGGGGAGTAACGCGTGGACAGGTGGAAAAGTAGCTATGAAATTCCCCCATAAACACTTATTTAAAAAGCCAATGGAATTGGAAACTTTCACTTCGTGTGTGTTATTTAAAAGATGACCTACATAAGAACCAAATTATGTAAGAAAAGACATTCAACTAAGTAATGATGGTTGCAGTTTGTGTTTTGATATGCTTGGGTTTATTTTAGCACTTTTTTGTTGTTGTTGTTCCTGTTATTTGAGAATCTAACCTAGGTTTTCAGTATTGTTTGTCTTTACTCAAATTTTGTTACTCTATTGTTATAGTTCAGAATCCTGATTGTTTTCAATTCACTGACTCAGTAATCATGGGTTTATTTCTGGGCTCTCTATCCTGTTCTGTTGATATAAGTGTCTTTTTCTTTTGATTACTACAGCTTTGTAGTGTATCTTGAAATCTGGAATTGTGGTACTTTGAGTTTTTTCCTCATTCGTGATTGCTTTGGCTATTTGGGATCTTTTGTGGTTCTATACCAATTTTAGTATTATTCTAGTTTTGTGAAAAATTCTGTTGGTGCTGATAGATATCCCACTGAATTTATAGATTGCTTTAGGTAACATGGACATTTTAATAATAATAATTCTTTGAACCTATGCATATATAAACCTGTCTAATCACTATGTTGTACACCTGAAACTAATGTAAACTTGTGTGTCACCTGTACTTAAAAACAAAAAAAGTCCCGGGGCACCTGGGTGGCTCAGTCGGTTGAGCGTCTGACTTCGGCTCAGGTCATGATCTCAAGGTTCATGAGTTCAAGCCCCACGTCAGGCTCTGTGAGGGCAGCTCAGAGCTTGGATCCTGCTTCAGATTCTGTGTCTCCCTCTCTCTCTCTCTGCCCCTCCCCAGCTTGCACTCTGTCTCTCCCTCTCTCAAAAATAAATAAACATTAAAAAAAAGTTTTTTTTAAATCCCAATTGTTTAACCTATTCCTCTCTGAGAAGGATTAGTTTTGTACAGTTGAAGTCTTGTGACCTTTTAACTCTCATCAGGAGCGGCAAGACTATGCCAGCCTGATGGTAACTTATGGTGTGAGTTATGAAGAAGTATATTAATCAGTCTCTTTGCTTAGAACCCAGCTTTGGAACCAAACCATAGATGAAAACTCACATGAAGTTTCTAATATGTAATTGAGGAAAGATGTGGCTAGACTTGGAGTCCACAGGAGCTGGGTTCTACTGCAGACTCCATCCATTATTCTTTATAAAACTTCTGGAAAGTACATGAACTTCTCAGACTCTCATCTGTCTTTATTTTATTGTGAATATTTTATTGCTGATTTCACAGAATTGTGAAAATAATATGTATGTAAATTCGCTCTATAAGTTGCAAAGCACTGTATGTATATTTAAATGCTTACAATCAAGCTGCCTTAAATCTTTCAAGTAACAAAATAGGTGAGGATAAATACCATTATTATGAACAAATAAAGTCCTAAAAAATTCCACTGCATTTTTAATCTGAACCTTTTTTTTTTGAACCATTCATTTTCTGACATAGCCACAGATTCTTTCCACATTCCCCATTTCATATATCTAGAACTTGTTCTCTCTGAAAGTATTTCCTTGAAGAAAAAACATTCCCTGTACATTTTAGAATACCGCTGCAATGTCTGCCATAAAGCAGGGTACCTAGAAGGCACTCCATAAATGCATGTAATATTAAGATATAGGGTTGAATCATATGGCAAGTGAACGTGGGGTTCAAGGCATTTGAGGAGAGGAAGTCTGGAAGCAGCACTGGAACTGGATCCTTTGGTTCTTGAAGTCGTAAGTCTGAAAGCAAGTTTAAATAGGATGTTAGAGATCTAGAATAGGCTTCCCTTTGTGAGTCCTGCCATATACCCTTTCCTTCAGGCTTCTGACAGACCTAGAATAAACATAGACAACTGGGTGAAGCAGGGGAAAGAATGAAGTTTCCAGGGCTTTTTGGAGTGACCGGAGTAGGGAATGCATTGGGGCTTCCTTCACACCAAACCCTTAGAAACCTCACAGCCTTGGTTTTCAGGCCAGTTTTGTGTAGTTAAACTGGACTGGCCCCACTGGTTGGTACTGCCTGAAAGAATTAGCTGCATCTGAGGTTCTCCAGGACATATTAGTTTCCTATTTCTGCCATAACAAATTAACACAAAAAATTAACACACACTTAGTGGCTTCAACCACACAAATTTCTTACCTTATAGTTCTGGAAGTTAGAAGACTAAAATCAGTCTCCATGGCCTAAAAGCAAGGTGTTGGCAAGGCTCGTTCCTTCTGGAAACTCTAGGGCAGAATCCGTGTCCTTGCTTTTCTTTTTCTTTTTTTTTTTAATTTTTTTTTTTTTAACGTTTATTTATTTTTGAGACAGAGAGAGACAGAGCATGAACGGGGGAGGGGCAGAGAAAGAGAGACACAGAATCGGAAACAGGCTCCAGGCTCTGAGCCATCAGCCCAGAGCCTGACACGGGGCTCAAACTCACGGACCGCGAGATCGTGACCTGAGCCGAAGTCGGACGCTTAACCGACTGAACCACCCAGGCGCCCCTTTTTTTTTTTTTTTTTTAGCCCCTAGGGGCTCCTCACATTTCTTGCCACCCCACATCTCCCTCTGCTACTATCATCACATCCCCTTCTCTCTTTGAATCACTTGTTCACTCTTAGACCCATGTGATTATATTGAGTACACCCAGATAATCCTAGATAATTTCTCTATCTCAAGATCTTTGTCTTAATCACACTTTGAGAGTCCCTTTTGTCCTGTAAAATAACATTCACAGGTTCTTGGGATTAAGACTTGGAATTTTGGGCTCAAAAAAAAAAAAAATGGCTTCTCCTACAACAGAGGTCTAAGAACTCAAGAGAGAAGGACCCAGGTGCTGCTTGAGGTTTAATGTAGTGACCCTTATTTCTTATGGTCCAGTAGTTGTCAGGCTTTCCTCCAAGTCTTACTGATCACATTAGCTACTGGCCCTGAGGGGCAAGTCCAGGTGTTGGTGAAGACAGGATCTGTGAAAGAGCTCTCTATTGCTCCCTCTGAGGAAAAAGACATTTGTCTCCTCAGGCAAATGCAGTAGCTGGAGATGATTCCCTGGGAGAATGAGGGAAGGAGAGGCTGCATCCCATGTTTGCCTAGTTGTTTCATCTTTGAAGAGTCAACTTCGAAGGTGGATAGACATACATACACAAAATGAAGACACTGAGCCACAGAGCACTTCCCACTTCATTATCTTACTTCCTCCCTCCCTCCAACCACCTTCTGCTTTCTCTCTGTAGCAAATCCCAGGGGGAGAACTAGATAAAGAAGGAAAGAATTAGCAACAAAGATCAAAATAACAAGCAGCAGGGAGGAGATGCAAGGAAGAGATAGAAAAAGAAGAGTTATCTAGGGGAGAAGTAGAGAAAAGAGAAACTCAAAGCTCCAGAGCAGTGCTGTCCAATAGAAATATATTGTGAGCCACACATGTGAGCTTTGCATGGTATTTTAAGTTTTCTAATAAGCATACTTAAGAAGTGAGAAGAAACCAACATGTTATTTTAATATGCCATCGACATAAATACTTGTTAATGAATTACTTTACTTGTCCTGTGCTAAATACTTAGAATTTGATGTGTATTTTATATTTGCAGAATATATCAATTGGGTTTCACCACAGGTCAAATGCTCAAAGGCCACACATGACTACTGGCAGCTTTATTGGACAACATAGCCATAGGAGATTCCACTTCTCTTTTGATTCAGTTTTCAGGGAGGTAAATTAATTACTCAGAAAAAGCAATGTGGATTGATGAGGTTTTGACTAAGAATGTTAAAAAGAAACTAGCATTCTAATTGTGATTTCCTCTGCAATCTACTATGTAGATCATCTCTAAGTCTCCTGTGAAGAAAGATACTCATGATACTTGAGTTTCACATTTCTGGCAGTGAAATCAGCTGCCATGACAATAGATTCTCAAAAGCATTTTGCACTTCCTGAAAACAGATGTTGCATTAGGTATACTTAGTAGGTGAATCTGTTTATTTTATTGTCTTGTTAAATACAATGTTACTGGTAATACCTCCTGTAAGTTTCAGTACTTGATACTGGTTATGCTACTTTATGTTGACTAAAGACATAAAGACTAAGAAAGGAGACTTAATGTGTTGCTACACAGATTCTCATGGAAGTGAGGAACAGAATAAATACCAAGAGTTTTTTTTTTTTTTCTTGCACTACTATATTCACATTTTCTATGTAGTGCCTCATTTTGTCTTGTCTTACTTGCCCTGTTTATCTACCAGTCATGGCCTGAAATTTTAATTGTGGTGTAGCTGGCTGTCACCATATTAAAGAGACATAAAAACAGACCACAGGTCAGTCAGCCAGAAATTGTTCTCTTAGGTGATGCCCACTAAAGCAAAATGAAGGTGCCAAGCAGTTATCTGGTGAGCGAGATCAGTATAGACAGTGAAATAAGATTATTCATTCCTCGCTACTCAATCTTCTTTCATTATGGGACCAAAATCACCAGGGAAAGTTGCAAAATCTTCACTTCATGCTATTCCTATAGGTTCTGTGTTGGCAGGGCTCACTTTTTTAGGGCCCGAAGACTCTCCTTTGTCTTTACTATGTCCCAGCACTTCTTGGCATCTATATATATATGTATATCTTGTCTTGTCTTGTGCACAATTGTGCAGTCAGTGACAGCACAATATTTTGATTGTAAACTAAGTTTTGCAGAATTGCAGGTAAGGCCTCAAACAGGATAAAAACTGGTACATGTGTCTTTAATACGACTGGTCAGTGGCTGCCACCTCACACCTCTGGTAAGTGGTGGCACCTCCTTACCACCTCTGGTAAGTGGGATCTGGTAAGACTGCTCCAGTGAGAGCTTCCTAGGTCCCAGGAGCAGGGCTGCTATGTGCTGAGGCAGCTTGTATGGAGCACAACTCTAGGTGCTCAGCTCATATTGGAGTATTTGTTATTATTCCTCTTCCTTTCTGTGGGGAAGTAGGGATGCTTGTTATGTATCCTCTGAAGTTTGGGGGTATAGTTGACCAAGACACTGGGCCTACTTCTAGATTGGACATTTCCAAAGATGAAATATCTATTGTGTCCCAGTATTCTTCAGGCTTCCTGGGTCTGTGCTATACTATTCTTAAGAAGAAAGGGGAGTCAACTTCTACTCATTCCAGTTCTCTGGTCTCTCATGAGAATATGTAAAAGGGAATCTATCAATTCCAGGATCCACACAGAGGCTGGAGGAGAGGTGGTAATCTTGAAGCTGTCCTGGTTGCTGATGGGTCAAATGAAGGACCATCTCATCAGGTGAAGCCTTGAGGGTGGGCCCCCATGTTGGAATTGAAGGGAATCATAGTGGTCCCTCTGGAAAAGATTCTTAGGAATGGAAGGAGGTTTAACATGACCCTAGGAAAACTGTATGCAACATTTATGTGGAAGCCAACACTCCAACAAAGTCCTTAATATCTCAACCAGCCAGGGCACCTTTCCAAGTATCAAACATTGGCAGTTCTGGGAATGAATATGTTAAGTGTTGCATCAATCAATGTTCTCCAGAAAGAAATAATGAATAAGATATATGTATGTGTATGTATATCACATCTATAAGATGTCTTCACAGCTATAACTAGACTAATGTTTAACCAAATGGGCACCATATCCTAACCAAGTTGACACACAAAATTAACCATCACAAGAGGTAATCATTGAAAAAAAACATATTTATAAGCTAACATGTTGAGACTCCTTGATAAACTGTTTACATATTTTATAGGAGAAGTAGGAAGTAGACAATGACAGAGATGCAAAGTGCTGACTTCCCTAAACAAAGCTACTCTGGTGGCCTATAGGTGCATGTAATTTGTATGTTTGCATATATGTGAAACAAGTTATGAGGAGGAATTATGTGTTTTTCTTTCCTGTGGCTGTTTCCTCTGGAGACATAACAAAGCTGTGTAGATGCATTAAGTGTCTGGGTCTTGTAGGTCCTGTTTGCTAACCTGATTCCTACTCAGGTATAGGATGGAGTACTTTGAGTGGGACTATAGGTCACTGAAATCCTAGCTAAATTGTGATGATGATGATGGTGACTGGGAAAACAGTACCTGAAGAAACAAAAAGATCTTCGTCTGAACCCAGATAATGTAGGGTTTTATTTATTAAAACAAAGAGGAGTAGCAGCAATATAATCAGACTTTTTATTGTAAAATTGAGGGTATAAGACCTAATTTTGATACTAAGTTGTAGAGTATTGCATGACACAAGTGCATTTGTGAAAAAAATATTGTATTTGTGTGTGTGTGTGTGTGTGTGTGTGTGTGTGTGAGTACCTATGTGAAAAAGGGATTAGCCCTTAGGTTAAACTAAATGGCTTCCCAATCTGAGATTCCCTCTCTCCTTAAATTTGGGATCAGAGTGCTTCCTATGGCCACTTTTGTGTGCACATACTTTAATGACTTCCTCCTATGTGTTACTTCACTCCATCACTGTTATTTCATTAATGTCCACATGAGTTCTTCTAATTTTGTGTGAATTTAATCTCTGGTTTGTTTATAGTCTTCAGTGGCTGTTCACAAAGGATAGTTCACAAAGCACCCCCTAATTATGTAGATCTCCAAAGCCAAATTTAGAAAACAAGGCTAAATGTATTCCTTAAAATTATTTTAAGGAATAATTAAATAATGATATTATTTAATTATTAATAATTAATAATGATTAATTAATAATTAATAATAGTTTAATTATTAATAATAAAAATTATTAATTATGAAAGATTGCCGACTTCACCCCTCCAATCCAGAGACCACCCAGGAAGGAGGCTGTAATATGATCATCCTTTTTTGATGTATTTATACCTAAGCATTCTCTTACCCTTTAATTCAAGAAATTATTTTGAGACTCCTATTATGGAGCTTTAAGCAAACAGCAATGATAGTATACAAAGGTAAGATAAAGCAAACAATTAGAACTAATTCTGACAATTGAAACAACGTATCAAGAAATGTGTTTGATATTAAAAAAATCTTTAATGTTACATTGCCAGCAATCTTATCTGATTCCCTTTTATTTTTATTTCATTAGGTAAGTCATGAAAAGCTGTCAGGTTTTGTATTTCTAAGGAAAAGCCCATTTGGGAATTAATTGCAAATACCTGTTCAGTACCAGTTAGCTGCCAACTCTTATTCTTGGTTTTGAGGGAAAGTTGGAGGGAGGGGAGGGAGCCATAAAAGAAAACAAAACAAAAAGCTGTAAGACAAAGAAACTTGTTTGAAATACATATCTCACCATGCCAACACATTTCATAATATAAACAGGAGATAAAAATCATAAGAACAGTAGGAGTTTAAAGGGGAAGATCAACAACACAGCATGAAAGACAATTTTGTGTAAGAAGTAAGTTTAAACTAGAATATACGGATGGTGCAGAGTGGAAAGATTTTCATAGGTATGGAAGAGGAGGGCTAGGATTCAACAAAGAGGCAAGAACCACATGTGCAAGGCTCAAAAAAGAGGGAACTCTTTGTGGATGGGTGTACGGTCAGAGGAAAGGTTGCCTTGTCTAAAGTTGAAGCTTCCTGTTGAGGAGAAGTAGCAAACAGATGGGGTGAGAGATAAAATGTAATGGGCCTATTGCAATAGCAATAGCACTCGTTAATGAGGAGCATTTAAAAGAAGAAAAATCCAGGGCTTCATAAAATAAAAGGGTCATTGAGAAAGGGTAGAGAGGTGTTATCTTGGAACATGCAAGGACAGGGTGGTTCTTTGCTGTTGGCCAAAACACAAAAAGTTGAGTGTTTTTTTTTTAACTGTTTTCAGGGAGCACAGGGTTCAAAGTTGAGTATTGTTGATGCTAAGGCACTGTAGATTTGGGGGTTCTCACAAGGCAGATGGAGAAAGTTACAGTTGAAAGAGGGTGTAACGAGAAGCACAAAGTCCACGTGATAAAGGTGGTGTTGAAAAAAAAAATGCAGGCTATCCCACATTTGGTCCTGACACCAGATAGGATAGGATAGGATAGGATAGGATAGGATAGGATAGGATAGGATAGGATAGTGTGGATAGGTAGGTAGATGGCATAGAAAGTAGTCATTAAATCCAGAGTGAGTGGGGAAGACAGGGAGGCAGTAAAGTTTGATAGGATGAGTGCTGAATTGGGTATAACTGAGAGAACGGGTGGGTGAAGTTGATATCTAGCTGCAAGGAAAGAAGGGAGGGTAAGTTGATAAAGCAGGTGTATGGAAAAGGAGAAAGAAGGTCATTTGTTTTGGGAAATAACCAAAACCTATGAAAAGAAGCAACTGAGCAAAAATACAGTTCAATCAGATTTTCTCAATCTACTTTGAGATTCTGATGCTATATAGTGTTTAGTAGGAAAATGATTGACACTTAATAATGGTGCTTGTGTCACCAAAAATTGGAATTCTTTTGTTAACCGTAATTCATGTAGTTGTTCAAAGACTAAAGTGAAGAATATGGGCCATGTGAATCACAGTGAAGATATTTGAAGTAGTGAAAGGCTCGCTCTAGACTTGGAATCAGGTATTGTATCTTGCTTATGAGTTGTGTGTTCTTGGGCAAACCGCTTAACCTCTCTGAGTGAGCTTCTGTGTCTTGAAAAGAGGAATAGTATCTTTTCTATCAATGAGAAAGAATGACATACTAAACTAATCTTCATAACATAAGTACTATGCAAATGCAAATCTTTTATTTTTTACTTATTAACTTTGCATTTACTGCCAGAAGGAATTTAGGACAGCCAACTTGAAAGATAAACATATATAAAAGTCATGGTAGCTTCTGTTTCTCAAACATTCACTATGTGCCACTGTGCTACCTACTTTGTATACATTATTCTCATAGTAATCCTGCAGATATTATTTTTATCACAATGTTCCAGTAGGAAATTGAGGTAAGAGAGGGAATGAAAAAGTCACACAGCAATGGTAAAGCCAGAATATAAACCCATATCTGTCCTTAAAGATTGAGCTCTAAACATTGTACCCATCCGCCTTTCAGTAATCAAATAGAAAAATCCAAGTATAGCAGGAATTAGATGAAAATCATACCAGGTATAAGGTTATACAAATTTTCACAACTTAGAGTCCTGTACGTTTGTTATCAGCAAGATACAAAGTAGGCTGTGGATATTATATGGGGAAGAACATATGATTAGTTACACAATTTATGGTGTCAAGATAAAGTCAAAACATGACAAAAAAACAATTATTGTAATAACACCAGAAAGAAATGTCTCCAAAGAGTTCACACCATGCTCAATATACATCATCTTCAGTAATATCCTTAACATAGACAAAACGGTGAGTATCAGATAAAAAAAATAGTAGTATCATTGCATATGTAACAGGATGTTAAAATTAATTTGAACCAAGGCATAAAAATAAATTGGATAAGAATTTTCAAAGCTACATCATATTTGCACACATATTACACCAGTATGAATTCCCAGCCATATCAATTATATAAAGGGTTGTCGAGTGTAGAAAGGGATTAGTAGAGGTGTATCTTTGAAAGATCTGTTATAGTGCTATGAGTGCCACCTCCACCCCTGGGGGATAGGAGGATGGTGGGGGTGTCCCCTGTTTCACCTTAAGCCTAGTGACAAGTTATTTTTTAGTGTAAGCAGATTAATTCTTACCTGACTGAACTTTACCCTGGATTTTTCTTTCTGGGAATTTGACGTGGAGCCTAGGGAAAATGAATTGCTTTTCTCCTGTTCATCAAGAGGATAGAACAGAGAAGTGAGACTGAACAGAAATGATAGTGAAAGAGGGTCAGAACGAAACCAGCCACCTTAGGAGTGACAGCCTATGCACCAAGGGCTCATAAAGTCACTTGTGGGAATTAAAGGGGAGAAACAGTATTGACATCCAACCATACATTCAAACCAACTCAAGACCAAAGGGTCTATTGCCAAGAGCTCAAGAGGAGGAAGATGTTCATTGGTGATCAGGAGAACCTCACTAATGAGAATGTATGAACCTGCCTGGAGGGCTTCCTGAAATAGGAGAGCAAAGTGATGAGGATGGGAGGTGTTATTCTTTTTGTGTAGTCTGGGGCAACACATATTCACTGTTACTGGAAAGCTTTGTGATTAGATGTCGATCATGCCTTTCTAGCTGAAAGACACATCTTCACATATCCCTCTCAAGTAAAAGTTTAATCAATTACAAGCACTTTAAGGAGCACCAGTTAATGGGCTAGATTACCTGAGATATAAGAAAAAGAGAACTCATGTTTCAGTTCCAAATGGAGGAAATGAAAAGACCAAGAGAAGGATTTGTGTTTTTTCAATGTTATAAAGCTCCATGGCTGACATCCTACAACCTCCTCTTCAGTTCAGGACTCCCTCAGGTCTGTGTGATGATTTTCCACTAGAAAGGACCTCAGGACCAAAAGAAAGTATTTTTCATATTACCATGCCTGGTTCACTGGTGGAAGTGCTTATTATTGGGATTGAGAAAGATATTTTCTACCATAGACATTCTCCTGAGTTCACATGGAGACCCTAAACAGTACCCATCTGTCCACACTATAGGATTACCTAATTCTGTCCTTGAATTGTTGCTCTTTGAATTGGGTATCTTTTTTAACAGGTACAAAATCATGTTCTTGATTCCTCATTCTCTAGTCAAACTGGTTATCTTCATTATTTTGACCTTTCTAATGTTTGGTAATTGAATTGGTTGGCTGATCTATTTCCATTAAAGCCTCCCTTAGAGCAGAACCTTCACATGGGGCCAAATGAGAACTAAGAGCTCTTATAAAGAAGCACTTAAACACTCATTTATTTTGTCTCTTATTGTTAAGTCTTCTGCTCCATTTGCTAAGTTAGAACACCCTGCCATTTGTGGAAGACACTTGGCTCTCTATTATACAGAGCAATGTCTAGGAGCTATGACAGAGTTTATTGTTAAATCCTTCACCCTGGCTTAAGTGCATTTTTGTGCATCCATCATGTGCCTGACATTCTGGGAAGACTCTCATTCCCATTCCTGCCTTAACCTACAGACTTAGCTGGACTTGAATTTTCTGTCCACCAACTGATTTCTCTCCTTTCTTGATTTTTGCTGCTTACTGCTGTCACTGTTCAATGTCCCTCTGTGTTTCTGGCCTATAATTCCCAGTAAACTGAGATTTTTATGAAGGTGAATTTTCATCACCGCCCAGTGTTATCGATACCAACACTGGGACTTAACCTTCTATACCACTGTTTTCCCTCAGAACACCAGGGATCTTGCCTCATCTTGTCTCTCTTTCTTTTTTTTTTCATAAAGGAGTGAGCTGAACCATTGAAACAGGTTCAGATGAGGCTCAGCAGCAAAGGCTCATTGTAGGGTATCTGTGGACTCAGGTTTGTTGGCTGACAAGTGGGGGCTGGATAGGCACACTTTCTCATAGCTCAGGGAATTTCAAATTTCCTAACTTCTCATTTTCTCTTCTGTCATACAGAGGCTATGCTGGACATGCCATTTATATAATATTTTTAACTTTTCTTTAAAAAATAGTTACATAATTGTTATCTTAGCATCATTTTTGAGTGACAGAAAGGAAGAATCATTGAGACTGGGAGAGTCAGACAACAGGGTAGTCACTTGCTTAATTTCACACAGTTTGTAAAGAGAGAGCTAAGATTTTTTTGTCTAGCCACATGGCCTACCTTAGATAATAACCCAATTTTTGTCATCTGCAACCACAAAATATGTAATATACACTTAAAGTTTATTTTCATTTTTGATATGGAAAAATGGGAAATATTAGAATAGTTGGGTACTTGTCTTAGATGTTGCTTGACAGCTGAGAATTTTTGTAGCTTTCATCAGTAGTTACAACAACATAGCTATATTCGCTGGTGTTTGTAAGATGATGGAGAAAAGTGTGCATGTGTAGTAAGTTTGATCTGTCAAGTAATAACAGTCTGTGAATTTAATTTGCCATTTTCAAGCAGATTCTAAGAGGGCTTTGCTGGAGAAAAACCCAGGGGCTGCTCTGTTGCCTTATCTTGGCTTTCCTTTAGCGTTTCTGATTTCCCTTTAGTTTTAAGTTTTTCCTTTATTCATTGCCTGGAAATAATAGCACTTGATTCTTCCTGGCTTTCTTCTCTTGCAGATGGTCCTTTATCAAGATCTCCTTGGTCAACACATTGTCATTTATGGTAGCTGTTGAGTGCTTCCAATGAAGGGGATACATTCTGAGGCTTTTGTGACTTATATTTGGGGGTTGCAGCAGATTTTTGTTGTGGCGATTTTTGAGTTATCACAGGAGGGCTTGACACTGAATAGATGTATTTAATCTGTTAAAAGTGTTGTAACTTATATTTTTTCCCTTTGATTTAACTGAGGATTCTTGAGGATTAATGTCAAATACAGTATTTCCTTTGTTCCTTGTTACCATGATGAGTGAACTATTTTTTCCCTTACTGACCTTCTTATAATTATTAGTTTTATATCAGATTCTCCTGAGTCTCTTCTGATGTGGATCTGACCTAGGTTAATGTATGGTAAAAACACACAGTCCATTAACTTTATCCTTTTTTCTTTTTCTAAATTGTGTTTGGAGATTTATACTTCTCTCTATTTATTCAAATAAGAACACAAATAATCACATCCTCAAAATAGATATTTTATCACCCATTGAAGGATGCATTCAAATTAAAACAAGATATTAAAATGTACAGCACTTTAGGTATTGTCTGGTAACTTTTTGATTAATTTTCCCCTGTTCTTATCAATTACTTCTAAATTTAACTTTAGTCTTCCTTATGCTAATTTAAGGAGAACATTAACGTTTCTCAAGTGATTAAAAATAAATGTTCACTGGAGTCCCCATTTGCTTCCTGCAGCCTAGTCAGCTCAAACTCCCTTTACCTCAGAAAAACTACACCCCCATGTTTAACTACCTGCTTCAGAATTATCAGAAAACATTAAGTTCCTCTTAAACACTCCCAATTAATTTAAGGTACCTGCTTCCCACTTTGCCTCCTCTGCATGTAATTCTCAATTCCCCAAGATCAGCCCCTGCTCACTCTGCCCAGCTTCCTTCACACACCCCCACCCCCACCCCACCCCAGTCCCAGTGTGCTCTCTCCCTCGTGAGCAAAACACATGCGTTGTGTGCACATATGCAGAGCTATGAAGACACAGATTATGGTTATATATGAAATGAGACTTTATTGTGAAAACATCCTCCCCATTTGGTCTCTCCTGTGTTCTAGGAACTAAAGTTAACATTTTACTTAGCCTGAATTAGGTGGTTTGATCAGTGCATACAAGAATCACCTAGGGGGTAAGATGAGTGGGATGAATCCCAGAGATGCTGAGCTGGGAACTCCTGGATGGGAACCAGGAGATACCATTATAAGCAGCCCGTCGTCCAATTGTAATGCAGGTGTTTGGGATGAATCTCTCAGGAACTCTGCTTTATTTTTAACCCAGTAAATTTAAACACTGATTCTTCTTGGCTGCTAAACAATTTCAATTTACTTAAGCAGGTAAGAACGTATTTTAGACGTCAAAACAGGATTACTAAGGAACGTTAATAGTACACTGAAAAGTTGAAGTCAGTGTTATTCTAGGCTTACAAATGTCTTCCCCATAACTTTCCTACACACTTAGCTTAAAACTTCTTTTAGATAAGACGGTGTCTTGTCACTTTTTAGTGATAAGGGCCTTTATTTATTTAATTTAGAACAGGTGCCTGGAGATCATAGAATACTAGCATTTATGTTAGACAAATCCATGTACACTTGGATCAAGTATTCCTTGAATCCAATAAAACAGAATATTTTACATAGGTTAAAAATTGCAGCATTTTTAAGGAGTTTTTGTAATCCTTAATTTGTGTCCTTTTCCTATATTGAAAGTGTTCATTGGACACTTGCCTATCAGTTTGTTACATAGGTGAATTTACTGTTATTAACCAAACAGAGAAACAGAACTGAGGGGAATAGGAATTGTTGGAAGCAGAAGAGAATGCTGAATAAAATGATCTAATTGTCAAGAAATCCACATAGAGGTTAGAGCAGATTTGTACTATAATCCTTACCTCATCACTATGCATATTTAGGATGGTCACATTTTCTTTTAATATTTAGCTATGCCATGTCTGGAACAAAGTTGCAAGAAGATGTTGGCTTCAGAGCAGGGTTATTATTAATGATAGTGTGAGAAGATTTTTAACTTTTCTGAAAAATGTCTTCCTGAGCCATTTTCTTCAGGCCATACTGTGAGTCTTGCCTTACACTGATGAACATTCCAGGGATCATCAACCACAGTGTGATGACAAGCTGTGTTTGTGATCAATTCTGTTGTATATCACAACACAACTGGTATATAGCAAATATTTTATTATCAAAAGTAAAAAAAACCAGGGTTTGAAATAATTTTCATTTTAAAATTAATTAGAGCAGATTGAAGATTTTTCTTTTGGCAATAATGCATCTTCCACAGTTTGTTTATTTACATTGTGACATGCTTTCTAAGCAGACATGAAGGAGTTGAGCTTAAAGACACCTTATGGGAATTGATTGTAAAACATGCTGTATAATCGAGGATGTGACTTAAAATGAGTTACCTCATTATTAACAGTTCTTTTACTTAAAAAATGTTGCAGTATTTTGTATTGTGGATTTCTACTTTGTAACCTAGTGTTTCCTCTACCAAGGATCATCTCACTCCAGCTCTGTGTTTCTCAAAGAATACTCTCTGGACCTCCTGTGTCAGAATTATCTGGAGTGTAAAAATTCTTACTCCTAAATCATTAGTGAATCATGATTCCAGAATCTGGGTGTTCAAGAAACACCTAGATGCAGACTACAGTTTGAAAATCACTGTTACAGGGGCACCTGGGTGGCTCAGTCAGTAAAATGTGTGACTTCAGCTCAGGTCATGATTTTACTGCTCACTGGTTTGAGCCTGTGTCAGACTCTGTGCTGACAGCTCAAAGCCTGGAGCCTGCTTGGGATTGTGTCTCCCTTTCTTTCTCTCTCTCCCCCTCCCCTGCTCATGCTCGCTCGCTTGCTCTCTCTCAAATATAAATAAATACTAAAAAAGTTTTTTTTTAAGAAAAGAAAACCACTGCTACAGTATATTACCATTATAGTAAATCACATTTCCAGGCTGTGGCTGCTCTCCATTCATTTATCTCACTGTGCCCCTCCCAGTTATTTTGCTACCGTCTCAAAATAGGGGATAGAGGGCTCTTCTAGAATGCTGATCTTGCCGTAGAAATGCCTGCATACAGGTAAACATGGACCTGCCGACACTTTGCTTGGCTGTGCTTTTGCTCTCCACAACATAAGTGGAACATAAATTGAGAAACCAGAATGTATCAGCATCACAGACAGCATCATGAGATGGTCTTTCAATCACCTCTTCCCCCAAAGGCAGTCACTATCCTCTTTTCACCAAAGATTAGTTTTCCTGTTTCTTTAATAGTAAATCAAATTGAATCATATAGTATGTCATGTTTTGTTTTTGGCTTCCTTCACTCAGGATTCCGTTTGTAAGACTGATACATACTGTTACCTGTAGCAGTTCATTTATTCCAATTACCGCATCGTGTTTCATATGTAAATTTATAATTTATCCATTCTGCTATTGATAGACATATGGATGGTTTTCAGTCTATTGCTATGGTATTTCAGTCTATTGCTGAAGAGTGCTATGAACATTTTATCTATTTGGTTATATTTTGACTGTTACCAAGAGAACTGTTAAGTCTTCCACCATAATTATGAACTTCTACATTTTTATTTCTCTATCTTTTGCTTTATATATTTCGAAGTTAGATTGTTAGGCATATGACAAATTACAATTTCATTAGTTTGGGTAAGTCAAGCACGTATATTATACAATATATATGTTTCTCTAGTGTAACCATAAAAAGATTTCATAGCTTCCAAGCTAATAAATTAAATAATTAATAAGCATAGAGAGAAGAAACCATTAAAATAAGCAGGAAAAAATAGTACACAAATTGTCAGTTGATTAATAAGAATACCAATATATCTCTACTTAGATTAAATGTTTACAGCAGCATTATCTACAATAGCCAAATTATGGAAACAGCCCAGTGTCCACTGATTGGTGAATGGATAATGAAGATTGTGTGTGTGTGTGTGTGTGTGTGTGTGTGTGTGTGTGTACACACACACATTCCATATATATATGGAATATATAATGGAACATTACTCAGCCATATATATGTACATGTATATATGGAATATATAATGGAATATTACTCAGCCATATGTATATATGTACATACATGGCGTACGAATATATATATATACATATATATACATAATATATAATGGAATATATTCAGCCATAAAAAGAGTGAAATCATGCCATTTGCAATGACATAGATGGAGCTAGAGTATTATGTTAAGCAAAATAAGTCAGAGAAAGACAAATACCAAATGATTCACCCATGTGTGGAATTTGAGAGACAAAACAAAAAAAAAAAAAAGGAGAAAAAAAAGAGAGGTCAACCAAGAAACAGACTCTTTATCTACAAAGAACAAACTAATGGTTACCAGAGGGGAGGTGGTTGGGGGGATGGGTTAAATAGATGATGGGGATTAACACTTAACTTGTGATGAGCACCAGGTGATGCATTCAAGTGTTGAATTACTATATTGTACACCTGAAACTAATACTAACCCTGTATGCTAATTTAAAACCTTAAAAAATCAAAATGGACTAATCCAATAAAAACACAAAAATTTTCAGAGCTCTGTGCTTTTTACAAGAGGTATAACTTAAATACAATACAGAATATATTAAAAATCCTCTTTTATCTAGTATTATAGCTATGTCCACTTTCTTTTTTGGCTTTTATTTGCATGGCTTTAATTTTTCACTATTTTACTTATATTTTTATGTCCACTGACAATTTATTTTTACTTCTTTGAAGGTTTTATTCATTATTAATTTTTTTAATTACCAAGGTAGTGTGTGTAGACAGGAAGGAAAGAAAGATTACAACCATGAAAATTTTCCGTTCATTAAAGTGAAATTAAACATTTTAGATCAGTTTCTTTTTTGAGAATAAAACGTAGGAGGAAAGAATTTTGATTATATGAGTACTATAAAATTTCAAAATATTATACTGATAAGTTTTTTCTTTTTTAGAAAAGTAAGGAAAAAAAGGCAGAGAATATTAACATCCTGGGACTACAGGTGATCAATGAACACAGGGCAGTGTGGGAGAATACATAATAGAGGAAAGGTCTCATTTAAATCTCATTATGCTGTGCCTATTATTTACTGAGAGAGGGCAAGTTTCCAAACATATCTAATCTCCCAGAAATTTAACCTTCCATTTAAATTGGGAAGCCCATGGTGTATAAAGTATTATTAATTTATTCTGTAAAATATATTTATTATAAAAATATGGATTTTTTGGTTGCAATGAAAATAAAATCACCAGCCTTGAATTAATTGATCCAAATTACATGGATAATGTAGACCTTTTGATAGTTAGAAAACTAAGTTACTAAGATTCTTCTTCTTGCAGTCTTGCCCCAAATAATAAAATACAAGTCTAGCAGATTCCAATCAAATCCAATGAGATGCATGGTATGTTCAATAAAAAAGGAGGAAGGCTAAGGACTCAGACCAGAGGACATCTAATAGAGCCCAGGAGCAGGAAGTGAACCCATTAAAGGCAATTGAGATTAGAAGCCAGTGAGAATGGAGAAAAATACAGTTTGATATCTTAGAAACCAAATAAGGAAATTTCTTCAACAAGGAATGAGTGATTATTTGTGTTAAGTTCTGGTGGTTCAAATAAAATATGAAATAAAAGTTGGCTATTGGATTTGGCAAGCTGGTAACAACATTAAGTATAATCTCATTGGACTTTGGAGGCAACGTTGTGCCTGGCGTAGGTAGATGAATGGATGAGTCCAAGGAGGTGGGGACATTGAATCCAGAGAAGAGATCTGTTATAAAAGAAAGAGACTAGGGAGTGGCAGGAGGGAAACATGGAGCCTAGGGAAGGTTAATGACTATTTATTATAGTATTCTTGTATACTATTTTGAATGATCTAGAAGACAGGGAAGTTAATGATGTATGAGATTGAAAGGCAGTTTTAGGCATCGTATCTAAAAATGTAAGGGGACATGGATTCAGTGCATAAATGAGGTGGTTGCCCTTAGATTAAAGTCAGAACAGTTTACTCATTGTGTTAGAAAGAAAGGAAGAATCTGTGGGTATTTATTATGGGCTGGTAGATTGGTGGTGAAGAAGGGAAGCAGCTTTCTTTTGGTTTCTTAAAAGTTGTCAATAAAAGGCAATTCTGATCTGAGAGTAAGGGGAAGTGATCTGAGAGTAGAAGAGTTAATGAAAGAAGAGAGTCTTGGAAAATAGAAGGATTAATTAACTGGAGCACATGGTAATGTTGAGAGGCAGAGCCCACAGGTGGTAGGCATGTTTCATAAAGCAAGAGAGAGAGAACCTTCAGAGAACAAGAAATTTTGCTGACCCTTGTGTTAGAAAATTGCAACACAATGGAAATATTAGAGGACCCAGTAAAGGGTTGAAGATGAGGTCAGACTGGGAGAACTCTAGATGATGATGGTGTCCTGAGAGCCTTGGGGTTCCTGCTAATATCTACACAGATATGACTTGATGGAATTAGTTCTGATAGTCCAGAAATATTTCCAAGTGTTTGTGAAACGTAACATGCAGTTGATGTCATAAATGGTGTGAGAAAACTCTCTCTGTACTCTCTACTTAGAAAACAAACAGGGTCCCCCTCTCTCATCAAAGACAAAAGTGAATTCTAGATTATGTAAAGACCTGAATTAGGGACGTGTTATACTATAAGAGAGAAACAGAGGAGGGGCACCTGAATAGCTCAATTGATTAAGCTTAAGTGTCAGACTCTTGGTGTCTGCTCAGGTCAGGATCTCATGGTTCATGAGTTGGAGCCCCTCATTTGTGCTGACAGTGCAGAGCCTGTTTGGGATTCTCTCTCCCTCCCTCTTTCTGCCCCTCCCCTACTCATGTTGTCTCTCCTCTCCTCTCCTCTCCTCTTTCTGCTCCTCCCCTACTCATGTTGTCTCTCCTCTCCTCTCCTCCCCTCCCCTCCCCTCCCAATAAATAAATAAACTTTAAAAAATGTAGGAAAAGGGGCGCCTGGGTGGCGCAGTCGGTTAAGCGTCCTACTTCAGCTCAGGTCACGATCTTGCGGTCCGTGAGTTCGAGCCCCGCGTCAGGCTCTGGGCTGATGGCTCAGAGCCTGGAGCCTGCTTCCGATTCTGTGTCTCCTTCTCTCTCTGCCCCTCCCCCCTTCATGCTCTGTCTCTCTCTGTCTCAAAAATAAATAAACTTAAAAAAAAATTTTTTTAATTTTAAAAAATGTAGGAAAAGCCTTTGTGTTTTTGAAATTAGAAAGTATTTTTTAATCAGGTCACTAAAAGCACAGCACGTAAAGGAAAAGATTAATCAGGTTGATGTCATTCAAGATTAGATTTTAGCCTGATAGTGGCATCATAAACTTAGAAGTCAAAGGAAAGAAGGGAAGTCAACATCTACACACGAAAGGTAGAATTGATCTAGAGAAAAAAAAAAAACTAAGTGGGCAAAGGAAATAGAGATGCAATTCACAGAGGAGGGATATAGAATGGCAAATGAACATCTGAAAAGACACTTCACTTACCAGCGAACTATAAATTGAAACACTTAAATCATATCACACTTATTAATTAGAATGAATAAAAAATACAATGGTATTCACTAGTGACCATGAGAAAAATGCAAACTTGCCTACAATATTGATGGGAATAAATTTGGTGTAATTATTACTGACCATTTCCACTTTCAGGTACTCCCCTGGAAAAAATCAGACCCATGTTCACAAAGAGAGATAGGCAATAGTGTTCAGTGCAGCAGTACTCATTATAATGAAAAAATTGTAACAATTTGAATCACTTGGCTTAGGGGACTGGATGCATGAAATATGGTATATTCAAATTAGATAGTGATGCAGTTGAAGAGAGAGATACTATATGTCGTATATGGTATGTATATACTATACCAGCACGCATAGATCTGAAAATGTGTGGAATGGAAATGCAGGTTGCAAAGAGACATACACCATTTTATAATTGATACAAAGTTTTATGTATGCTAAAATTCACCATATTGTTTATGGATATCATATTCTAAAAATAGAAAACAATGAACATGAAAAGGTTTGTATTGCATTTACCAAAGAAGATGTCTCTGCAGGAGAAGGCAGGCACAGGAGAGGAAGTGCCCTTAAATTCATTTTCCTCATTTATAAAATTGAAGAACATACCTGAAAATGGAGCACATATGGGTATTGATTACATGTGTCTTTGACATATTACTTTGATAAATTTCTAATGTTTTTTAATTCTCAAAATCAAAATAAAAAGAAGTAGGTATAGATGAAAATAAAGACAAACCTAAAAGTGCACCCAAACACAAATGAGCATGTCTATTAGTCAAAATAAAACAGCTATGATTGTTGAGGACAACTTAAAGGAGACTGAGTCATTGGGGACCCCGACCTAAAGGAGCAGAGTTCTTTTTTTCTTTGTTTTTAATTTTATTATTATTTTTTTAATGTTTGTTTATTTTTGAGAGAGAGACAGAGTGTGAGTGTGGGAGGGGGAGAGAGAGAGGGAGACACAGGTTCTGAGCTGTCAGTGCAGAACTAGACATGGGGCTCGAAACCACAAACTGTGAGATCATGACCTAAGCCAAAGTCGGACACTTAACCAAACTCAGACACTTAACTGATAGAGCCACCCAGGTGCCCCTGAAGGAGTGGAGTTCTTAAAGTCATACTTGGTTTTCAACTTTCTGTTCCTATTTCTTATACAATTTAAGTCACCTCTTACCTACAGAGTGTTCTTAACTGTTGGAAAGGGTTACTGATTACAAGGGTTTCCTTTTCTTTTACAGCATTTAGTGCTTACATTTCCTCCAGTTGAGAACTTTGACCTATAGAGTTTTGGCATTCATCTAATATATTAATATCAGATAAAGGAGGGGAGTGGAGTGGTATCCCTGGTCCAAAGAAGTCAGTAGAGGCCAAATACGTTATATTTGGTACCTAAAGAGGCTGTGAATAAGAAAATACCATGAATCTCTGGAGAGCAGGTAGGATGACCTGATTAAACATCCCAAAAGGCTAAATGAATGATGAGAGAGGATTACATATGTAAAACACAGTCTTCCATTTTATATCTCAAGAAATAGATAAAGACTGCTGAACGAAAGCATTCGCTAAGCCATTTACCAGTATGTGGACTATTGCAGAAAAGCAAATACAAATGGTATCTGATCCCCCACTCAAGTTTCCAGTTAGAGAGAGATGTGCCTCAGCCTCTCCATGCCAGCTACTCCAATGTTAAAATGCAGACAGATCACATTCATACCAATACTACCCAGCAAATAGCTAGTTGGCCCTTATCAGGCAATTACCCTATTTTATCCAGAAGTTGTGTGCATGTGTGTGGGGGAGAGAGAGAGAAGGAGGGAGGAAGATGGGGAGGGCACGGAGACAGAGAAGGACAGATGGAGAAAATGAAGAGGGACAAATAGTCACATTTCTGATCTCTGCCAGCTGTGACGTCTTAGTTGACTGTAACTTGCATGGCAGTCAGAACTCTTGGGAAATTTAGTCAAGGAAAGTGGACATCTCCAACCACAAAACCTCTTGGTTTTTGCATGTTCAGAAAGAATTGGTAGTCCCTTAATTCTTATTCAGGACAATGTTAAGGAGAGGATGACTCACTCAAGACATACAGTTTCCTTCTTTGAAATATTCTGAAGATGGAAGAAAAGACAAGATCCCCTACAAGGGCACAAATTTCAAGGAGCACAGTGTGCATATGGCTTATTTACATATGATTCAGAACTTGTGTGCATGAGTGGTGTTAGATCACTTCATAAAGTCATTTTCAAGAGAGCAGGAACCATACAAGATGAAGCAGTGTGTCCTTTTTCTTCCTCGCCCCCATGCACACAGCTATATTCCGCCAGTACTGCAAAATCAGTTTTCTGGAGTGCACACCTGTATAAAATGGCTCTCAGTACAAAGACCGCTCAATTTCTTTTGTTTCCAAAGCCACTGAAAGTAGAAAAGGTGAAATATCCTGAGATCAAGTCCTCACATTTCCCATGGCAGAGCCAGAATCTCAATCACTTCTAGCCTTAATTTTCTTTAATTTGTAATGGAGGGAAAATTACCTGGGCAAACTCTCTCATTCCCATGTCTTCTCATTAGACTAATGAGAAGCCAGAGCTGTGACTCATTCTCTCCTTCCCCTGATAACCTGGCAGCAATGTGAGTGTGCGTATGGGCTAGAGTATGCGTGTACATGGACTTTTGTGTTTGTGTGTTTTCATAGGGGAGAGCTGCTGATGTGGGAATGCATAGGTGCAAAGATCTTTTCTACTTTTTGGACGTTGTGAGATGCAGACCCTCACCAGGGGTCTTCTTGGTAAATGTTAGTTAAGGCTGTCTTTCCCATCACTGCAAAGGCCTGCAGGGTAGGACATCTTTTACCACACTGTGCTCCCTGAGGTATTCTTAGCCAAGGGAAATAGGTTTGGTGCTAGAAAATGTCAAGGAGCCATACCTAAGGCTACATAACCCTGGAGTCAGAGCCAGCATTTGTCTAATGTTTTGTAGTTTGCTAAAGTGCTTTCACATAGGTTAATTTATTTAATAAAGATTTGCCAGAGAAATATTTTATTTCCAAACTTTTCCTCACTTGCATTTATTTATATAGCGATATTTTTTAGAACATTAAGAACAGATGAAAAATCAAGAGATAAATAGAATCCACCCATTTGTCACCAGGTCAGACTTTCTATTCAGAGCCATCAACCAAGCAATAGCCTGCTTAGTATGGTGCCCTCCAAAGGAGTGCCCCCACCCCCCCACCCCCACCCCCACCAAATTGGTTTTGCACTTAGGCTGGAAGGAGGCTTTGTCACAAGTTTCATTTGAAGGCCCAGACTGGAACCTAATGGCTCTTCCTTGTCAATCAACTCCATCACGACAGACAGATAGAAACTAACATTTATGGCATGCCCCTTGTGTTTCACTTGTCCTATATTTATTTCATTTACTTTCTTACACTAACCAGTAAAGATAATCTTGTAATATTTTTTATAGTAAAGAATTTTATGTAACTTATTCCCAAGCACAGAGCAGTACATGTTAGAGTTAATGTTTGAACCTCTATCTGCTAGAATCAAAAGAACCTCTATCTACTATAATCTATGGCACACTGCATTTTAATCAGTATATTATTATATAATAGCTTTTTCCCAATATGTAATGGCATCAGAAAGAGGAATATGCAGGTTTTTGGAGTGAGACTTCTACCCATAAACCCCAGATTCTTTCTTGTCTTTAATCTAAAATAGGACTCTTTTCTATTCCTCTAACTTTAACAGAAAGAAAACACATCTCCTCATTGCAGTTCATACAATCCTGTGAAAAGGGAGTTATCTGAAAATGGAGGTTCTCTAAAACGGTACGAAAAGAACATGTTTAAGGGTGTAGTCAATTGACCAGAACCTGCTTCAGAGCAGTAGAGGGATATCTAAAAGCTACCCATACCCTGTGCCTCCCTCAGTCAACGATAAGATTCATTTTCCAACTCTCTAAGCAAAATAATTTATTACGCAGTCTTTCTAGCATTAACCATTGCCAGGGGGCCAAATACAGTAAATGGATCAATAACCTGATGCTATTAAGCAGCTCCTGTGAAGGAAAGAAATAACCTGCAGAGTCTCCTTGGCAATAAGACATCAATACTAGATCTCCTCCAAGAAAGTTTCCAGAGCAGAGTGCCCACACACTTTCCTGATCAATAAAGCATTAAACAAGGATAAGTGTACTAACTTGACAAACAGTGAACAGTCCTGAATCATCTGCATCCCCTCAGAATGAACCAAAGTTCAGATCATGTAAAATGGAACTTTTAATCATCATACCCAAATCTTGACACACCATTGTGCATGATGGACTAGAAAGCTGTGCTCTTTGTGCTGGGGTTCAGGTAGGCGCTCATGCAGCACCTGACCTGATGACATTGAACAACATTGAACAGTAAAAATAATATAGTAATAGTAATAAGTAACAGTATTAATAATAGTAATTTCTAAATGCTGCACACTTTTTAACTCGTTTAATCCTTACAACACCACTATCGTATAGGTAGCATTACTGTGATCTGCGTTCTAAAGGAAGAAATGGAGACATCACCAAGATGATGACCAAGGAAACTCCTGACTTTCCTTCCTCCCACAAACACAGAATACATAGCTACACGTGATCAATTTCCTCTTAAAAAAGGCTTCTTGTAGATGGCTTCTACACATCAGGCAACCGAGAAAATACCTATATTGAATGTAGAAAAGGCTGAAACATATTCTTACCATAAACCTCACACCTCCACAGTGCCTTATAATCAGGAGGGAACTCCCAACTCCCAGCTTCTCTGAGAGGAGTGAAGGGTTTGGCCCTTATATTTTGGACCCCATTTTCTAAGGCTGACAGCTGAGGTGTAGCCCTCAAATCACCTAGCTTTGAAAGCCAATGAGGCTTGTGTTCATGAGTTCCACAGGAGTATAGCAAACATAGAAGCAGTTTTTAAAATTTTTTTTAAAGTTTATTCATTTTTCAGAGACAAAGCGTGAGTGGGGGGGGGCAGAGAGAGAGAGAGAGACACACACAGAATCTGCAACAGGCTACAGGCTCTGAACTGTCAGCACAGAGCCCGATGCAGGGTCAGAACTCAGGGACAGCAAGATCATGACCTGAGCCGAAGTCAGACGCTTAACAGACTGAGCCACCCAGGCGCCCCTAGAAGCAGTTTTTAAATGGATATGCAAACACTCCCTGTGGCTGTACACCTGAGATCCATGCAGAGGGAATAAGCAAAAACACACATCTCCCGGTTTCTCCCTGGAAGGAGTTTGCACACTTTCCCAGATGCTGCTTAAATGTCTAAGCTTCTGGGGGCGCCTGGGTGGCGCAGTCGGTTAAGCGTCCGACTTCAGCCAGGTCAAGATCTCGCGGTCCATGAGTTCAAGCCCCGCGTCGGGCTCTGGGCTGATGGCTCAGAGCCTGGAGCCTGTTTCCGATTCTGTGTCTCCTTCTCTCTCTGCCCCTCCCCCGTTCATGCTCTGTCTCTCTCTGTCCCAAAAATAAATAAACGTTGAAAAAAAAAATTAAAAAAAATTAAAAAAAAATGTCTAAGCTTCTGATCGGCCTGCATCAAGTTGCTGACTGTGACCCTCCATAGAGCCCAAAAGACCTAATGGGCACTTACCCACATTCCCCTTCCTCTGGCTTACTCCATCACTAAAACCAAATCTCTCATTTCTCTCTGGAAGAAGCTTGTACACACATCTGGTATGCCAACTTTTGTGGCGGCTCTCTGAAGGCATCACATCACCCAGCTCTGATACCCAGTAGGGGCTGGAGTGCATGAATCCCACAGGACCATTTTGAACAAACAAAACAGCTTCTCATGGACATGCAAACACATCCTGCAGCTATCCTCTTGGGATCGGCAGAGGGAACAGGCAAAAACACCTATTTTTTAATTTCTCTCTGGGAAATATTTGAATGCCTACTTTCCCAGCTTTTGCCTGAGGTTCTAGCCTAGTCAGCCTGTACGTAAAAGCTGATAGGGATCCTTCTGGTTGCCTGATAGAGCTGAGGGTCACATCCACCATTGTCTCCCCATGACTCCACCCAGTAGTAACAGCAAGTCCCAAGATTCTCTGTGGAATAAACTTGTCCACACATCTAGTACCCTAATTATTATAGCTCCCACCCAAAGGACTGGCTCTCAACTCACCTAGCACTGGGACCTAAGAGGCTTCAACATTAATGAGTCCCTGAAGAGCACACAATGGTCACAGAATTTGGGTGGAAATAATCTGCCAATGGTATATGTCAACTACATTTTTTAGACATTAATCCCACAGCCTTATGCACTTATATTTTAAAATATAAGTGGATGCTGTTGTGATTACTAAAATGCAAATGCTTTACGTCAAAGTAATAGTTTACAGCACTGAGGAAAGTCTTGAGACTTTTCCTCTTGAGAGGAAAGACTATGTTTATTCATTCTCATACCTATCACATAATATGCACTTAACACATAGTGTTAAATATAAATCTTTGATATGGATATCTCATTCTTTAAAAATTGGGGTTTCTAAAAATAAAATTTTCAGAAGAACTGATTTTTTTAAAAGAGGTTCTTATAGTGTAAAAGTTTGGAAACAGCTGACTAAGACATCTAACTTTTGTTTGGGTTGAATCTTTCTCAACAGTATATGGTTAGATGATATTGAATATAAATATACTGATAAGATGGTCCCAGTACTGCATGTGAAACGTAAGCTGGACTGTTCTTGCAAGACAGAAATTGCCTTTTCTCCTTGTATAAAAACTATCAAGCTTATGATAAAATTTTAGACACCAAGTGGGCATTAGAAAATGTTAATTGGGTGCTGACATTGGCTTTGCTGTCATGTACAGCCCTGAGATCTATCTGTGTGTTAGAATTTCCTTTCATGAAAAAGAGAGGCTAATCTAGACCTGAGTATAAATTTAAGTCATTTTTATAATGCAAAGACTTACATAATGAGCCACAAGTGGTGTGTGAACCTTTGGAATAAAGCATGACTTTCTAGATATATTGAACCAAACAGTATCAGTCCTCAATATGTCAACTTGGAACAAACTAATGTAGTCTGCTAATATAGACTCCTCAATCTAACATCAACAGAGATTTTTTTCCCCTGCCTTTTTCTCCTTTTTCCTAAGGACAATTACCTCAGGTGGGAATGACATCACTATGAACTTGATATTCTCCTATTAAGTCAGCACAGTGCTTATGTGAGGAGACATAGAAGAGGAGACATTTCAGGAATCTCCTTGTCAAGCAGTAACTTATTATTTGACTCAGAATTAGTTAACACTATGGTGTCTCCTTCTAATATGCATTTGGTCACCTTCAACTCTTGGTCCAAATGCTCTGATACTCAGCACAGAAGCAAACAGTCATGCTCAAGTCCTGTGAATTGACACTAAACCTGTCACGGGAAAGGGCTTCCTTAAGCAAGGAACTCCAACACTAAACCTTACCTTAGAGTTCCAGTTTTCAGGCAAAACAGAAAAAAAAAATACAAATCAATTGCTTTTTCCTTAGTTTTATATATTTTTTTTAATTTTTAAAAATATTTATTTTTGAGAGAGAGCAAGCGAGCATAAGTGGGGAAGGGGTAGAGAGACGGGGAGACACAGAATCCAAAGCAGGCTCCAGGCTCTAAGCTCTGAGCTGTCAACACAGAACCCAATGTGGGGCTTGAACTTACTGACCGAGTGCTTAGCCAACTGAGCCACCCAGGTGCCCCTCCTTAGTTTTATTTTTTAAAGTACTAGTATACCCAGAGAAATGTTAAGATATGTAATATATACTTACCATTAGTTAATTTACCATTTTGGGGGTTGAGGATTTTAGCATCTCTGAAGGAAGGTGCTTATAAACACAAATATGGGTATCACTAAGTCTGTAGGGTACAGTTTTTTCTTTCATCTTTAATGTTATGCTTATTTCAAAGAAGCCCAGATGAATTCATGATGAGAATTCACAGTCACCAACTGTTTTCTTAGCTGGTGTTACTTCATTTTTTTTTCCTACGAGAAGAGTATTTAATTTCAAATTTTCATTTTAAATTAAGAGAAAGTCATTGTGGTGGTAGTACCTGTAATTCACATGTAAGAAATAAACCTACTTAATTCATATGAAATAAATTATTTTGAAATTCTAAAAGTGAAGTGAATGTAGAATGGACATTAACTCAATTACTGCTTCTAAGAATGGCAGGAGTACCCTCCTAAGCCAGAGAGCGTATCCTACCAAGAGGTCGTATTGCTGTTTCTAAAGATGTAAATAACAACACTGTCCTAGAAGAGTTCCTTCTGGCTCTTTGTAAGATACTTCTGATTCACAGATCTCCAATAGCTTCTGTCAGGTGAGTAAACTATATCAAAATGCCAGCTACTCTGTTTGGTAGACATTTTAACTTAATGGGAGGACTGGAAGTTAATGAGTATAATAAGGGCACAGTTTATTAAATGAGTTTGTAGTTCAGATACTTTTAAATGCTATCTTATTCTTAGGAAATAGCGACTTTCCCTGAAAATATTTAAGATACATCAGGACTTGTTTGGACAAGTCCATTTACTCTTGTCCCTTTCATAGTAATTGTACCTGTGGCAGAGGTGATGGAGGCAGGGGGAGGGTAGAAGGGATGAAGACAGAATGGGAGAGAGAAGATTCCTTTAGTGTGACTAGAACTAACACATAAGCTTTGGCTCTGTGAACAGCAGCCGTTTTGCACCATCATGGCTAGGAAACAGGGAGATCTATGCCTTAAGAATGGCAGCAGATCTGCAGGGAGGAACAGGGCTGAAAAGGTGGTTCAGAAGACTTTCTTATTTCTCAAAATGCTCCCGGCAGTAGTTATCTTCATGAAACCCAGTTGGGATGCCCAGTATCATTTCATAAAGTTTCTTTTTTCACCTTAAGTTAGTTTGGTTTTAAATTACTTGGAATCAAGAGGGTCTTCATGAGCATGGTCATCAGAAATACAAGCAGTGACATCCACCAGGAAAGTATCTTGTTAAGAAATAAACCAAGGACCAGAATAGATTCCTGTCTTGTCTACTACTACTTAGCTGTCCCTCGTAGTGTTAAGAAAAGCTACTTTATTGATATTATTATCAGTATTTACCCACTATTTAAAATATTCTGTTACTATAATTCTTTACCACAAAGCATTTTTAAAACTTTACTCGAGCTTCTGCTGTATTTACCATTAAAATAAAATGTGTAAAATCTGTTCCTGACTCAGTATAGATGGGTGTTAGGAGGATGGAATTGAACGTTTGGGTCTGAACATCAGAAAAAAAAATCAAATTTTTGAAGGTAATTCTCAAACCAGGAGAACACAAAGACATCACTTGGGCACCAAACCCTTCATTTCCTGACTGAGCTTCCTCATGCACCCTATTTCTCGCCTGTATCATATGCATTACCAAACATTGGCTCTCCTCTCTCAGGATAGATCGTCCTCTTCTACCAGTCATCTGACCTTTAAAGGAGGCACATAGAAGATTGAGTGAAGAAGTCACCTGAATGATCCATCAAATAATCTTTAGCGGGTAAAATGACGCCTATTATAGCCACGTGATTCTTACTTCCAACAATTCACCTTAATCATGTTGGTCTACAGGAAGTATTTAAAATAAGGCAGAATAAAAAAGAAAATGAAGGGGTGGTGATTCAGAAATCTCCTTAGTGTGATCGAAATGGAAGTTTTTGACATCAAGGTGGAATATGGTAAATAAAAAGGAGAAATCAGTGTGTAGATCATGAATATACATAAGCTGCAAATGGTTTCTCACACCCTACTTCAATCACCCCTGAATGTCCAGCCTCATGAAGCAAAGAGAAACATAAACCAAACCTATTGACTTTCACCACATTTGGTATGTGACAATTGGTGTAAAAACATACTTCCCCTTTCTCCATTCCTGTTGACCAACCCCAAGATGAAGTCATTTGGAAAAGTTTCAGTAATGTCTAGAGTCAGCAAGCTGTTCTTTCTTACTCACTGTTACTGTAACCACACCATAATTCTCAAAATGTTATCCCATATTTGTCTCTATTCAACACTTATTCCCTGGCAAAATGGCAATTTAAGCCAGGCACAAGATTACATTGATCAGGTACCTAACTTGGCTCTATTAAGTTTTCTTAATTCTAATATCTGAATTAATATTGAGATATTAAAGAGCTATCCAGGAGTTGGCATTTGGATATTATAGACTGTTTTCACAGGTATCTCTCAAGCGTAACAGCACTTCTCAAGTTCTTAGACTTAATGAAATTCATGTTAAATATTCATGAGCGATTTGAACTATCTCTTGGCCTCTTGATTAATTTTTTCCTTAACTGGTCTAAACACCAGGATGTCTGTTAGGTATGTTTATCTTCTCTTTATTTAAGCCAGTGTGTCTCACAGTAAAGTATTGCATTTGGAATGTTTCTTTTGACCCTCCAGTATCTTTTTTCTAAATTACAAACAAGTTCCTAATGTTGGCTGGAAAAAAATTAATTGGAAGGTGAAAGAAACACTCAAACTAAATAATGGTAAGGGCCTACATTGTTTATACATCTTTAAAAGAAAAAAAAAGGAATTCCATTAAAATAAGACCAGAAATTTAATCTCAGAACTTTTATTTTACAGACCTCAAGAGTCTTGTGCATAAAACAGTGATGAACAGTTAGTTAAAATCAACTAATGGTTGTTCTTCATTCACTAAAGGTACTAGGCTAGGTGACAAGATACCAACATCAATAAACTATTATCAAGATTATAATCTAATGAGAAAAACAATGATATAGGCAATTATCACGTGGTAGGTTGGGATAACTATTAAGCAAGGGCATAAGAACCAAGTCATGGAGACTCAAAGGGAACAGAAAGCAATTTCTGGCTAGAAAAATCAGGGGTTACAGAAGTCTTGGAGAGAGTGTAAAATTTCACTGAGTCCTAAAGACTAGGGTTATTGAACAGGTGGATAATAGGGGTGTAAAGTGCATTCTACATTGAAGAAACAGCAGGGACAAAGGCTCTCATATCTGAATTACATGGGATGTTTAGGAAATGGCATAGTGTGTGGCAAATAGAAGGTGTTGTTGAGGAAAAAGTTAGAGAAATACTTTGGATATAGATTATAAAAGACCTTGACTACCCACATGAGTCAAATGGCCTTTTGATAGATAGCTTTTTGGTTTTTTTTCAGTAAAGGAGCCCCATAAACAGAATGTGCTTTTACAAATAGCCAGGGGGCAGTGTGGAGAGCACACTGGAAAGAGAGGAGGCTATTTTGATCTTTTTCCAAAATAGAAAAGCTTTGTGAGATTAATTTTTATCACAAATTCTGTGTTCAAAAATGGTCTTGAAATTAGGAGGCATATATGTACAAATACAAAAAATCCCATTTGAGGATAGATATGTCAATGCTTCTGCCACACAAAGGGGATAGTGTTATGGTCTGGTGCATGAATATAATCCTAGAAATCAGGTGCTTTAGCATGCCCATGGATTGGGTCACAGGCCTAATTTGTATAAAGCTAATGTACAAAGAGTGTTTGATCTTGTGTTAAGGAGGTAACTTTTATCAGAAATAGAATAAATTGGATTCAGTTGTAACACAATAAATGTAAACCCGATCTCTGGGTGAGACCCTATTAGTTGAGAGGAGACTGGGTAATAAGCACATAATTGTTTCATTTTCCCAATATATTGAAATTAAGATTCTTGCAGTGTGGAAGGGAGCCTTGGTTGAAATATTAAATTTCCATTTAAAATCCAAGCTGCAATATTAAAAAAAATGGTTATACTTATCAATTTGAAATGTAACATAGGATGACATGAACCAGACTTGAACTTGTGTGAAGAGAGTAGAGGCTGATGGTGAAAAGTGTGAGCTTTGGAGTCAGCCACACTTAGGGGCATACCCTCAGCTTTATATACTGGTCTCAGCTCCCAAAATTATAGAGTGTAAATAATAGGATTTATTTTTTGGATTGATAGGAAAGTTATATAAGATCATGATTATCAAATTCCTGACATATCAAAGCATTTAATATATTGATTGTTGTTATTATTCACTCTATCATTACTTGCCCCATAGTATTCACATATTTTCATTAAAGATCACTTCTGTTTTGGGGATCTCCTGGGAGGCTCAGTTGGTTAAGTGACTCCTTTTTAATGTTTATTTTATTTTATTTTATTTTATTTTATTTTATTTTATTTATTTATTTATTTATTTATTTATTTATTTATTTATTTATTTATTTATTTATTTTGTAAATCCAAGTTAGTTAACATAGTGTAATAATGATTTCAGGAATAGAATTTAGTGATTCGTCACTTACATATAACACCCAGTGCTCATCCCAACAAGTGCCCTCCTTAATACCCATCACACGTTTAGCTCATTCCCCCACCCAACGCTCTTGATTTCAGCTCATATCATGATCTTATGGTTGTCTGCTTAAAATTCTCTCTCTCTCTCTTTCTCTCTCTCTGACCCTATCCCCTCTTAAAATAAATCACTTCTATTTCCTATGTAACAAATATTTGTGCTTTTTTTATGACATTTATTCATTCATACATTCTTGGTTCTACAGTATGCTTGGCAGCAGGTATTTTCATTTTGACTATCTGTATCTGCATCATAGTCTTTACACAGAAAGTTTCAGATGGAAGGATATTCCTCTGCTAGGAAGCATTGATATTTTTCATCCACACAAGGAAAATCTTGATTGCTTTCCTCAGGTCCTCAGGTTGCTTTCTTCACTGACTTCTAGATATATAGATATAATGTATGTATGTATTCTTTAATTCATTAGGATGCTCCTCCTCTTTTCCTAGGAACCCAAACTGCATAGCCCACGGGATATCCTGGGCCCTTCTGTAGGGAAGTATGAAAAGTCAGCACACTTGGCAGAAAAGACTTTATTTATTTAGACCTTTATTTACTTATTTTCCATGAAGTAAAATTAGTAATTTCCAGTCTAGTCTGTTTTATGAGTGGGCAAGATTATTTGCATCGACATGGAAGGCCTACCTGACTTTCTCAACCTGTGTTCTCCATTTTGCATCCTGTGCTCCAATGAGTATTCATTTCTTATTTGCACACATAATCCATTCACCTCTACATGCCCTTGGTGAGAGGGTTTTCTTTCTTTTTTTTTTTTATACGAAATTTATTGTCAAATTGGTTTCCATACAACACCCCAGTGCTCATCCCAACAGATGCCCTCCTCAATGCCCATCATCCACTTTCCCCTCCCTCCCACCCCTGATCAACCCTCAGTTTATTCTCAGTTTTTAAGAGTCTCTTATGGTTTGCCTCCTTCGCTGTCTGTAACTTTTTTTTCCCCTTTCCCTCCCCCGTGGTCTTTTGTTAAGTTTCTCAGGATCTACATAACAGTGAAAACATATGGTATCTGTCTTTCTCTGTACGACTTACTTCACTTAACATCACACTCTCCAGTTCCATCCACGTTGCTACAAAAGGCCATATTTCATTCTTTCTCATTGCCACGTAGTATTCCATTGTGTATATAAACCACAATTTCTTTATCCATTCATCAGTTGATGGACATTTAGGCTCTTTCCATAGTTCGGCTATTGTTGAAAGTGCTGCTGTAAAGATTGGGGTACAAGTGCCCCTATGCATCAGCACTCCTGTATCCCTTGGGTAAATTCCTAGTAGTGCTTTGCTGGGTCCTAGGGTAGATCTATTTTTAATTTTTTGAGGAACCTCCACACTGTTTTCCAGAGAGGCTGCACCAGTTTGCATTCCCACCAACAGTGCAAGAGGGTTCCTGTTTCTCCACATCCTTGCCAGCATCTATAGTCTCCTGATTTGTTCATTTTAGCCACTCTGACTGGCGTGAGGTGATACCTCAGTGTGGTTTTGATTTGTATTTCCCTGATGAGGAGTGACATTGAGCATCTCTTTATGTGCCTGTTGGCCATCTGGATGTCTTCTATCTGCAACATATTCTTCCTAATATCATCTTCTTTCTACAATGCATTCACCCTTTAAGTCTTAGCTCCTTTCTGCCTCTTTTGTGAAATCTGTCCTGATCACCTGAATCCCAGGAGATCCTTCTCTAGTTCCCTTTCTTAAACAAGATGGTACTTACAGTCTCCACCAAGGAATTTTATCACATCTTTATTTGTTACCTCCTCTGCCTAATTTTTATTTTCTAAAAGTTCTGTCAGCTTCTTTGGAGAAGGAGCTATACCTTATAATTTAACTGTATTGCCCTCAGTGTTGAACACAGACTTTGACAGAAGCTGCTGAATTAATATTTTTAGCAGACTGATCAAGTTCCATATCAAAATAATTATTCCCATTTTATATTACAACAAAACTTTTTCACAAGATAATGTAAGTTGTGTATGCAAGATCTAGAAAACTGTTTTTAATCAAAGATCAAAAAAATGTGTACTAACTGGGTCAAGAGGGAATAAAAATGACTTTGTCGTTTTACTACTCTTCTACAATAGATTGGCTAGAAGTTTTGCATGAGACCAAAAATATGAATAAGCCTGTAAAGGAAGATGTAATGTGGGAGGTTGGTGACTGACATAAGTGCTGCATTTGTGCTTTTTAATTCTGAAAGAATGAATTCATTTTTTTCCCACCTACATCTTTTGCATTAAATAAAATGTTTTCTTATATTTATAAGTGTTAACAAGAATATTTTCCATCAGCTCCAGGTGTGTGTATGTGTGCTACACTTTGTATCCAAACTCAGGTTGTATTCTATTAGTATATCTTGGAGTATCACACCATGGAGAGGAAAACCAGTGACAAATATGGTTAACGGAGCCAAGAAGGTAGAAATTGATTTTCTCTTTCAAGACGGACCATATTGGTGACACAGAGATACTGATGTGCTTATAAATTTTCCTAACTAATTCTCAGGAACCAATTTCTGTCCTTCATATAAAGTAAAAGAAAAACCATAACTGATGTATGATAATAGAATGAGCCTTACTACATGTCATTTAATTTTCACTTTAACTTAAGAAGGCAGACCCTCTATTCTCAGAGTAGATAAGATAATACATGAGGAAACTGAGACAAAAGAGGTTAAGTGATCTGTCCCAGGTGACATAAACAGTAAGTGACAAAACCTGATTTCAAACACTAACAATCTAGCTCCAAAGCCCACAATTTAATTGCTATACTATAAATGTCTCTTTGTCTATTATACTAATGTTATTTTGTTATTTTTATGATGTATATTATTTATTGGAATTATATGATTTCTGCAACATACCATGACAAGAGTAATTAGATTTCCACTCTCTTAAAACACACACACATGCGCGCGCGCACACACACATACACCTGAAATCTATCATACCATTCTGTTTTATGTTATTAGCTACAATTTTATAAAAAAAACTGAATGATTTGTGTCTGTTGCTAAGCAGGAAATAAGATTTTTAGGTTTTGTATTAGTATGTTAGGACTGTCATTAAAAAATCACCACAAACTGGGTGGCAAAAACAACACAAATTCATTTCCTCACAGTTCTAAAGGTATGAAGATATTGTCAGGATTGGTACATTCTAGATGTTCTGAGCAGAATCTGTTCCATGTGTATCCCTTAGCTTCTGATGGTTGGTTATCACCAATCCTTAGTGTTCTTTAGTGGTAGACACATCACTCCAGTCACTGTCTCTGTCTTCACATATGTTCTCTGTGTACCTCAATGTCCAAATTTATCTCCTTTTATAAGGGTACCAATCAGTGAACGAAGCACCACTCTGATCCAATATGATCTCATCTTAACCTGATTACACCTGCGAAGACCCTATTTGCAAATAAGGTTACATTCACAGATACTGGGGGTTAGGATATTTGTATATCTTTTCTGGGAACACGGTTCAACTCCGAATTAGCACCTTTGACTAACCTAGAGTATCAAAGCAGTAAGCCTTACAATGAGGATTAGTCTAGGCACTTAGTGCTACTGCTTTTAAAAAACAGACCATTTAAGACCAAATTGTGAAGGAGTAAAACGTTTCCTTTTTAGTTTGTAGCTTATTTGCTTAGTGTGCTTTTGTCTCTGATTTTAACAGTATCACCTATTAAGGAGGGCACTTGTTGAGATGAGTACTTGGGAGTTATATGTAAGTGATGAATCACTAAATTCTACTCAAGAAAAAAAAAAGGAAGGCAGGAAGAAGAGAGGGAAGAAAAGAAAATCACCTAGGAATAAGCTATGTTTCCAAAGGAGTACTTAACACTGTTTTCCTTGTGCTAGCAAATGTCTGCTGTGTACAGTGTGATGAATATACAAGTTCCTCAGTCCTTGCTTTGACCTAGCATGTCTCTAATATTAACTCAGGCCTTACATGGTAGTTTGCTGAGCACATTTCCTGCCATGACTGCTTTCTGTCACAAAATGTAACATGTCTCATGAAAAGGACACCATCCTAATTCACTATCTTTAATTATATTAGCTTTTCACAACATCTATTATTTTACTCTGTTCTCTTCCCAGTTTTTAAGTCTATTCCTTTCTACCAGTAACAATCATCTACCTGTTTTCACTTTTTTTCTAAGTGATCATGATATGGGATGTCAAACATTTATTCTTACAATTGTCACGGTGAAAAAAAGTAAATTACAGAAACATAGAAGGGATATGACAATACTAAAGATAGTGTTTTGATATATTGGTGTATCTTCTATGAATATGTATTTTTACATCATTGAGATTCAAGTAGAGTTTTTTTTATCATTTTTATTTATGTACTTATTTAATTAGTGTATCGTAACTTACATTATTAAAAACTCTTAAAAATAATTTTAATAGCTCAATAATATTTTATCATGTGGCTTCACTATTACTTAATTAAGCATTCCTCCTTTGTTGAAGATTTGAAGGGTTCCCAGTTTTTATTATAGATACAACTATGATTACCAATTTTGGACAAAAATAATTGGCCATAGTTGTGATTATTTCCGTAATACTTATGCTTAGATGGAGAAATAATTCGTCAAAAGGCATGAACATTTTAGAAGTTCTATCTTTATTCAGTAGAATCTAGATTTAACCAATTATATAACCTCAACAATGACAGAGAGTTTCACTTCACTATTGCTTCATTTTCACTTAACCCAATTGTGCAGATGAACAGTGCTTTTCATTAACTTCTAGTTAGAGTATTGAAGGATGCAAAACATTTTTGCTTCTATGGTAACAACCAGAAAAAAAAAAGTAGAATAAACATGCTTTACATTCGGTTGTCAGAGAGCTGAGGATTCAGGGAAATGTTAGTGAGCTGAATTCTTGAGAAGGAAGAGCCCTTCATACGTGAGCAGAGAGTTGTGTGAGCACCCATACATGAGATCAACCACCTGGCCTGAGTCTGAGCAGATAAAGAAGGAAACCTACAACAAATGCCATTGCAAGAAAAGTAAAACATGTTGATCTTTGAAAATACGGCTGAGATGGAAGAACAGATTGACTTCTAGATAGAACCCCAAATATAAAAAAATAAATCACTTAGCTTGATAATTCTCATTCATGTGCAAAATTTTACTGAGAAGGCAATAGTAAAGAAAATAACAGAAATCAGAGAGAATTGGTGACTCTAATGTGCTTATATTCTAGAATTCTGCTGGGGTTGAATCCAAAAGCTAATGAAACCTCTCTTAAGCTGCAGGACAATCCCCTTATAGCTCAAATACTCCCGAGAATAAAAAGATCAAAACTTGATAGCAGTAGTGTGTGAAGTTGGATACTGTGCTAACCAGAGTTGAATCAAATTATTAGAGCTGTGGATGAGTACCAGCTAAACTTGATCCTTTTGGAATCTTAATAAGCAGCCCCTTACCCTAGTAGGCAAAGAACAGAGTGGTATACTCTAGGAAAAACAAAACAAATTAAAAACAAACAAAATATCACACTTCAGTCTCCACTCTTCTTTAAAACACAATATCCAGAATAAAACCTAAAAAATTGGATATACATTAAAAAATAAACAGGAAAATGTAATCTATCATCAAGAGAAAAACAGGAAGCAGACACAGACATGATCCAGAAACTGGCATTAGGAGATAAGGATTTTAAACTATTATCTTTACCAAGTTTAAAGGAAGATGGAAATAATAGGTAAAAACACGGCGATTTTCAAGGGAGAAATAAAAACTTAAAAAAAAAAATGGAAACTCCTACTCAGCCATAGGAAAGAATGAAATCTTGCCATTTGCAACAACATAGTTGGACCTAGAAAGTATTATGCGAAGTGAAATATGTCAGTCAGAGAAAGACAAATATCATTTGATTTCAGTCATATGTGGAATTTTTGAAACAAATTAAGTGAACAAAGAATAAAAAAACAAAAAACCACAAACAAACCAACGAAACCAAACAAACAAAAAACAGATTCTTAAATACAGAGAACAAGCTGGTGGTTCCCAGAGGCGAGGTGGGTAAGAGATGGGTGAAATAGATAAATGGGATGAAAAGTACACCTACTATTGTACACCTGAAACTAATATAACACTGTATGTTAATTATACTCCAATAAAAAAGAAATAGGAAAAAATGGAAATTCTAGAACTGAAAATACAGTATGTAAAATAATGTGCTAGATATCAGCAACGATAACTATAAAACATTACTGAGACAAACTCAACAAGATATAAATAAATGGAAACATAAATCATGTTTATAGATTAGTTATTTTTAAGATGTCAATTCTTTTCAAAGTGCTGAATTAAAAAAATAAAAGTTGCTTAATAGATGAACAGCTCAGTTTTTTAAATGAAATTGAATTTCCAGTTCTAGATCAGATGAATTCTAGTAGATGAATTCTTCCTTGTTCCTCCCACTAAGTTCCATTGAAAAACCTGGATATTACATAAGAAAAACATTAGAATACTATAAAAGATAGCAAGAAGAAGGCATACCAACAGGGACTTTAGATCATAAATAACAAAATGGTAGTGTAATGTCAGGTTTGATTTTGTTTTGTTTATCACAGTATGTGCGCTTAAATATTGGAAACACCAATAGGTTGAGACAAAAAAAAAAAAAGACCCAAGAAAAGCCTGTTTCTAGTAAAAGGATCAAGCGAAATTCAGAGCCAAGAGAGAAAGCTTTTAGACAATAACTGTCCTACTTTAGCAAACACTCCAGAAAAAACTGACCTCAGCTGATCACAGTCAGCAAAGACCAAGTGAGGGAAACTAGACTTCCACCTTTCTCTGGCTATAATGAGGCTCCAGAGTGGAGTCAGTGAAGTTCGAAATGGGGGACTTTTATGTTTACTGGACAGTAACAAGTCACTGAAGGCAATGTGGAGGGGAGTTGTGAGGTGTAGTCACTCCCAGAATATAAATAGAGACCAAGTGAGGAAATTCTTCAAGACTGGCATTAATGAGGCAGCAAGGAAAAAAGTTGAAGGCAGCAAGAGAAACAACACTTTATCTACAGAAGAAAAGTAATTTGAATGGCAGTGGATTGTGGGGGGCCGGCCCCGGTGCCAGGCTGAGACCAGGTCGAGCAATGTTCCCTGTTGACTCAAGCCAACCCGGTGGTTCCCCCTCCCATCCCCCCACTTTCAAGGGCATAGGAAAGCCCTGTCAAGGCTGAGAAAGTTAATTCCTGAAGCCTGTGGTCTGCAGGTGTTGGCAGTAATGCTACCTCCCTTTTTCTACCCCGAGTCAGATAGAAACAAACATGGGAATTGTGTTTTGCTAGCAATCTTATCAACAAGGTCTTGTTGTGACCCGTCTAGAATATGCACAAGAAACACAGAACTAAATGTTTTGGCTGGCAGTGATCATGTGAAACCTGTTTATTCTTAGAATGACCTGATCCATAAGAGTCTTATATTATAAAAGATTGTGTACAGCAACAATAAAGCCGTCACTTGGGCCATCAGCCCAGGGGACCCTCCTGTTCCCAAACTTTCTCTTCTCTCTTTTTTCTTGCATTCCCCTACCCTCAGGACCCTGACCTTGGTGTTTGTCGCGCCGGTCGCGACAGTGGATTCCTCATAAGAAATTATTGAGGCCAGAATACATTGACACATGGTTTTTAAAGAGATAAGCGAAAAGAAATGTCAACCCAGAATTCTGTATCCAATGAAAATATTGTCCAGAGATGAAGCAAAAATCAAGATATTCTCAGATGAAAGAAAATTAAGACAATTTGTATACAGCAGACCTGTCCTAATATAATTGTTAAAGGAAATTCTTGAAACAGATAAAATGGTAAGGAATCTTGGAATATCATAAAAGAAGGGAAAAAATGAAAAGAGGAAAATAGGGGTAAATACTACATAATGTTATTTTTTTGAGTTTCTGAATTATATTTGATGGTTAAGAGAAAAAATGATAATATTGATGAGGCTTTCGATGTATGTAGAGAAAATATTTAAGAGAATTTAAATGGAGAAGAGTAAAAAGACTTTAAAGGAAGCATGACCTCTAAATTTCACTTAACTTGATAAAACGTCAACACCAATAGACTATAATAAGTTACATATATATAATGTAATACCTTCAGCAACCACTAAAAACATACATGCAAAAAGATCCACATATTACAAAAAAACTCTACAGAAAGATAAAAATGAAGTTCTAAAACATTCAAGTTACCCACAGGAAGGTAGAAAAAAGAAAACAGAAAAATGGAACAAACAGAAAAACAATATAATGTCAAATATATTAGTTATTACATTCAATATAAATGACTTAAATGCACTAATGAAAAAGGCAAAGATTTTCAGAGTGGGAGGAAAATGATCCTGTTACATAATGTCTCTCAGATATAACAATATAGGCCAGTTGAAAGTAAAATGATGTAAAAATATTTATCATGCAAATAGTAAGCAAAAGGAAGTAAAACCTCCACATTAATATAAGATAAAGTGAAATTTACAGCCAAAGAAATTATCAGGAAGGGCAAAGATATTACCTAATGATAAAATCAATCTGTGAAAAAATGGAATTGTAAAGCATGTAAAGCCAAAACAAATAAAACTAAAAGGATAAATAGGAGCACCTGGGTGACTCAGTTAAGTATCCAACTCTTGGTTTTGGCTCAGGTCATGATCTCCCTGTTCATAAAACACTTGGAAACTAAAATGGATACTTTTTAACAATCCATAGGTCAAAGAGGACTCTTCGAAAGAAATATTTTAAAAATAAGAACTGAATTAAATTAAGAACACATTATATCAAAATTTGTACAATACAGTTAAAGTGGTATTGAGGGCAAAATTATAGTACTAAATGTTTACATTAGAAAAGGGGGAAAATATCAAGTCAATAATCTCAACATACTAAAAAAAGAACAAGGAGCAGCTGGGTGGCTTAGTGGATTGGACACCCAACTCCTGATTTCTGCTCAGGTCATGATCTCATGGTTTGTGGGATCGAGGCCCCCATCAGGCTCTGTGCTGACAGTATGGATCCTGCTTGGGATTCTCTCTCTCTGCTCCTTCTCTGTTTGCTCTCTCTCAAAAAAATAAATATTTAAAAAAATAATAAAAGAAGAAAATTAATCCAAAGCAAACAAAAGGAAATAACAAAAGATAATTACAGTTTTCAATGAAATATAATACAGTAAAACAGTAGAGGAAATCAGTTACACAAAGGGCTTGTTTTTTGAAAAGATCAATAAAATTGAAAGACGTTTCTCAAAACCAAAAAAGAGAAGGCACAAATTACCAACATCAGGAATGAAACAAGATTACAACAGGCAAGAAATAAGATTATAGACATCAAGGGATAATAAAGGAATAATAAGAACCAACTCTGCACACATAACTTTAACAACCTACATCTTCCTGTGAATCTACAACAATTTCAAAATAAATAAGAACAACTTTTGAATACTTTGTATAGATATTCAGATTACCATGAAGTTCATGAAAAGATGCTCAAAATCATTATGCATAAGGAAAATTCAAATTAGTCACTGTTCATTCAAATGATCGCAAATATGTTTGCATTATTTATTTAGATTATTATTGAAATGAATTGAAATTTAATTAAACTTGTAAAATTTTGTGGATTACTGATTTAGGAAGCATTTCTTTGAAGAATGTTCTACTTCTTTATCTAACCACTCCTCAGCCTTTAATTTTCTAGCTCCCTCAGCTCCCATTTTCACAAGGTTCTTTGGAATGATGAATCACTGTGGATGTCTTACCTGATTCTAGCTCAACAACTCTCTAGGAGGCTGCCTCTGGAATCTGATCTAATGCCTCATGCATGGGGACTCTTGAGAAAGATTCCCTTCCCCAAGTCCTGCCTCAACCTCTTGGCAGTTACTTTGAAAAGGTGGCTACCCTCCACCCCTGAAGCCTTCAGTCCATCATTCCTCATGGCCTTCACCTCCACAACCAGGGATGATACATAGCCAATATGCACAAGTTGTTAATGTATTAAACACAAGGGACATGCCAGCAATCAGTCTGAACCTTCGCCTGTCTTCCTAAACCAAGAGAAGGAAGTTGAAACAAGGGGAACAAAATTTGGCTGGAAGGTAGTTTGTGTTTAGATAGAACATACGAAAATGAGACTAAAATGTCTGACACATTTTTAGGAAGTAGGAGACAATGGAGTTGGGGACAGCACAGATGTTTTATTTGTTTTGGAGAATAAATATTATGATTGGCTTATATTTTAGGAATATAACTCCATGGACAATTTCAGTGAATTATGGGTAGGCAAGTAATATTATCTGTGATGATTAAAAAGCATAACCAAATATATTCTGAATTTGATTCAGATTGCTATTCCTGGAGAAAGTTTCCATAGAGAAGTAAGCATCCAAATCCAGATGTCTTGTGTCGAAAGCATATCCATCCTTGTTATTTATATCTCTGGAAATGATAAGTAAATGGTACATGCTTTAAAAGTACCAAGTACAGAGGGTTGTATGAATGATAAAAATTAGGATAGATTTGAAGGAGAGATTGTAAACAGGGAAGGCCACATTGATCTCAACTAGAGAATGAATCAAGAACAAGAAAATTCTCTCTTCCAACATCTTCCAAAGCTATTAAAAGTGGAGCTGAGTGGCTCAGCTTGGATGGAATATTCTAGCTTTTAACAACATAACTTGAATAGCAATATTTGAAATATCCTCACTCTGTGATGTCTGTTGAAAGCAAATGATAGTAAAAATGACATTAATGTGAAAAGGTCAGTTTGTAAGCATTTGCTTTTGCATTTGCCGTATTATGGAAGAAACATTTCAATAGTTGGTAAATATGTTCACAAACATTTCTCAGGTATCAGAAAATTAAACCCATCTCTTTTCTATTTGAACTTGGCTTTGAATATTTCCAGCATTACTATATCACTAACATCACTATAAAATTTATGGGTCTGCTAGACTAGGGTTTCTCAACCTTGGCACTATTGATATCTTGAACATAATCCTTCCTTGTTGTGACACCGTCTTGTTCATTTTAGGATGGCTCATAGCATCCTTGGCCTCTAACCATTAGATGCCACTATCACACCCTTTCCAGTTGTGATAAACAAAAATATATTCAGGCGTTTCCCAATGTCTCCTGGGGGACAAAATTTCCCCTAGTTGAAGACCGCTGTGCTTGACCAATCTACCCAAGAGTAAAAGAGCCCTAACTAGGACTGAAGTACAGAGAATTGTGTTAGAATATTTGACCTGAAGAACTGACTTTATGAGAACAGGGAAATTTCTGCCTTCTACACTCTTTTACCTCCAGAGTTCTTGAATGGTGCATGGTAGTCCATAAATTCTCAATAAACATTTGTTGAGTGAATGAATGACCCTTTCAGAGAAGATATTAAAGGAGAGGATTAGACAAAGAAATAAAATAGCTTTTGCTCATAAATTGACTTCAAAGTTCTCAGTAGATAAATACTTAGAAGAATATTAGACACGATCTAATATTAAGGTCAGATTGATGAAGAGATTATCAGATGAAGCTTCCAGAGGGGAAGTTGAAGTATTTTAACAACTGACCTTTAGAAGTTGGGAAACTTCTTCACAGACATCCATAGACTCCTATGAATAGAGTATGTTGCTAGCTATTCACACTTTGAAAGGTTCTGGGATTGTAGTCAAACTTTCACTGCCAAAAAAGTTGAGGAATAATGTGAGTAATCTAATGGGAATACTTTGTTGGAAAGACTACCATGAAAAGTCTTTATACTATTCAGTATTTCATGATAAATTAAGAAATACAAGATGTTAGAAACATAAAGATAGTAATTTTAAGAATCTACCTTGATATGAGGTCCATCTTTGTCTTCAGGTTTATGCTAGACACATAGACCCTCTGTAATGCTTTCCTTTAAAAGGGGGGAGGAGGGCCCCAGGTGGCTCAGTAGGTTAAGCCCCCAACTTCGACTCAGGTCATGATCTCACAGCAGGTCATGATCTCGTGGTTCATGGGTTTGAGCTCTACATCGGGCTCCATGCTGACTGTTCAGAGCCTGGAGCCTATTTTGGATTCTGTCTCTCCCTCTCTCTTCCCCTCCCCTACTTGCATTGTCTCTTTCTCTCTTAAAAATAAACAAACATTTTTTAAAAAACGCTTAATTGCCCTTTTAAATTAACCTTTTGTTCCTTGGATATTATTTCCAATCATAGACTTCTCAATGGCATTTTTTAAAACAAAATGTGCCCTTCTTGTGATTTGAAATTAATGTTATTCATTCAGAAATGATATAATACAAACTTCTGGATATTAACAATCATAATGTTTTACTCTTCTAATCTAGTATACTGAATTAGATTAACTATATGAAATTCCCAGTCCAAGATCCAACATAAAATATGTGCTAGGGCAAAGTTTACTAGTTAATCCAACCAGTATTGATTGCTGTTCAGTCTGTGCAGGGACTATTGTAGTTGTTTGGAATATATTCAGTGAACAAAGCAGATGTAGAGTCTAGCCTTGCTTATATTCTAGTAAGGAAATAAAACAATAATAAAAATTATAATAGGTAATTTATTTTGGGGTTAATGAATAACAAATCTTTGGGGGAACAAAGGAAAAAATCAATGCATGAACTTGAACCCAGAAAACAATAGAGAAAACTAATGATGCCCAAACCTGGTTCTTTGAAAAGATCAATAAAATTGATGAAACTCTTGTCAGAAACATCAGGGGGGGAAAGATACAAATCACCAATATCAGCAATAAAAGAAAAAATATCACCCTGGATCATCGGACACTTAAAAGTATATTAAGAGAATATGAAATTTAACTTTATTTTTTTAATTATTTTTTAATTTCTATCCAAGTTAGCATACAGTGCAACAATGATTTCAGGAGTAGATTCCTTAATGTCTCTCACCCACTTAGCCCATCCCCCCCAACCCTTGGTTTATTCTCCATATTTAAGAGTCTCTTATGTTTTTGTCCCCCTCCCTGTTTGTATATTATTTATGCTTCCCTTCTCTTATATTCATCTATTTTGTATCTTAAAGTCCTCATATGAGTGAAGTCATATGTCTATTGTCTTTCTCTGACTAATTTCACTTAGCATAAAACCCTCTAGTTCCATCCACGGAGTTGCAAATGGCAAGATTTCATTCTTTTTGATTGGCACTTAATACTCTCTCTATATATATACACCACATCTTGTTTATCCATTCACCCATCAATGAATATTTGGGCTCTTTCCATACTTTGGCTATTGTCGATAGCACTGCTATAAACATTGGGGTGCATGTGCCCCTTCGAAACAGCATACCTGTATCCCTTGGATACATACCTAGTAGTGCAATTTCTGGGTACAGGGTAGTTCTATTTTTAATTTTTGAGGAACCTCCATACTGTTTTCCATAGCGGCTCTCCAGTTTGCATTCCCACAAAAATTGCAAAAGAGATCATCTTTTTCTGCAACTTCATCATCTGTTGTTGCTTGAGTTGTTAGCCATTCTGACAGGTATGAGGTGGTATCTCATTGTGGTTTTGATTTGTATTTCCCTGATGATGAGTGATGTTGAGCATTTTTTCATGTGTCAGTTGGCCATCTGCATGTTGTCTTCAGAGTAGTGTCTATTCATGTCTTTTGCCCATTTCTTCCATGGATTATTTGTTTTTTTGGGTGTTGAGGTTGATAAGTTCTTTATAGATTTTGGACACTAACACTTTATCTGATGTGTTATTTGAAAATATCTTCTGCAATTCTTTAGGTTGCCTTTTAGTTTTGCTGGTTGATTCCTTTTCTGTGCAGAAGCTTTTTATTTTGATGAAGTCCCAGTAGTTCATTTTTGCTTTTGTTTCCCTTGCCTCTAAAGACGTGTTGAGTAAAAAGTTGCTGTGGCCAAGGTCAAAGAGGTTTTTGCATGCTTTCTTCTCTAGGATTTTGATGGCTTCCTGTATTATTCTTCCATTTTGAGGTATTTTTGTGTATGGTGTAAGAAAGTGGTCCAGGTTCATTTTTATGCATGTCACTGTCAACTTTTCCCAGCACCACTTGCTGAAGACACTGTCTTTATTCCATTGGATAGTCTTTCCTACTTTGTCAAAGATTAGTTGGCCATACGTTTGTGGGTTCATTTCTGGGTTCTGTTCTGTTCCATTGGTCTGAGTGTCTGTTTTTGTACCAGTACCATACTGCCTTGATGATTACAGCTTTGTAATACATCTTAAAGTCCAGGATTGTGATGTCTCCAGCTTTGGTTTTCTTTTTCAGGATTGCTTTGGCTATTTGGGGTCTTTTCTGGTTCTGAACAAATTTTAGGATTGTTTGTTCTAGCACTGTGAAGAATGCTGGTGTTATTTTGATAGGGATCACATTGAATATGTATATTGATTTGGGCAGTATCGACATTTTAACAATATTTGCTCTTTCTATCCAGGAGCATGGAATCGTTTTCCATGTTTTTGTGTCTTCTTCAATTTCTTTCATAAGCTTTCTATAGTTTCAGTGTATAGATTTTTCACCTCTTTGGTTAGTTTTATTCCTAGGTATTTTATGGGTTTTGGTGTGATTGTAAATGGGATTGATTCCTTGATTTCTCTTTCTGTTGCTTTTATTATTGGAGTGTAGGAATGTAAGTGATTTCTGTGTATTGATTTTATATCCTGTGACTTTGCTGAATTCACAGATCAGTTCTAGCAATTTTTAGGTGGAATCTTTTGGGTTTTCCATATAGAGTATCATGTCATCTGGGAAAAGTGAAAATTTGACCTCCTGCTGGCCGATTTGGATGCCTTTTATTTCTTTGTGTTGTCTGATGAGGCTAAGACTTCCCATACTATGTTGAATAACAGTGGCAAGAGTGGATATCCCTGTCTTGTTCCTGACCTTAGGAGGAAAGCTCTGTTTTTCCCCATTGAGGATGATATTAGCATTGGGTCTTGCGTATGTGGCTTTTATGATCCCAAGTTATGCTCCTTCTATCCCTACTTTCTTGAGGGTTTGTATCAAGAAAGGATGCTGTATTTTGTCAAATGCTTTCTCTGCATCTATTGAGATGGTCATGTATTTCTTGTCCTTTCTTTTATTGATGTGATGAATCATGTTAATTGCGTTGTTGATGTTGAACCAGCCCTACATCCCAGGTATAAATCCCACTTGGTTGTGGTGAATATTTTTTTAATGTATTGCTGGATCTGGTTGGCTGCTACCTTGTTGAGGATTTTTGCATCCATGTTCATCAGGGAAATTGGTCTATAGTTCTCCTTTTTAGTGGGGTCTCTGGTTTTGGAATCAAGGTCATGCTGGCTTCATAGAAAGAGTTTGGAAATTTTCCTTCCATTTCTATTTTTTGGAACACTTTCAAGAGAATAGGTGTTAACTCTTCCTTAAATGTTTGGTAGAATTCCCCTGGAAAGCCATCTGGCCCTGGACTCTTGTTTTTTGGGAGGTGTTTGATTCCTAATTCGATTTCCTTACTGGTTATGGGTCTGTTCACATTTTCTATTTCTTCCTGTTCCAGTTTTGGTAGTGTATATGTTTCTAGGAATTGGTCCATTTCTTCCAGATTGCCCATTTTATTGGCATATAACTGCTCATAATATTCTCTTATTGTTTCTATTTCTGATTTGTTGATTGTGATCTCTCCTCTTTCTTTCTTGATTTTATTTATTTGGGTCCTTTCCTTTTATTTTATGATCAAACTGTCTAGTGGTTTATCAACTTTGTTAATTCTTTCAAAGAACCAGCTTCTGGTTTCATTGACCTGTTCTGGTTTTTGGTTTGTTTGCTTCAATATCATTGATTTCTGGTCTAATCTTTATTATTTCCTGTCTTCTGCTGGTTTTGGGTTTTATTTGCTGATCTTTTTTCAGCTCTTTAGGGCATAAGGCTAGGTTGTGTATCTGAGACCTTTCTTCCTTCTTTAGGAAGGCCTGGATTGCTATATACTTCCCTCTTATGACCACCCTTGCTGCATCCCAGAGGTTTTGGGCTGTGATGTTATCATTTTCATTGACTTCTATGTACTTTTTAATTTCCTCTTTAACTTCTTGGTTAGCCCATTCATTCTTTAGTAGGATGGTCTTTAGTTTATAAGTATTTGTCATCTTTCCACATTTTTTCTTAGGATTGATTTTGAATTTCATAGCATTATGGTCTGAAAATATGCATGGTATGATCTCAGTCTCTTTGTACTTGTTGAGGGCTGATTTGTGTCCCAGTATGTGATCTGTTCTGGAGAAACGTTCCATGTGCACTAGAGAAGAATGTATATTCTGCTGCTTTAGGATGAAATGTTTTGAATATATCTGTTAAGTCCATCTGGTCCAGTGTGTCATTCAAAGCCATTGTTTCCTCATTGATTTTCTGTTTAGATGATCTGTCCATTGCTGTGAGTGGGGTGTTGAAGTCTCCTACTATTGTGGTATTACTATCGATGAGTTTCTTTATATTTGTGATTAATTGATTTACATATTTGGCTGCTCTCACATTTGGTGCATAAATGTTTACAATTGTTAGGTCTTCTTGGTGGATAGACTCCTTGATTATGATATAATGCCCTTCTGCATCTCTTGATACAGTCTTTATTTTAAAGTCTACATTGTCTGATATATGTATGGCTACTCCAGCTTTCTTTTGTTGACCATTAGCATCATAGATGATTCTCCATTCCCTTACTTTCAATCTGAAGGTATCTTGAAGTCTAAAGTGGGTCTCTTGTAAACAAAAGATAGATGGATCTTGTTCTCTTATCCATTCTGTTACCCTGTGTCTTTTGATTGGAGCATTGAGTCCTTTGACATTTAGGGTGAGTACTGAAAGATATCAATGTATTGCCATTATGTTGCCTGTAGAGTTGCAGTTTCTGGTGGTGTTCTTTGGTCCTTTTTAGTATTTGTTGCTTTTGGTCTTTCTTTTTTTCCATCTTTTCTCCACTCAGAGAGTGTCCCTTAAAATTTCTTGCAGGGCTGGTTTAGTGGTCATGAACTTCTTTAATTTTTGTTTGTCTGGGAAACTTTTTATCTCTCCTTCTATTTTGAATGACAGCCTTGCTGGATAAAGAATTCTTGACTGCATATTTTTCTGATTCCACACATTGAATATGTCCTGCCACTCTTTCTGGCCTGCCAAGTTTCTGTGGATAGGTTTGCTGCAAACCTGATCTGTCTGCCCTTGTAGGTTAAGGACTCTTTTTTTTCCTTTGCTGCTTTCATGATTTTTTCTTGCCTCAGTGTTTTGTGAATTTTACTATGATATGCCTTGTTGATGGCCCGTTTTTGTTGAATCTAATAGGAGTCCTCTCTGCTTCCTGGATTTTGATGTCTATGTCTTTCCCCAGGTTAGGAAAGTTTTCTGCTATGATTTGCTCACATAACCCTTCTACCCCTATCTCTCTCTCTCTCTTTCTTTAATGGGACCCACATGATTCTGATGTTGTTCCTTTTAATGAGCCACTGATTGCTATAATTCTTAAATCGTGCTCTTTTGCCTTAGTCTCCCTGTTTTTTTCTGCTTCATTATTAACCATAGGTTTGGCCTCTCTATCACTGATTTTCTGCTTTGCCTCATCCATCCTTGCTGCAGTGACATCTATTTGAGATTGCAGCTCAGTTATAGCATTTTTTTTTAATTTTTTTTTTCAACGTTTATTTATTTTTGGGACAGAGAGAAACAAAGCATGAACGGGGGAGGGGCAGAGAGAGAGGGAGACACAGAATTGGAAACAGGCTCCAGGCTCTGAGCCATCAGCCCATAGCCTGACGCGGGGCTCGAACTCATGGACCGCGAGATCGTGACCTGGCTGAAGTCGGACGCTTAACCGACTGCGCCACCCAGGCGCCCCAGTTATAGCATTTTTTTGTTTCATCCTGACCAGCTTTTACTTCTTTTATCACCCCAGAAAGGGATTCTAATCTATTTTCAACCCCAGATTGTATTCTTCTTATCGCGATTCTAAATTCTGGTTCAGACATCTTGCTTGTATCTCTGTTGATTCAGAGTCTGGCTGTCATTTTTTCCTGTTCTTTCTTTTGGGGTGAATTTCTTCCATTTAATTATTTTGAAGGGATAAAGGAATTAGTAAGGTTAAAAAATTTCAGTTAAAAATTAAAAACAAAAAAAAATCAAATGATGCTTGATCCTAGGTGTGTTTTGGTATGGTTGTTGAAAGGAGCTTGATAGATTAGAGAAAAAAGGGAAAGATAAGAAAGGAAAAAGTAAAATTTGAAAATCTGAAAAAAAGAATACAATGAAATGGAATAAATTGAAATAAGTAAAATAGAATTTGAAAATTTTCCGAAAAAAGTACTAGAAAAAAATGTAAAGAAAAATACTCTCAGTAAAAGTTGAAAATTAAAATAAATATTTTCTGTTTCTGTATTTAAGAATAAGAAAAAAAATGGAATTGATGGACCAGCGAACAGACTGAAATATGATTGAAATTACGTCAGTTTCCCCTAGAATTCAAACTATGAAATTTACTTTATAGTCCGTAAACCAAGCATGCAGGGAGACTTGTGGTGTTCTTCAAGAGCAAGATTGGCCCAGTTGGGTGGGGCTTAGTGTAACTGCTCCCTTCTTCAGTAGATGGCACTGCTTAGCTTACTCGGTGGATTGTTTCGGGGCTTGGGACAGGTGAAAATGACATCACCCAGCTACCCAGTCTCAACTATTGGAACTCTGTTCTCTCCCACCAGCAATCGCACACCCTCCTTTGTTTCCGGCTTCCATCCAGTCCCCGCTTTTACACTGTCTGTGACCAAGCTGTCACGTTGCCAGGAGGCACCTGCCTCCTGAGTTTTATCTCAGATGTGCTGTGTTTCCCAATCCCTCACTTCTGAGTGACCTGCTCAGACCTTCTGGGGGAAGGTCTCAATGAGTAATGGCCAGGTGCCTCACCGTCCCCAGGAACGTTTGCAGGATCATGCTGCTGCCGATGCCCAGAGACTGTGGCTGGGTGCCAGCCTTCTCCAGAAAAAGTTCATGTGAATATACAGCAGCAGTGTTTCAGGGATTATGGTAAATCGCAACAGACATCTGGCACCAGGCTTCAGACTTAATGTCCTTGTTCCAGCACCAGCAAATGTGATTGTTCTCCAGGGTACACTGGGACCTTTGTCTGTGGGGTGGTCACCCAGCCTCTATTGAATGTTTTCCCAGCAGGGGAATTGCCTCTCCCTGTGTGGTCTGAGGACCCCTTGCACCTCGCTCTCTGCTCCTGGAGTTTGCCCTTCCCACCAGAGCACAGCTAGATATGAGCTGCAGAATTTCAGACTCTGTGCTCCCCCTGTTTGTAGGGTCTTAATGGAATTTGAACCCTCTCCTTTCTTCTTTCTTCCTTTTTTGTTCAGTCTCTTGCATACTCTTTTTTCTCTCTAGCTGCTCTTGGGCAGGGGGAAATAATTTCCTGTACTCTCCTCAACACCCCATTGCCCCCATCCCTGTCTGTCCACAAGCAAAAACAGCTCCCTGCCCTCTGTGACTTCTCTTTCCCCCAGTTTACCTCTCTGTGCTGTCTGCCTGCTGAATTACATGGTTCAGGTTATGCAGATTGTTGTGTTAATCCTCAAATCAGTTTTCTAGGTGTTCTGGATGGTTTAGTGTTGATCTGGCTGTATTTCAGGGACAAGAGATGCAAAAAAAAAAACCAAAAAAACCTTCCATGCTGTTCCATCATCTTGGCCCCTCTCCGAACTTTGCATTTATTAATTCAACAACTTAGAAGAAATGGACAAATTTCTTGAAAACTGTAAGATTTACATGGAAATAGAGTAAGGAAACACTTCCCAGCATATTTTATGAAGCCAGTATTACCTTGCTACCAAAACTGGACAGTGATACTTTAAGAAGAGGAAACTGCATATCAACATTTCTCTTAGACATAGATACAAAAGCACTGAACAAAGTATTAGCAAATTGAATCAGAAATGTGTTAAAAATATTATTATATATTGACCAAATGAGGTTTATCACAGGATGCAAATTGGCTAAGTGTACAAAATCACTTAATGTATTTTACAGATAAACAGACTAAAAATAAATCTGACCAATTCAAAACATTTAATAAAATTCAGTATCCTTTCATGATTTAAATATACATGTACACACACACATATTTGCTGAAAACTTTTGAAAGGTTATGAAAGCAAATGAATTAGACAAAAGGGAAAACATTCCATGATTATGTATTAGAAGCAAAAATACTGTTAAAATGTCTATACTGCTCAAAGCAATCTACACATTCACTGTAATCTCTATCAAAATAACACTGGCATTCTTTACAGAGCTAGAACAAACAATCCTAAGATTTGTATGGAATGAGAAAAGACCCCACATAGCCAAAGTAATGTTGAAAAGAAAAGCAAACCTGGAAGCATCACAATTCCAGACTTTAAGCTATATTACAATGCTGTAATCATCAAGACAGTATAGTACTGGCACAAAAACAGACACATAGATAAATGTAACAGAATAGAGAACCCAAAAATGGACCCATAAACATTGCCAACTAATCTTCAACAAAGCAGGGAAGCGTATCCAATGGTAAAAAGACAGTCTCCTCAGCAAATGCTGCTGGGAAAACTGGGAAGTGTCTTGGAGAAGAATGAAACTAGACCACTTGCTTATACCACACACCAAAAAAATTCAAAATGAATCAAAGATCTAAATGTGAAATAGGAAGTCATCAAAATCCTAGAGGAGAAAACAAGGCAACCTTGGTGACCTTGGCTGCAGTAACTCCTTAATAGAAATGTCTCAGAAGGCAAAAAGGAACAATTGGTACCTTATCAAGACAAAAAGCTTCTGTACAGCAGGGAAAACAGTCAACAAAACTAAAAGGCAACCAACGGAATGGGAGAAGATATTTGCAAATGACATATTCGATAAGGTTAGTATCCAAAATCTTTAAAGAACTTATCAAATTCAACACCCAAAAACATATAATCCAGTGAAGAAATGAGCAGAAGACATGAATAGGCACTTCCCAAAAAGACATCCAGATGGTTAGCAGACATATGGAAAGATGCTCAACATCACTCATCATCAGGGAAGTACAAATCGTAACCACAATAAGATACCACCTCACACCTGACAGCATGGCTACAATGAACAAATCAGGAAACAACAGATGTTCATGAGGATGTGGAGAAAGGGGAACCCCTTTGTACTGTTGATGGAAATGCAAACTGTTGCAGCCACTCTGGCAAATTGTATGGAGGTTCCTCACAAAATTTAAGACAGAACTACCCTATGACCCAGCAATTATACTACTAGGAATTTATCCAAAGGATATGAAAATACTGATTCTCAGGAGCACATGTGCCCCAGTGTTGATAACAGCACTATCAACAATAGCTAAATTATGGAAAGAGCCCAAATGTCTGTTGATTAATGCATGGATAAAGAAGATGTGGTGTGTATATATGTACACACACACACACAAACAATGGAATACTAAGCGATCAAAAAGAACAAAATCTTGCCATTTGTAACAACGTGCGTGGAACTAGAATATATTATGCTAAGCAAAATAAGTCAGGAAAGATATATATCATATGATTTTACTCATGTATGGACTTAAAGAAACAAAACATGTACATAGGGGAAAGGAAAGAAAAAGAAGATAAAAAGAGAGAGGGAGGCAAACTATAAGAGCCTCTTAAAGACAGAGCACAAAATTAGGGTTGCTGGAGGGGTATTGGGTAAGCGGATGCATTAAATGGGTGATGGGCATTAAGGAGGATGATTGTTGGGATGAGCACTGGGTGTTACATGTAAGTGATGAATCCTGGATTCTGTTCCTGAAACTAATACTACACTGTGTGTTAACTAACTTATTTAAAAAAATAAATTAAGAAAAAACATATATTAACAAACTAGGAATAAAAAGAAACTCCTCCAACTTGGTAAGTGGTATTTATGAAAACCAACAGGTAATGTTATACTTAGTCATGAAAAGTTGAGTATTTTTCCCATAATATTAGGGGGGAAAGCAAGGATGCCTCCCCTGAGCTGGATATTCTATCTAATACAATAGGGCAAGAAACAAATTAAAAAGGCATACAGACCAGAAAGCCAGATATAAACTGTCTTTATGATAGACAGTATGATCACATACATGAAAAAGACCACAAAATATACAAGACAAAGCTATTTAAAATGGTATGTAATTTCATTGAGATAGTAGGATTCAAGCTTAATACACAAATCCAAAGGTATTTATGTGGACTATCACAGAGCAAGAGGAAATTGAAATTTTCAAAATAGTCCCACTTATCAGAACATCTAAAACCATAACATACTTAGGAATAAATCTGGCACAAGATGTCCAATATTTATATGCTGAAAGCCACAAAACACTGATGAGAGAAAAAAAGCTATTCAATTCAGATTTATTTATGGATAATAAGACACAATATTGTTAATATGTCCTTTCTACCCAAATTGATCTACAGAACCAACAATCAGTCCCAATCAAAATCTCAGCACACTGTTTTTTTTAGCTGACAAGTTTATTCTAAATTTTATAAAGAAAATGCAAAATTATAGAATCGCCAAAATAACTTTGACAAAGAAAAAGCTAGAGGACTTACTGTAAAGCTATAGTAATCAGTGCAGCATTGATATAAAAATATGCAAATACATCAATGGAACAAAATAGGAAGTCCAGAAGTAGATAAACAATGTATGTTCAATCGATTTTGACATATTTGCCAAAGCATTTCAATGGTGAAAGGATAATCCCTTCAACCAATTGTACTGAACCACCTGGATATCCACGTGCAAAAATTGTAAGCCTTACCTCTAACAAGACACAAAATACAGCCCAAATCATAGGTCTAAATATGAAAATGAAAACCATAAAATTCCAGAAGAAAATATAGTAGAAAATCTTGTGACCTTGTGCTTGGCAGTGATTTCTTAAATATGATGTAAAACATAAGCTATAAAACAAAGGATCAACAAATTGGATTTTATCAAACTTAAAAATATTTTTTTTTCATCAAAAGACAAGGTTAAGAAAATGAATAGACAATCATAGTCTCAGAAAAATATTTGCAAAATATGTATCTGACAAAGGACTTTATACTTGAAATATTCAAAGAACTCTTATAACTCCAAACACACAAACAACCCAGTTAAAAATGTGCATAACATTTGAGTGCATTGTCACCAGGCATTGATTTGGAGGTAGAATAGGAGGTGTAGGTCAAGATATCTTCATGACTTTTGCATGGGGAAGATTTTGTATCAGAATACAAAAAGCACTAATGCTAAAGGAAAAGTTTGATAAATTACATTCAAATTAAGTACTTATCAAAAGATACTGTTAATGAAATGAAAAGTCAAACCATGGAGTAAGAAAACGTTTTCAGTATATATGCATGTTTAGTGGCAGAGAACATGTTTTCAGAACATGTGAGGAACTTCTACAACTCAATAGGAAAAAGACAACACACTAGGAAAATGGTCAGTAGAGTTGAACAGATACTTTCACCACAGAATAGCCAAATGACCAACTAGTTTGCAAAAAAGTGTTTAAACTTGTTGATTATGGAAATAGAATTTAAAATCACAGTGATTCACTAAACCCCAAAATGGCTAATATTAAAGATGAACGATACCAAATGTTGCCAACGCACAAATTGGAGCTCCTTTACCTGTGAGCATGTAAATATTTTAGAGTATCTACTAAAGCCACCCTATCACCCAGTGATTCCATTCCTAGAAAGATGTGCACATGTTTCTTATAGTACATACATATGTTAATTAAATAACATAAGGTTCATAGCAGAGCTATTCTTTATAACACTAATCTGAAAGCAACCTAAATGTACTGGTAAATACACAATAATCATATAATAGAGTATTATGTGGCAAAATGAATGAAGAAATAGTATATGGGTGGATAATTACACTGGTGCAAAAGAAGACAGACACAGACTAGTATGTACTGTGTAATTTTGTTTATAAAAAGTTTAAAAGCAGTGAAAAATAACCAATGCTAGTAGAAGACAAGACAGTGTTTACTTTTGTCGGGGGAGAATCATGCCTGAGGAAGAGCACCCAGAGGTTGTCTGGGTTGTTGCTAATACTCCATTTCTTGTGATATTTGATGGCAATTACATGAGTGTATTCACTTTTTGAATATTCATCAAGCTGAACAATTACAATTTGTTCACTTTTCTGAATACAGAGCCAGTATGGGAAAGACTGACCTTTCTTTGGAAGATGGCGGGGGAGCAGGGTAAACAGAAATCAACCAGACCCACCATTTATGTTCTAGTAGGATGGATATACACCATACTGTTGCTTTAGGTTCACTGTATCCTGATCCTTGCAAAGCTTTCAGAATTTCTTTTCCCTGTAGTTTTAATATATGCTGGCAAGTTTATCTTACTTTGTTTTTAATAATGTATACTAATAAGTTGTACCTGAATCTCATCTTCTATGCCATCCCCAGTTCTTGGGTTCCAGGTCCCTGCCTGCATGAGTCTTGCATTAACAGTCTCCTTTGACAGCTCTCAAGTTCCATCCATCCCAGAGAAGTGTCTACAGTGTGCTTGTAAAAATCTTATTTTCCTGCTTTCTCTTCTCACACCCACCTGCACGTTCTTTAGGAAGAACAAGAAACCTTTATTTTTTCCTGCCACCTACTTTATTCTCTTAGGAGAAATTCCTTCTTTTTCTAAAACATGCCCTTCAGGAATCACAAATGAATCCTTACTCTTAAACATTGATTACTTGTTGAAGTTGCTGCAAGTGTATGCACATGGACTTTTCTCCTGAGGTGAATTTTTTATTGGACTGGAATTACTATATGACTCAAAAATGTTTTTGTCTCATTTTCAGAAAAAGGGATTGGAAGGTGGAGAAATATTTGTTTGTTCAAATAAACAATGTAAAGGTTTTTTCAGCTTGCTGCTTATATAAATGTAGAGTGGTTTACATGAATTCCATATTGCTCTCATCCCTGCAAGGGAATCTCACCTTCTGAGCAAAGTATATTGGTAATAAATACTGCTACATCCTACAACTCAACTTAGAAGATACTCAGATAAGCTCAGAATGTAAAGGTGCTTTTGTTTCTTTTTCTTTTCCCCTCCCTCTCTCCCCTTCTTCCTTCCTTTCTAGAACTTTCCACTCCCTTTTACTCTTTTTCTCCTTTCCTACTATCCAAGCTGACCCGTGTCTAGTGCAGACTCACAAATATTTCTGATTGAATCAAATAATCGGATGGACACAGATCAACTTGAGCAACAACCATGTTGACAGGCAGTTTATTATTTCATTTTGAATTGAGATCTAATATGTTGAAATAAAAATGTGAAGAAAAATGTTCTGTTTTCGTACTTGGATTGGAGGAGGAGAATTTCAATTTAATTATCTTAAGAATCCATTAGCTAATGCGTAGTTTTATAAATGTTCCCAGAAAAGTTTGGCTCACATGCTTGGTGGGCAACTCTTCAGTTAAAGAGACCAAGGGGGTGGTGCACCAAGAAAGTTATGACCTGTAGAGACTGACATTGTGAGTCAGACAATATAGTTTGGTGGGGGTCAGACATCCAAGAGTTGAGCTGATGAAGATATAACCATAAATTCTACCTGAGCACAAGGCTTATGAATTTGTAACTCTTAGCTTTGAAAAGTGACTGGGTGATTTAATTCATTGAGAGCCTGTACAAATTACCTGCTTTGTGAATAAGGGATTGATTGATAAAAGTGGTCTGTTTATTGAATCTATAAATGCCTGCTTCTCTAATTTATTTCTTATGGCTTAGTCATCTTCATCATAAATTCATGGGGCAACTTTACAAGTACATAAAATTGAGGATTCAAATCAAGTATTTCTTCCTCAAAGATGCCTTCCTTGACTTTCTAGGCAATGCAACCCCTTCCTAACTGCCATTATACTTTATTAGCCTATTTTTGTTTGTTTGTTTATTGTCTATCTTCCTCCACCAGAATGCAGGTTCATTCTGTTTTGGGAGCAGGAACTTAGTTTGTCTTCTATCTCCACAACTTATACCAGGGTCCACGCAAGTCACTCAATATTTACCTTGATGTCTTACATGCTAATTGTCAAGCATGCTCAAGAATGGAGGAGTAGGAAACAGTGTTCAACAAATGGACATGATATAAAGCCTCGCCTCAAGGACAGTTGATTCTTGTCCTTTCACAAAGAGTTGGTTGTTCAGTCCTACACATCCCTGTATGCTCCCTTTATATCCTTTATTTATCACAACCCTTACATTCTCACCCAGCCCTTTACCTCCATTCCCAATCCAGTGCACCAGCAAACCATCAGTCTTGCTTGGAAATGTTTAGTTCTTTCACATTCCTACCATACACAGGCCATCATCTGTAGTCTGGTATGTTAGTAAAGCCTTTTATTATAGTAACTCTACCTTTCTAGTTATCTCTCTCTCTTATTCAAAGCTGAACCATATGCTCCAGAACACCCCCATATCTTCCGATTTTTGCACTTTTTCATGCCATCTCTGTTGCCTAAACTGTTCTTTTCACACTATCTATTAGAAGTTTATCTGTCCAGGGGCACCTGGGTGGCTCAGTCAGTTAAGCATCTGACTTCGGCTCAGGTTATGATCTCGCATTCCTTGAGTTTGAGCCCCATGTCGGGTTCTGTGCTGACAGCTTGGAGCCTGGAGCTTGCTTCAGATTCCATGTCTCCCTCTCTGATCCTCCCCCGTTCATGCTCTGTCTCTGTTTCAAAAGTAAATAAACATTAAAAAAAGAAGTTTATCTGTCTATAAAAGTACCAGCTAAAAATAAGCATGCCTTCCTGAAGAAGATCCCACTATCATATTACGTGAATCAGTCTCTCTCCCTCTCTCCCTTCTTTGAATTCTATTTGTCCATCAATTCATTCAAGAAATATTTACAGAGCAATTCTATGTGCCAGCTACCTTGCTTAGTAATAAAAGTGTAAACCAAAAGAAAAAAAAAAAGTCTTTTTCACATAGCTTATGGTTCAGTGAGGGAGGCAGATAATATAATCACATAAGTAATCATGAAATGACAACTATGCTAAAAGCCTCAAAGGAGAAATACACAGTGCTTTCAGAGCACACAACTCAACTAACTAACCTACAGAGGAAGGCCAGGGGAAGCTTTCCTGCCTGATCTGAGATATCAGTGTTGATTAACTAGGTGAGGGTGAAGGCAGGGGATAGTCTAAGCAGAGGGTACAGCCTATGCATAGATTTGGTGGCAGCAATGAGCATAGTGTACTTGAGAAAACGGAAGAAAGCTGGTTGTGTCCAGGGCTTGAGTGAGGAGCAGCCTGGGGCTGCAGACATAGGCAAAAACCAAATTGTCAGTGGGGTGTCACAGACTGTAATATGAGTTTGAATGTCTATCATAAGATGAATTATTGTTGTATTTTAAGCAAGAAGGTGACATAATCAGATTTGCAACTCAAAAAGATCACTCTGAGTGCAGGGTGGAAATTAATAGTAAATTAGAATGATGTGAGTGGATGCAACAGATCACCTGAAGTGGTGTAGGCAAGAGCTGATGGTGACTTGAACTTGAGGGGTGATTGTGATGGCAGAAGTGACGAAAGGCAAACAGATTTGAGACCAGTTTAGAAGACAACATCAGGACACAATGGAAGATTGCATATGAGGGCTAATAGGGAGAAAGAAGACAAGGAGCCTCCTGGCTTTCTGACTGGAATAATAGAATAGATTGTGGCAGAACTATGCACTGAACGAGGGCTAGGTTTGGTATTTGGGGGAGTGTAAGACGCCAATTACTGTAATTACTTTGTGTGGTGTCTTTCAGAGTCAGCCTTGTGTTGTCATTTTAGTATATGCAGCATCTCTGCCATCTCATATACACTGCATACCTAACTACATAACTCACACATGGTAGACAGTCCACAAAATATTTCTTAAATGAATGAATGCACAAAAATGTCAGCACACCCTTGGCACACTTGGAAAGGCAGTGACATCAGTGATACAGTGACTTAACAAATAGTGTAAGTACAACAAACAAATCATAAATTTCTATCTTTAATCTTTGTGCAAGATTAAAAGATCAAATTATAGGTATTTATTTCAAATAATCAAAGTGGTTAATCTGTTTATTTAGCATCTTCAGGGGTTATAATCACTGATAGCTTTTATTTAGATAGATCTCAGCTGTGAAATTGTGGTGTAAAACTCAGCTGAAGTTTTATAGTAAATAGAGTGTCTTGCTCCTGAAACTTTTGTTGTAGGCCAAAAATCTTTTCTAGAAAGTTTATCTCCCAGGGGCGCCTGGGTGGCGCAGTCGGTTAAGCGTCCGACTTCAGCCAGGTCACGATCTCGCGGTCCGCGAGTTCGAGCCCCGCGTCGGGCTCTGGGCTGATGGCTCAGAGCCTGGAGCCTGTTTCCGATTCTGTGTCTCCCTCTCTCTCTGCCCCTCCCCCGTTCATGCTCTGTCTCTCTCTGTCCCAAAAATAAACGTTGAAAAAAAAAAAATATATTTAAAAAAAAAAAAAAAAGAAAGTTTATTTCCCAAATGACAATATTCCACTGTTAGTTTGGGGACATGTCCTGGCTTCCTGGTGACAAGATGTCTTCCCAGGTGTCTCCCTCATGAAATTGGAGAGGCAACTTGGTTAAATGAAGAAACCTCTGGTCTAAGAGCAAGGAATCCTGATCCATTGTTGTGGCTTTACCACTATCAAGTTATCTAACCTCTCTTAAGTCACTTCTTAGATTTTTCAGTTTTCTCATGTACGAATTGAGATTATTCCTAATTTATTTTTTTTCAACGTTTTTATTTTATTTTTGGGACAGAGAGAGACAGAGCATGAACGGGGGAGGGGCAGAGAGAGAGGGAGACACAGAATCAGAAACAGGCTCCAGGCTCTGAGCCATCAGCCCAGAGCCTGACGCGGGGCTCGAACTCACGGACCGCGAGATCGTGACCTGGCTGAAGTCGGACGCTTAACCGACTGCGCCACCCAGGCGCCCCAGATTATTCCTAATTTAAAAAGACTAAAAAGAAGTGGAAAATGTACAAAGATCAAAGGAAAAGGTGCTTGCAATGTATTTGATCCCTCTGCATGTCAAAAGTCTTCATTTTCACATATTTTAGGCTTGGTTTAGTGGAAAGAATTTAGATCTGATGAATTTGCATCTACTGATCCCATTGCAACTACATGATACTTGGTATTATCACAATGTAGATGCAAGATGGCGCTGACCTTAGGAGAAGGCAAGTGGAAACCCTTTTACTAGAAGTTCTATATGATATGCTGTGAGGATACTCGTGCATGCACACACACACACACACACACACACACAGCCCATTCAGAAAACAAAAGAAACACCTCTCTTCAAAATCTTTCCATCCAAAGAGGTAATGGATCTTAAACATGAGAAAGGCACAAAAATATATGCCGCAACATACAAACAAAATGATATCACAATTATGTAACAACAACGAACTTATGTAGCATTTACCATGTAGTAGGAGCTATTAAAGCACTTTGCATGCCTGATTATATTCTTTCCCCATAACAACCTTATGTGATGACCTGCTATTAGTATCTTCATTTTACAAGTTAGGAAACTAAGGCACAGAGAGGGTAACTTGCCCACATTCACAAAGTTAGCGGCAGAGCTAAAGTTCCATGCCTCTCATAGGAGGCATGCCGTCTCAGATCTCTGAAAAACAGTTTTGTCCTATTTCTTGCTAAGATTCTGAGAACAGATTTTGTGTGAATAGGAATTATTATTTCCTATAACTCGATTCTACAAAGCTCTTAGTTGCTGGACAATTTTTCCACTAATGATGAATTTATTTTTTATTAACAGAAGCATAAATACAACTTGAGATGAGACTAACCATTTTGGTTTTTGTTTTGAAAAACAATAACAAAAATTTGGAGTGATCCAGAAGATCCAGAAAAATGACAGGGGTAAAATATGAAAATATTACAAAGTCCAAATTCTGCTTGTATAAGCTATTCCTTTAACGTAGAATGCTTTCTTCCTCCCTTTCCTCCCGGTCCTCATTCCCATGAAGACTCCTCTAAAGTATCACTTCCTACCAGGACACCCCACTTGGCCATCCCCCTTTTCTCTCTGTTGCAGGTGGTATTAGAGTTCCTCCTCTATGCAGTCATGGCACCTATGTATTGTCTGTCATGATACTTGAACCCCTCTACATAGGTATCTTACATATTTCTGTCTCATCATCTACATTTTAAACCTTTTGAAAAACAGTGTGCTTTATCTTTATAACCTCTGCTTTTACTATGGGACCAGGATTTCAATATATGTGTGTAGTATGAATGCCCATAAACATTTGTATTGTTTTTCATGGCAGATTTTATGTAAGTATCATCGGTCCCTTTGATGGAGGATGGCTAATGAAAGGGATCAATGGTATAATGATAAATGGCCAATTCTGTGGTTGTTGAAGTTTCTGTGTGTTGTCAGGGATGAGGAGGGTGAGTAAAAGAAGACTAATGAGGTAAAGTGTATTTTGCTTCCTCAGTTTTTATGAGTCATCCATGAAAACAAAAGAAGCAAACCCAGGTCCTTGAACCCTTTCAACTCTCTCCTCCTGCTGCTGCTTTGGCAGCGATCACCACCAACCCCTACTCCCATTGGACTCATTAGCTGGAAAATGCAGCACATCCAGACTACTTTCACTAACTATGTGTCTTTGTCATCATTAGCCAGTGTTTTATACTAGTAACAAAAACCACACTTTCCAAAGGGAAATAATAAGCCCTCTGGATTTTATGAGAGAAAAATGTGGGAGAGTCGGGACTGAGTGAGAAGGACATATACTCTAGCTTTCTCCCTACCACAGTTTGGAAGCTGAGGGAGCTCTTTGAAGTTTAAGATAGCAACCCTTCTAAGCAAGAGATTACTCTATTCCAAGAAAGGTGGTGAATAGCAGGGGCCTACAGTTAACAATTCAAAAATAATCTGTTTGTACACTATAAAGTACTCCGCAGATTCTAATATATTTTTAGTGCCCTACACATTGTGTGGAGTAAACACAAATGTGTGGAGAAGAAACGAATGAAAACTTAGTTCTGTTGTAAGAAAAGGAAGAGAATGTCCAGGGGTCAACTCAATTCAACAAGCATTGAGATCAATGTCCCATGTATGATTCAGAGCATGTAAAGATGAGTCAGGGAGCTCTTCTGACCAGTATATTGGAGGAAAAAATGGAAATGAGGCCAGAACTCTGGAGAACATTTTTGTCAGGATATATGGAAAGAACAAGAGAGAACAAGGAAAGGTTTGGGAGAGTTCACTGCATATGGTGACATACACTTAGACTGGAGTAAAATCTTAGAAATTCAGGTTGAATTACTGGCATGATTTAAACCCAAGTAGATCTGGATTCTGATATTTAGATTAGAAGATTAGAACCAATGTCTTACTATAGCTTTCTCCTCTGTGTCCTGTATCCTGTTCCCAAGGAACTATGAAGTAAAGGCAAAGAAATGTTATTTTTTAGTTTCTTGAAAATTGTGTGTGTGTTTTGTGAGGTAGAGGGATAATCATCTTCAACTATAAACACTTCATATGGAGCTTTTTAATACATGACTTCCTCGAAGTACAAGCTTTATTTTTTGTGTTCTTATTTTCAAGACCCACTATACCAATGTTTGCTTCACAAGACACTAGACTCTATTAAGATGTTAACTGAAAGGAAGTACCTCTTTTTGTCTGTCTGTCTCTGCCCCTATGTCTCTGTCTCTGCATGTGTCTCTTTCCCACATACAAATAACTTACATACATGCATGTGCTCATACAACACATCCAAATTGTTATCATAGATTTTTATTAGTTTAACTAAAATATTCATTGAACTCCTTCTATGTGCTTCATAATATGTTAGATGCCACAGAAATATACTGCATCGTATAATCTAGTTGAGGAGAAAATTATACATATAGGTTTTAAATGCTTAATGAATATACTATAATAATGTCTTTTGCTGCTTTTAATGAAGTTCTTAAATATGTTATCTCCTTTGACTCTCAAGCAATTATCAATGTCCTCATTTTAAGGATGAGGGAGCTAATGTATGGAGTTTATAACCAGCTCATGATCACACAGTTAGTATGTGACATGGTCAGAAAGACAAGCCTCATATTCTGAAATCTGATCCAGTGTTCCACAATTGCCTCTTTTTTCCTCTGGTCAAGACCAGGTAGAGGCAGATGCCAATATTTTAATAAAGAGACTATGGGTCACAGGATTTAGAACCAAACCATTCTCTTGGTAGAGGAAAGCAGAGAGTCTAAAAGTGAATGGGGCACAGGGCCAAAGTAGGAGAATGGCTGAGTGGGAATGAAGCCAAAATAAGAATGAACAATGCTGAGTGGACATGGGAAAGGTACCAGCTGAAGGGGGGTAGAAAATGGATAGCCACTACTGCCAAATTGGTATGTGATTGAAGCAGGGTGATCAATAATTGAAAGATGAAACTTTCTTCCAGGAAAAGATTTCACATCTCTGTCCTACCAATAATAAGACCCAAGAGGGGCCAAATGTTAATTAGGTAACTGAGTACATGTAGCTCTCACTAAACTTTGGGCAAGCCAAGTTTAATAAAAAGGAGACATTTCTCCCTAAATTGATTGAACATAAAACCTATGAAAATTCTAACAGAAAACAAGAAGCTAATCCTAAAATGGAAATACAGAGAGCCCAGATTTATGCAAACAAATTTGAAAATAATAAAATGGAAAGACTATCACTTTCAAATTTCAAAACTTACTCTAAAGCTACAGTAATGAAAAGAGTATGGTGCTGGCCTGAGGGTAGACAAATAGATCAACAGAACAAAATTGAGAGTCCAGAGGGGCGCCTGGGTGGCTCAGTCGGTTGAGCGTCCGACTTTGGCTCAGGTCATGATCTCACAGTTTGTGAGTTCGAGCCCCACATCAGGCTCTGTGCTGACCGCTTGCTCAGAGCCTGGAGTCTGCTTCAGATTCTGTGTCTCCTTCTCTCTCTGCCCCTCCCCCGCTCACGCTTTGTCTCTCTGTTTCTCAAAAATAAATCAATGTAAAAAAATTAAAAAAAAAAAAAGAGAGTCCAGAAATAATCCCTTACATTTAAAATAAATTGCCAAAGCAGTTTATTAGGGAAATGTTTAATCTTTTCAACAAATGATGCTGGGACAATTAAGTATCTGAACACAAAAAGATTAATTTAGATCCTTACCTCACATTATACACAAACTCAAAAGTGATCATAGACCTAAAAGTAGGAGATCAATCTATAAGAAGAAAAGAGAAAAAAAAATTATGACATTGGGTTAGGCAAAATATTCTTGATATGACACTAAAAACAGGAAGGAAACAATGGGCTTTATCTCATACTTTTTTATTCTATTTAAGCAGTGTTTGTAAGATTCAAGAGAGAAGTGGTATACATTTAATGAATGGAAACCTCTTTGTCTCAGTAATCTTTTTGCTCATTCTCTGGTCTGGACCAATAACCCAGTAACTGGAATAACTAGTAGTTGAAATTACTGGAAAGAGTAATTGTTGTAGTTTCCTACAGCTGCTGTAACAAATGATAACAGAATTGTGGCTCAAAATGCCACAAACGTATTACCTTAGAGTTCTAGATGTCTGAGGTCCAAAATCAGTCTTACTGGGCTAATGTCAAAGTGTCAGCAGGGCTGGTTCCTTCTGGAGGCTCTAGAGAATCCTCTTTCTAGCCTCTTCCAGCTTTTACAGGGAACCTGCATTCCTTTGCCCATTGGTCCATTCCTTCATCTTCATGGTCAGCAGCACAAACTTTTCGCGTTCTCTCTCTCTCCGACATTTGTTTCTATCATCGCATTGTTTTCTCTCCCTGACCCTTCTGCCTCCCTCTAATAAGGACTTGTGATTACATTGGGTCCACTGAATAATCCAGGATAATCATCCCATCTCAAGGCACTTAATTTAATCATCTACGAGGTCTTTTTTTGTCATGTAAAGTCACATTTTACAGATTCTAGGGTTAGGAATGGATATCTTTAGAGGATTACTATTTAGCCTACTACACTAATTAATAGTATAATCATAAATGGACATTTTGGGGTGCCTGGGTGGCTCAGTTAGTTAAGGATCTGACTCTTGATTTCGTCTCAGGTTATAATTTCACAGTTTGTGAGTTCGAGCCCCACATTGGGCTCTGTGCTGACAGTGCAGAGCCTATTTGGAATCCTTTCTCTTTCTGCCCCTAGCCCTCTCTGTCTTTCTCTCTCAAAATAAACTCTTTAAAAAATGGACCTCTTTATTTTTTTACTATGAAATTTATTGTCAAATTGGTTTCCGTACAACACCCAGTGCCTATCCCAACAGGTGCCCTTCTCACTGCCCATCATCCACTTTCCCCTCCCTCCCACCCCCGATCAACCCTCAGTTTATTCTCAGTTTTTAAGAGTCTCTTATGGTTTGGCTCCCTCCCTCACTAACTTTTTTTCCCTTCCCCTCCCCCATGGTCTTCTGATAAGTTTCTCAGGATCCACATAAGAGTGAAAACATATGGTATCTGTCTTTCTCTGTATGGCTTATTTCACTTAGCAGAACACTCTCCAGTTCCATCCACGTTGCTACAAAAGGCCATATTTCATTTTTTCTCATCACCAAGTAGTATTCCATTGTATATATAAACCACAACTTCTTTACCCATTCATTAACTGATGGACATTTAGGGTCTTTCCATAATTTGGCTACTGTTGAAAGTGCTGCTATACACATTGGGGTACAAGTGCCCCTATGCATCAGCACTCCTGTATTCCTTGGGTAAATTCCTAGCAGTGCTATTGCTGGGTCATAGGGTAGATCTATTTTTAATTTTTTGAGGAATCTCCACACTGTTTTCCAGAGCAGCTGCATCAGTTTGCATTCTCAGCAACAGTGCAAGAGGGTTGCCATTTCTCCACATCTTCTGCAGCATCTATAGTCTCCTGATTTGCTCATTTTAGCTACTCTGACTGGAATGAGGTCCTATCTCAGTGTGGTTTTGATTTGTATTTCCCTGATGAGGAGTGACGTTGAGCATCTTTTCATGTGCCTGTTGGCCATCTGGATGTCTTCTTTAGGGAAGTGTCTATTCATGTTTTCTGCCCATTTCTTCACTGGATTATTTGTTTTTCGGGTGTGGAGTTTGGTGAGTTCTTTATAGATTTTGGATACTAGCCCTTTGTCTGATATGTCATTTGCAAATATCTTTTCCCATTCTGTCGGTTGCCTTTTAGTTTTGTTGATTGTTTCCTTTCCTGTGCAGAAGCTTTTTATTTTGTTGATGTCCCAATAGATCAGTTTTGCTTTTAATTCCCTTGCCTTTGGAGATGTGTCAAGTAAGAAATTGCTGCGGCTGAGGTCAGAGAGGTCTTTTCCTGCTTTCTCCTCTAGGGTATTGATGGTTTCCTGTCTCAAATTCAGGTCCTTTATCCATTTTGAGTTTGTTTTTGTGAATGGTATAAGAAAGTGGTCTAGTTTGATTCTTCTGCATGTTGCTGTCCAGTTCTCCCCGCACCATTTGTTAAAGAGACCTTCTTTTTTCTATTGGATATTCTTTCCTGATTTGCCAAACATTAGTTGGCCATACGTTTGTGGGTCCAATTCTGGAGTCTCTATTCCATTGGTCTATGTGTCTGTTTTTGTGCCAATACCATGTTGTCTTGATGATTACAGCTTTGTAGTAGAGGCTAAAGTCTGGGATTGTGATGCCTCCCGCTTTGGTCTTCTTCTTCAATATTACTTTGGCTATTCGGGGTCTTTTGTGGTTCCATACAAATTTTAGGATTGCTTGTTCTAGCTTCGAGAAGAATGCTGGTGCAGTTTTGACTGGGGTTGCCTTGAATGTGTAGATTGCTTTGCGTAGTATTGACATTTTAACAATGTTTATTCTTCCAATTCATGAGCATGGGATGTTTTTCCATTTCTTTGTATGTTCTTCAATTTCCTTCATACGCTTTCTATAGTTTTCAGCATACAGATCTTTTACATATTTGGTTAGGTTTATTCCTAGGTATTTTATGATTCTTGGTGCAATTGTGAATGGGGTCAGTATCTTTATTTGTCTTTCTGTTGCTTCACTATTAGTGTATAAGAATGTACCTGATTTCTGTACGTTAATTTTTTATACTGCGACTTTGCTGAATTCGTGTATCAGTTCTAGCAGACCTTTGGTGGAGTCTATTGGGTTTTCCATGTATAATATCATGTCATCTGCAAAAAGTGAAAGCTTGACTTCATTTTTGTCAATTTTGATGGCTTTGATTTCCTTTTGTTGTCTGATTGCTGATGCTAGAACTTCCAACACTATGTTAAACAGCAGCAGTGAGAGTGGACATCCCTGTTGTATTCCTGATCTCAGGGGCACCGCTCTCAGTTTTTCCCCATTAAGGATGATATTAGCTGTGGGCTTTTCATAAATGGTTTTTATGATGTTTTAGTATGTTCCTTCTATCCCAACTTTCTCAAGGGTTTTTATTAAGAAAGAATGCTGAATTTTGTCAAATGCTTTTTCTGCATAATTGACAGTATCATATGGTTCTTATCGTTTCTTTTCTTAATGTGATGTATCACATTGATTTCCGAATGTTGAACCAGCCCTGCATCCCAGGAATGAATCCCACTTGATCATGGTGAATAATTCTTTTTATATGGTGTTGAATTCGATTTTCTAGTATCTTATTGAGAATTTTTGCATCCATATTCATCAGGGATATTGGCCTATAGTTCTCTTTTTTTGCTGGGTCTCTGTCTGGTTTAGGAATCAAAGTAATGCTGGCTTCATAGAATGAGTCTGGAAGTTTTCCTTCCTTTCTATTTTTTAGAACAGCTTGAAAAGGATGGGTATTATCTCTGTTTTAAATGTCTGGTAGAATTCCCCAGGGAAGCCATCTGGTCCTGGACTCTTATTTGTTGGGAGATTTTTGATAACTGATTCAATTTCTTCGCCGGTTATGGGTCTGTTCAAGCTCTCTATTTCCTCCTGATTGAATTTTGGAAGAGTGTGGGTGTTCAGGAATTGGTCCATTTCTTCCAGGTTGTCCAGTTTGTTGGCATATAATTTTTCATGGTATTCCCTGATAATTGCTTGTATTTCTGAGGGATTGGTTGTAATAATTCCATTTTCATTCATGATTTTGTCTATTTGGGTCATCTTCCTTTTCTTTTTGAGTAGCTTGTAGAGGTTTATCAATTTTGTTTAATTTTTCAAAAAACCAACTCTTGATATCATTGATCTGCTCTGCAGGTTTTTAGATTCTATATTGTTTATTTATGCTCTGATCTTTATTATTTCTCTTCTTCTGCTGGGTTTGGGTTGTCTTTGCTCTTGTGCTTCTACTTCCTTTAGGTGTGCTGTTAGATTTTGTACTTGGGATTTTTCTTGTTTCTTGAGATAGGCCTGGATTGCAATGTATTTTCCTCTCAGGACTGCCTTCACTGCATCCCAAAGCCTTTGGATTGTTGTATTTTCATTTTTATTTGTTTCCATATATTTTTTAAATTTCTTCTCTAATTGCCTGGTTGACCCATTCATTCTTTTGTAGGGTGTTCTTTAACCTCTATGCTTTTGGAGGGTTTCCAGGCTTTTCCTGTGGTTGATTTCAAGTTTCATAGCATTGTGGTCCAAAAGTGTGCATGGTATGATCTCAATTCTTTTATACTTAAGAAAGGCTGTTTTGTGACCCAGTATGTGATCTATCTTGGAGAATGTTCCATGTGCACTCGAGAAGAAAGCATATTCTGTTGCTTTGGGATGCAGAGTTCTAAATATATCTGTCAAGCCTTGTTTCTTTATTGATCCTGTGTCTAGATGATCTTACCCACTGCTGTAAGTGGAGTATTAAAGTCCCCTGCAATTACCACATTCTTATCCATAATGTTGCTTATGTTTGTGATTAATTGTTTTATATATTTGGGGGATCCCATATTCGGCACATAGACGTTTATAATTGTTAGCTTCTCCTGATGGATAGACCCTATAATTATTATATAATGCCCTTCTTCATCTCTTGTTACAGCCTTTAATTGAAAGTGTAGTTTGTCTGATATAAGTATGGCTACTCCAGCTTTCTTTTGACTTCCAGTAGCATGATAGATAGTTCTCCATCCCCTCACTTTCTTTTTCTTTTTCTTTTTTTTTACATTTATTTATTTTTGATAGAGACAGAGCAAAAGTGGGGGAGCGGTAGAGAGAGAAGGTGACACAGAATCCGAAGCAGACTTCAGGCTCTGAGCTGTCAGCACAGAGCCCAATGCAGGGTTCAAATTCACAAACTGCAAGACCATGACCTGAGCCAAAGTCGGACACTTAACTGACTGAGCAACCCAGGCGCCCCTCCATCCCCTGACTTTCAATCTGAAGGTGACTGCAGGTCTAAAATGAGTCTCTTGTAGATAGCAAATAGATGGGTCTTGTTTTTTTATCCATTCTGATACCCTATCTCTTTTGGTTGGAGTATTTAGTCCATTTACATTCAGTTTTACCTTTGAAAGATATGGGTTTAGAGTCATTGTGATGTCTGTAGGTTTCATGCTTGTAGTGATGTCTCTGGTACTTTGTGGTCCTTGCAACATTTTACTCACAGAATCCCCCTAAGGATCTCTTGTAGGGCTGGTTTAGTGGTGATGAATTCCTTCAGTTTTTGTTTGTTTGGGAAAACCTTTCTCTCTCCTTCTATTCTGAATGACAGACTTGCTGGATAAAGGATTCTCAGCTACGTATCTTTTCTGTTCATCACATTGAAGATTTCCTGCCATTCCTTTCTGGCCTGCCAAGTTTCAGTAGATAGGTCTGCTACTACTCTTACGGGTCTACCTTTGTAAGTTAGAGCCTGATTTCAGAATTTTGTCTTTATCTTTGTATTTTGCCGGTTTCACTATGATATATTGTGCAGAATATCAATTGAAGTTACATCTGAAGGGAGTTCTCTGTTCCTCTTGGATTTCAATGCCTGTTTCCTTCCCCAGATCAGGGAAGTTCTCAGCTATGATTTGTTCAAGTATACCTTCAGCCCCTTTCTCTCTCTCCTTCTTCTGGAATTCCTATGATATGGATATTGTTCTGTTTGCTTCACTTAGTTCTCTAATTGTCCCCTCATACTCCTGGATTTTCTTTCTTATCTCTCTTTTTCTCAGCTTTCTCTTTCCATAATTTTATCTTCTAATTCACCTGTTCTCTCCTCTGCATCTTCAGTCCATGAAATGGCCGCCTCCATTTTATTTTGTACCTCATTTATAGCATTTTTTAGCTCCTCATGACTACTTCTTAGTCCCTTGATCTCTGTAGCAATAGATTCTCTGCTGTCCTCTATACTTTTTTTCAAGCCCAGCGATTGATTTTATGACTATTATTCTAAATTCTTGTTCCATTATATTGCTTAAATCGTTTTTAATCAATTTGTAAGCTGTTGCTACTTCCTGGAGTTTCTTTTGAGGAGAGTTCTTCCATTTCATCATTTTGGGGAGTCCATGCGGTGGCTCCAAACTGTAGGGCACTTCCCCTGTGCTGTCCAGAGTAACTTGTGCTGGTGGGTGGGGCCATAGTCAGACCCTATGTCTGTCCCCAGCCCACCACTGGGGTCACAGTCAGACTGGTGTGTACCTTATCTTCCCCTCTCCCAGGGGCAGGACTCACTGTGGAGTGGTGTGGCCTCCGTCTGGGCTACTAACACTGCCAGGCTTGTGGTGCTGCTTCAATGAGATCTGGCGTATTAGCTGGGGTGGATCCGCAAGTTGCACAGCGGCAGGAGGGGCAGATTCAGCTCGCTTTGCCTTCGGTGGTCAGCTTCGGGAGGGGCCCTGTGGCAACGGGAGGGAGGCAGACCCGTTGGAGGGATGGATCCACAGAAACACAGTGTTGGGCTTTTGTGGGTACAAGCAACTGGTTCCCTTTGGGATATCAGCTGGGGGATGGGAGAGGGAGATGGCGTTAGCCAGTGCCTTTGTTCCCCCACGATGCTGAGCTATGTCTTCTGGGGCTCAACTACTCTCCCTCCTGGTGTCCTCTCACCCCCCTTGCTCTCCAAGAGCAGAGCTGTTGATTTTAACATTCCAGATATTAAGTTCCACTGGCTGTCAGAACTCAGGGAGTCTGGCCCCTCTGCTTTTGCAAGCCAGGCTTTGGGGGCTCACCTTGCCGGGCAGGCTGCCCCTCCACCCCCCCCCCCAACCCCCCCAAGCTCCCTCCCACCAGTCTGTGCAGCATGCACCACTTCTCCACCCTTGCTACCCTCTTCCATAGGCCTTATGTCTATGCTTGGCTCTGGAAAGTCGGTTCTGCTAGTCTTCTGGCAGTTTTCTGGGTTATTTAGGCAGATGTGGGTGGAATCTAAGCGATCAGCAGGACGAGGTGAGCCCAGCGTTCTCCTACACTGCCATCTTCCATCTACTTCCAAAATGGACATCTTTAGAGGCACCTGGCTGGATCAGTCAGTTGTGTCCAACTCTTGATTTCAGTTCATGTCATGATCTTACTGTCTTGAGATCCACCCCTGCATCAGGCTCCACACTGAGCACTTATTCTGCCTTGGATTCTCTCTCTGACCCCTCTCAAAATAAATAAGTAAACATTTTTAAAATGGACATCTTTAAGGGATTATTATTTAGCCTACTTACTAACATCATCATCAAAAATGTTAATTTTGAAGTTATGTAGTATATTCTTTTGGAAGACACAATAAAACTAAACATAATAAGATTTTTATACATGATTTAATCCTAATAAAATTTTCTGTTTTGAAGCAATAGTGTATGTGTGTGTGTGTATGTGAAGCAGTCTATCAGATTTCAAAGCTGGTTCTGTAATTTTGTGTTGATACTAAGAGACTAAAAATACCACCAAATGCATGATACAGATATAGGGATCATAGTGTGAACAGACCGTCACATTCCCAGTCTTCAGTGAGTTAAGGAAAGGTTATACTTTAGGGTAATTGTAGAACACCAGCTAGTGCATTGGTTAGAAAAACATCTTTAATTTTTATGGTTTTCTTAAAATCTGGTCTCTTCTAGAAAAATTGCAGTCAGAGAATTTTAACTTTCTTTTGAGTTCCTGAAATAATTACTCCTTTCATACTTTTGTAGCTTCTACTTGATTTCACAGCTAAGTGTTGAGATTATTTTAAATCCCAATGTTAGATTTTGTGACTTTCTCTAATATAGTAGTATCCAACAGTATTGACATTTCCCCCATGTTAATAATTTCACAGTATCTTATTGAACAGAACAGGATTACCCCAGAAAAATGACATATATCATGGTTTGAGAAGATTGATATTTTAACATCTGTATCCTGGCATTCCACTCTATAGTTATTATTCTCCAAGGGAATCTCTTCTATTCACTTTTATTTATATTTCCTGTTATTGAAAAAAGGCTTTGAGAAAGATTTTTTTTCATTTGAAAATCTATGTCTGGAGCAACTTAATTTGATGTACAAATCCCAATGGCATTTTTAAAGTTTCCCCTCGAAACTCTCCAACTCAGAGGTGAGAAAGCTTCCAGGATTCTTTAGAACACTGTTTTTAATTTAGGTGTCTATAGTCCATCTCAGATGGTGCACTTGAGTTGGCACACCAACAATAGCTAATATCATGGAGTGCTCTCTTGGATATATGCCTAGGACAGTATAAACTCCCTCCACTGTCCCTGAAATGTGATTTGTGTCCAACTGGGTCCTAACACACTTAGTCCTCAGGGTTAGTCTTTGGCTAGGGTGGCACAAGTGACTCTAGTTGAGAAAACCTGTTCAGCCAGGTGCTAGAAGGTTGAAACCTACCCTGTAGTTGGGTAGGGGGGATCCCACATGGCTCAGGCGTGAACTTCACCCTAGTGTTGAAGTAGTTTACAGTTATTGTCTTGGTTAATCTTATAACATTCATATGAAGTAGGCATCATGGTTATCCCCATTTTACAGATGAAGATGCTGACGTACATCTGAAAATAATTTCTCCATACTCTCCATTCCCTTGGCACTTGTTCTGTCTCTAAATTAAGGTATTTTTTTTTCCAACATTTATTTATTTTTGGGACAGAGAGAGACAGAGCATGAACAGGGGAGGGGCAGAGACAGAGGGAGACACAGAATCGGAAACAGGCTCTAGGCTCAGAGCCATCAGCCCAGAGCCCAATGCAGGGCTCGAACTCACGGACCCGCGAGATCATGACCTGGCTGAATTCAGACGCTTAACCGACTGCGCCACCCAGGCGCCCCTAAATTAAGGTATTATATTTAAAAATATTGTTTAAGAGCATAGGCTTAGTGGTCTACCAGAATTCAAATTCTAGGCTTAGAACTTACTAACCTAGTAACCTTACGCATGATACTTCTCTGTGCCTCAGTTTCCCCACCTGTAAAACAAAAGGAGTGTCAGTGACTTTATCAAAGGGTGATCATAAGATCACCTGATATAGGGCCTATAAATTTTTTTAATAAAATTTATAAACCATATTTTATAAACTACAATGCTTGGCACAATGTAGTCACTAACTAAATCTCAGTTCTTATTTTTATTGTTTTTCACTTCATTTTTTGTGTTTAGTATTTTGTATGTGATTTTTTCCCCTGTTAGAAAGTAAGCCCTTTGAAGAAAAGTTTACTTCCATGCCTTATTCATCTTGATTCCTTTAGAGTACCTAGCACAGAACAGTCTCTCAATATTTATTCCATTTGTGATTTACTTAAACACAGTTGCCATCTATATTTATTGTCATCTGAAGAGGTCCAAACTTGTTTTCATACAGCAGGGAAACCAAATTAAATGATGTAGTAACTTTCAGACTAAACAAGAACACTGTGTCGTGTACTGATGGCTAGTGTGAACAGATTCCGTAGGAAGAAGGGACTGTTTCTCTGGTGACCTGCTTTTATTGGCTCCCGACATTGCTGGTGACTCTTCTCTTGCCTAATGAATACTCAATAATTATATCCAATGAACATTTAGTAATTTCTGTGGAAATCCTTTTTCAAAATCTGTTCTAGGCAGAAGAAAATAAGATTTGAGGAAAACTGCAAAGTAATTAAGGCCTTGTTGAAATAGCTAGGTGCTAGAGGCAGAAAACACGCAAAATGTTTAGATATACAGATTGCCATATCTGAAGGGTATGTAGCCAAAAAAATCCATGTAATTTAACTAGTTTATCAAGTTACTGTTAGTTGTTTTCTTTAAAAATTTTTTTTTAATGTTTATTTATTTTTGACAGAGAGAGAGAGAGAGACAGACAGACAGAGCATAAGGGGGTAAGGACAGAGAGAGAGGGAGACACAGAATCTGAAGCAGGCTCCAGGCTCTGAGCTGTCAGCACAGAGCCCAACGTGGATCTTGAACTCACGGACCGTGAGATCATGACCTAAGCCGAAGTTGGACGCTCAACCGACTGAGGCACCCCGGTGCCCCGTACTGTTAGTTGTTTTCTAAGATCAATAGGCAATTAGAAAATTGTTTTGAGCATTTGAAAGGAATCAAATCCAATATATATCTGTACCCAAGAAAAGATTGATCCAAGTAATTGGTTCAGTAAATCTTAGCATGAAAGCTTTGGAACATCTCATTTGCTTTGTACACTGGAATGATATTTCAGCCTTCGTATGTAAAGCATTATTACTAATGGAAGAAATCATCGCATAAACGCTATCAGTAATAAGACTAATATTATGGACATTTTATTTAAATTCACTATGTTAACTAGACAATTTAAATGAGTTCTTATAACCCATGACTCTATGATCACTTGTCCCTATACTAATACCATTAGTTATCATTCATTTAATACTTAGTATGTCCTGGCTTCCTTATATTTTATATCCCACTTAATATTCATGGCATTTCTAAGAATTCTGATTTCTGTTTCATAGGTTGAGAGAGATTAACTGTCTTGTTCAGGATTACATAGATCATAAGAGGCTGTGCCTCTAAGGCTGTCAGCCCATCTCTAGCTAGCTCTGAAACCCTGCTCTGGACTTTAAATCACACCATGCTCTGTTTTCTATATTTCCTCCCACAGAGCTTCTTACTTCCAAGGTAATCCTTGGCCCTCATATTTCTTGTATCCTCTCATTACTTTCAGTACTTTATAGTGTGTTTAGGGGTATCAAAATGATCTGAAGAATTTGACTCTCTTAAGTGCATGATAAAGCATGATGATATGAGTTCTTCAAAAGTCAGTAATTCTGGTATCGTTATACTCAGGGCTGATGTGAACAATTACTCTACTTTGCTCTCAACCTAGTGGATCCTCAGGGGTCTATGGGAAAGCAATATTTGATGTGCTGTGACACCTGCATGCCAACCTCTTTATTTCTCATGAAAATAAAAATCCCATCCTTCTTCTCAAAAGAAATCAATAACTATTGCCATATTTGTTATTTTTCATAAAACACAGATATCTAATTTTTCATAAAACACAGATATCTAATTCTTAAAAGGCTCTTAAAGATCAGAGTAACTTTGTTCATTTTAGAGATAAGACCCAGAAGAGTTGTGACAACACAGGTGTATTCATGTGCACCTGCATCAAACAGGCACAGCTACACTATGGTTCCTGTTCATTGACATATCCCTTTATTCGTTGATTCCATAAATACTTATCACTGACTAAGTGTCACACACTGTGCAAACTCCTGAGGAGTCATTGTCTCATTCCTTAAACACTTAGAGCCCACGGAATGGATACTGACAAGAAAACAGACCATATCTAATCTAAGCAGTAAGTGATAAGCAGAGAAGTATAGGGTATTTGGGGGAGTATACTGAACAGGCATCTTACCCACCTAGAGGAGGTGATGTCAAAGCCAGACTTGAAGAATGAGTAGAAGTAGTCAGCAAGTGATAACAGTAAATTCATGTGTCCCAATTCCCAGCGATGGAAACTGACTCAGAGAAGAGGAAAGAATCATTCCATGTTTCCAACATTGTGAGATGTGCAGAAAGGGTTCCTTCCCTGCTGAGAATTTGGATTTTGGTACAAAGAAATCTCTTGAAAGGGATAGTAGGAGTTACATCATTAATTTTGAGATGATAGGAATCCAGGTGAGGAAAGCTTCAGAGACCTAGGCTCATACTTTGAGCAGGTGGGTAACTCTGATGAGAGCTGATGTTTTCCACAGAAAGGGTTACTTTTGAGCCAGGGAGCAGTATCCTAGTTTTAGCAGATAGAGTAAGTTCTTTCAGTAAGTCTGACTTCTCAGGATTCACAGCACTCAAAAGTGAGAGTGAGAACCTCACAATGTGAGGCACACATTATCTGCACTAGGAGCTAGTCTCCCCTCCTTGGTACATTTTTCTGTGGTGAATATGTGGGTTATTTACACATTTGCTCTGCCCCCAGATATGTTCTCTTCCCCCAGCAGGCTTATTCTTACCAACTGTACCATCTGAACTCCCTTTCTTTCTGGCTTCTGATTTAATTCATTGAAATAAAAATATTGCTCGGTGACCAGAGATTGGGAGGGGAGAGTGTTTGGAGTATTTTTCTTCCAGTCGGACCCACCTTATCATTTTTGTGTCCCTCTGTGAGCAGCATCTGCTGGGCAAAACTTCCTTTACCATTCTGGCTCCCACTGGGCTTCAGAAACAGTATTTCTTCCCACTATCCCATAAGCCTTAAGTTGACAATGGTTTCTTAGAGTTGTTGGTCTCTGGTGCTTCAACCTCTGCTATTTTCCCCTTACCACTGTCCATACCTCTTCAGCTAGTCGTTAAAATCTCTCTTTTCTCTCAGGACCCTGATCAATACTGACTCAACAGTGTTAACTCTGCTCTCTATTTTATATTGAGGAGTAGGAATATGTCATTCTCAACACAAGATAGCCAATGGCTTCTTGAGATTTCAAGCAAAACAATACATTTTCAATCTCAATCAGAATTCAGTTTTGATCTTCTAGAAGAGGAGAGAAATCGACTGGGTCTGTAGTCGCAGGTACTGTAACAAGTGTAAGAAATTACTTTTGCAGCAATACCATGCTGTGGATTGCACCCATTTTTATAAACTATTATCAGGTTGAAGAAAATTAGAAAACTTGCTTAATCTCACACATAGCTGGTAAATGACTGGGCTGATTTTAAATTGGTTCTGACTCTAAAGCCTATGCTCTTTTACATGAGTTGTTCCCATTTAATTTATGGACAGACTCTTTTGACTTGAAATATTCCTTGGTTTCGCTTTATGTAATTGCCTATATCTAATGTTGCTCTGTCACCTCAAAATGAAATCTCTTGCTCTCACATCTTTTTTCTCTGCCCCACTGTCCTGGCCCAGCAAGGGTTCCAGGTTTCTGTTGGTTCCATGAGCTCAGAAGCTCAGAGAGCCACTCAGTTCTCCCCTTACAGACTCTCCATACACAACGAATCACAAAATGTAGAGTGGTTCCAGTGTGCCATGAAATCTGAAAGGGGATTGGAGACCTAGACGGCCAGGATGAAGACAAGAAAAAAGATTTTCAGACAAATAAAACCTGAGGAAATTTGTTGCCAGCAGATCTGCAGTACAAGAAACGCAAAAGCAGATTCTTCAAGTGGGTGATGGCAAATGGAAACTCACATCTGTAAGAAGGGATGATGAGCACTGGGTTTGGTAAATATATGGGTAATGCTTTTAAATTTCTTCACATTTCTTTTAAATGTGCTTAAACGTTTAAGCACTGTAGAGTGCTTAAACCAAAACTAACCAAAACAGTTTGGGAATTTAGAACATAAGTAGAAATCTATAATAACACAAGGAATAGGATAAATGGGATTATACTTTTGGATAGTTCTGTTTTTATTTTTTTAAGTTTATTTAATTATCTTAGAGAGAGACACAGCATGCACGTGCACACATGGGGGAGGGACCGAGAGAGGGAAAGAGAGAGAGAATCCCAAGCAGTCTCTGCACTGTCAGCACAGAGCCCCATACGTGGCTCATACTCACAAACTGTCAGATCGTGACCTGAGCCGAAGTCAGAGTCTAAACCGACTGAGCCACCCAGGTGCCCCTGGATAGTTTTTATATTCTATAAGTTACAAATGTTTATTATAACATATATACCTATATAATGTCTATACCTGTAACTACTATAAAAGCAACCAATAACGAGATTAACCAAGGGTTATAACTAGTCTGTAGAAGAGTAACAGAGTAGATCTGAGACTGTTCTCTGCTACAAGGTGCGGGAGTAATGTATCCTCCAGACTGAGAAGGTACTTGAAAACTGAAAAATGAAGCAAGCCACTCCATACTCTATTTACATAGAATTTTATTTAAGGTAACTCATTGATGGGGTATCTTGGCAGACAGATGATCCAGAAGGTACACAGCTATTCTCTATCTCCCATCCTCTATCACATTAGGAACTTAATCTCTGGCTATTATAGAGTGAGGGGCATGATGGGGTGATCACAGGGCTGTTTTCTAATGTGGGGCCATCTGTGAACCAGAGAATTTCTACTAGTTATTTAAAGCAGCACCTTTTGTGGGGCACCTGGGTGGCTGAGTGAGTTAAGCTCCCAGCTCTTGATTTCAGCTCAGGTCATGATCTCATGGTTCATGGGTTCAAACTCCACATCAAGCTCTCTGCTGACAGCACAGAGCCTGCTTGGGATTCTCTCTTACCCTCTGTCCCTCTCTTGCTCGTGCTCTCTCTTTCTCTATCTCAAAATAAATAAATAAACTTTAACAAAAATAAAATGGTACCTTCGTGCACCACTTCAGGGAAAATAAGAACGAGCCTTCCCACATTCTGATCAGGGCATGCATTAACCTCCATGGGACCTGGAACATGTGGCCCTGAGGGAGGTCATTGTGTGGGCGTGAACAAGATGGAAGGCCAAAGATGAAGTCACTGTTGCCAGCACTCCTACATTCCCTCAGAAAATCCTGCTTTCAAGGTTGGCCCTTGGCTTGTCTTGGAACTTGGATTTTGTTGAGGCTCCCACTGTTCCCTAAGTGTGAAAACAAGGTTTATACTGAACATTTGCCTTTTTTCTAGAGACCTGGAATTTTGGCACACACTAGGGAATGTGTGCCATCAGGCAATGTATAACCTGATCCCAGTAAAACCCTTGGGTACTGAGACTCTAAAGAACTTCTGTGGTAGATGGTGTTTTGCTTGTGATGTCACGTTTCAGTGCTGGAAGAATTAAACGCCTTTTATTATGTGACTCCACTAAGAAAGGACTTGCCCTGTCTTCAGAATTCACTCTGTCTTTTGCCTTTGCCGATTTTATGTTGTATCCCTTCACTGTAATAAATCATAGCTATGATCATTATTATATGGTGAGTCCTATGAGTTTTCCTAGCAAATCACCAAACCTAGCATGTCTTGGGGGACCTCCAACACAACCAGTAAGGCAATAGTGAAATAAAATGGAAAAGAAAAAAAACTTCTTGGTTAAGATAAAAGAAGGCTTAAACAACTGACTAAAAAGTACGTAGGCCAAATATTAAATAGCAAGATTATAGGCTTAAACCAAATATCCATAATTTTATTAACTATAAGTGGAATAAAAACATTAAAAACAGATTCAAAATGTCTGAAATCATATTTTTTTCTCATAGTCACTTTTTCACTGTGGCACAGAACATGTTAACTAATATCTTAAGTTTCTCTGTAATCAGTCCAAAATGGATAAGCCTGTGTTCAGAAATGTTTCATTATTTTATCTTATTGGGAACTGATCTAGATATTCAATGATGGTCCATAATTTTACCTAGAAAAACTCTAATGTTTCAAATTCCAAAATTATCTAAATCACTTGTTTTAAACATATTCAGATTACTTATGAAGTAAGCCAGGCTGAAAAAGATAAATACTGTATGATCTCACTCATAGGTGAAATCTAAAAATAAAAAAGTCCAAATCCATAGAAACAGAAAAAGTGGTGGTTGCCAGGGTGTGAGGGGTGAATAAATGGGGAAAATGTTGGTTAAAGAGTACGAACTTCCAGGGGTGCCTTGTTAGCTCAGTGGATTAAGCATCCAGCTCTTGGTTTCGGCTCAGGTCATGATCTCACAACTTTGTGGGATCAAGCCCCACATCGGGCTCTGTGCTGACAGTGCAAAACCTTCTTGGGATTCTCTCTCTCTGCCCCTCACCACTCATACTGTCTCTGTCTCTCTCAGAATAAATAAAGTTAAAAAAAAGATTAAACTTCCAATTATAAGATGAATACGTTCCAGGGACATAACATACAGCATGGTAATTATAGTTAAAAATACTGTATTATATACATGAACATTAAGAGAATAGATCTTAAATATTCTCCCCACACCCAAAACAATGCAATTATGTGAAGTGATAGATTTTGAACTATATTAGAATTGTATCTCAAAAAATCAATTCTATCTCAATAAAGCTGGAGGAGGAGGTTAAAAAATATTTAAAGATGTACATTTGTGAGGCAAATTATGCAATAACATTATGTAGCAGAATTTGTTGTCATTTATTAATTATTCCAACTCATCTGCTATAAAAGTCTCAAAATTTTAATTTTCTAGTCCAACATAGTTGATCAGCCAAATATTTAGATTATGTCTCTATTTTATGAACCTGAATTTTCAGTACTTATTATCAAACATGTTATAAGCCTCTAAGGTAGCAAAAGTGAATGTATAACATGTCTAGATTTATGTGCTCTTGTGTTTGCCATGGGTGCCTACATTCAAGAAAGTTACCTACATTTCCTAACCTTTCACACTTTGTTATATATTTATATAATATACATGTTAATAAAAGAGTGAAATATTGTTACCTATTTTAATTAACAATCACCAAATATTAATTGAACACATCATATTCCAGCGCCTTTATTAGCCTATTCATCAGGTGTTAAAAAAAACTTCTTAGACTCTTTCTCAAAGTCATCAGCCTTATGATTAAGACCAAACTAATCCTAGACTATATTATTAAATTTTTCATTTGAAGAGGATGGGTGGCAGGAAGCTTATAAAATAATTCTAGAACACCAAGCTATATAAAGAGAATGAGGGGAGTGTGGAGGGGAAGGGAAGTTAAATAGAGAAATGCCATTGAAGAAGAGCTTGAAATCCTACAACATATCTGTCGATCACCCCCGCTTATGACAAGACAGGAAGATACAGTTGTTACAGGATTCCATAATTCTGTCCATGTAAAACTTTACAACATTATAAAACTGAGTCGTTGGGACCCCGGTACTAAGTTAGAGATACACATATTTAGGATATGGTCATTGTCTTTTTAGACAATGCAACCAAGGATGGTGAGTTCTGTGTGAAGCAGCCAATTGTTTGTTCAAGCAGGTCTCCAGCCTGCCAGTCAGAATGTTGTTTTTGTTGCTATTGTGTGAAACTGACAACATACCTATATTCCCTTCTGTTACAGAAAACGATGCCCAGCCTAGAGCATTCTTTCACATGCCCCAAGTCTGCCATTAAGTCACCAAATAATAGATATTACAATTGTTTTCATTCCAAACAAAGTTTTCAGTACTCCTGGTCCAATGGCAGCTACTAGTTAGAGATACCTTGAATTTATAGAAGTGGTAGCTGGGGTTTTAAGTACATTTTCACCATTTGACACGGTGGGAGTTCAACAACACACTTTCCACTCTGAAAATGCACTGTGGGGTGGAGTCTATGTTTACGTGGAGGCCAAACTGTTAGCGTAGAATTGTGAAATATTCTGGGGATGTGGTTAATATGAATAGAACTATCTGTAAAGTCAAATTCTATTTGAATATTATGCCTTTGGGTAAAATTCACTTAAAGAATGTCAAATGATTGTCCTCCAAGCAGGCAAATGAAAATTGTGTTCTATTCTTCATAAAGCTGACAAAGGGAGAATGTGTCTCTGAGCCATAGAATATAAACAAAAGCAGGATTGGCTGTGATTGCTGACCTGCCTGTCTTTTGAAAGACTGACAGTGCTGGTGCACAGAGTTTAAAAATCAAATCTGAGAGATGGCATACATATGAATAAATCAGCATGGCTTAAGGTCTCTTTAATTTAGCACCCTGAACCCCGTTTTCCTCTTGAAAAAAAAATAAAACCTAGATGATTTACTTGGGTAGGCTCTGAGTGTTATGATTATTCATTTAAAATCTAAAAGAGGTCTCTTGCTAAATATTAATATTTGGTGATAATGGGGAGAATTATTCCTGTTTAACAAGCTCCAAGCAGTGCTATAAACAGTAAAGTGTTCAATAGATGTTTTTGATTAGGATGATAATAATGAGCTTTCTATTTTGTAGATGAAAATGAAGAGCCAAACAAGTTAGTCCATATGATGGCTATTATTTCTATACTGGTAAACACTTAGATTTTTCTATATTACCATTAAAATGTGGATAATTACCAGTTTCTTCTATGCTCATGAATTTTGTCTTAGAAAATTTCCCGTAAAGTTTAATGTTATTATTGACAACCAACTTATCTCTTAGAGAAAGTAAGCAGATTAATAAAATTTCTGTGCTCAAAGCCCTTCAGACAGAATTGCTCTGCATATATAAATGCTGTGAGTTTATATAAGTGATTTCAAAAATGAGAAGATAAACTAATAGGCAAGGTTCACTTTCCTTTGACCAATGTATAATTCTTAAAGTCAGATTCTATTATAGTTCAAGTTCTCAGAGTTATTTGACTCTGTTGTTGGTAGAGGCAAGGAGATTCATTCAAGTGTGAAAATCGTTAGTAGATTATAATGGGATGAAGCACCAAAGTAAACTTTTCATCGTATCACCACAGACAACCTGAGACATTAAACTGATGTTTTACTGGGATTCACATCCCTTACAGAGGATTGTATGCTAATAGCACATGTTGTAAACCTATCCCTCTATCACAGAATGCATGCCATCAACCTGATTATAGCCAGAATGGTTGATTCACCTATAAAACCAAGGGGAATAGACCTCAAATCATGGAATCACTGCATAGATAGCTTTGTTTTTGCTTGTGCAGCCTACATTCACTAAGAGCATTCTTTTTTCCTTTGAAGAAATACTCTACTTTCCCATCGCATTCAGTCTTGATGGAGTGTGATAATTATAGAGCCTCTTCTTCTACCTGCCCTGGGCATGTGGCCTAAACTCAGGCAGTCAGCATCTCTTTTCTGGGAGTGAAATATTTGAGAAAGGTGTTCTTCCTAAAATCTGGTTATATAGCCTTTCCTTGGTTTTTCTTAGTCATTCCATTTCCTCCCAATGAAATCCTGTTTTGTTTAACTGGATCTGTTTTGTTAGCTATAGCCAAAGAACATAGACACATAAAACCATAGACTTTTATTGTTGGCAGGGACCTTAATGGAGAATAAAAAATGTAGGAAGCCCAAGGAACTATGGAAACACAGGGGAGAGGATGTAAGAGAAATCCGTAAGCTTCAGTATTAGGCTGGGTACACAGTCCTTAGAAATAAGAAAGGAGTCAAGAAACCGGAGTCAAATTCACTTATGTCACAGAAAAGGACATGGAAACTCAGAAGTTACTTACTGAAGTTATTTACTATAGAGCCAGCATTACAACTGAGGTGTCCTGAATTCCAATTCCAGTTTGCTATATTTATATTTTACTATATTTCTGTCAGATTCTAACTTCCTCTAAATTTTTCTTTCTCACTTTTTAGGCTTTTGGTATATACTAAATTTATCGCTGCTTCCAGAATTAGACTATGTACTCTGAGTAATCAAATATATTTTTCAAAAGCTGAGCTTACAACTGAACACAGGAAATTGGAATACTCTTTTCTTTGATTTGCACATCAATCCCATGGAGCTCGACACCATTGTATCCCTTTGATTTTCAGTTTCATTCTCCTATTTCAGTTTTTTCTTCATCATAATTTTCCACTTTATCTCTGTCCCAAAGGAAATGATTGATCTTGGAAAAAGTAACCTGGCCTTCGGGCTGATGAATTTAAGCCTATGACTCATGAAGTCAAGCTTGCTGGCAAAGAAGATAGGAATAAAACAGATTAGACAAGATACTGGACATCTGTTTTAGTTTGGTAGCTGAACTGAAAATCAAATCTAACCAGAGTCAGCAGGCACTTATGGAATATCTGATATATTTCCAGTACTGTTTTAGGCTTTCTGAGAACTAGGAAAACAATAATGATTCTTCAAAGAAATAAAGCTTTTTATAAGAAAAACTTGACTACATGTTAACAACAAAAGACACCACATAAATCAGGGATAAATTGTATTTGACGTACCACAGTTCTATATTCTCTCTGAAAAAGTACTTTTCTAATCCATTGGTCATAAAACCTCAGTTACAAAACATAAACCATTAAAAATTAAAGTTGGCCATACTCCAGTGCATAGGAATTCCCATTATGGAATTAAAAATACTAGAGCCAGGGGTGTCCAGGTGGCTCTTTTGGTTAAGCCTCTGACTTCAGCTTGGGTCATGATCTCACGGCTCATGAGTTTGAGCCCCGCATTGGGCTCTGTGCTGACAGTTCAGTGCCTGGAGCCTGCTTCAGATTCTGTCTCTTACTCACTCTCTGCCCCTCCCCTGCTCACACTCTTTCTCTCTCTCAAAAATAAACAAACATTAACAAACAAACAAAACTAGAGCCAAAAAGAAGTCATGAAAGCTCCAGGTCTAACTTCCTTTTAAGAAACTCAAAGCCATTTAGAGATAATCTTTCGTTATTTCCAATCCATTTCTCTGAGAGAGAATTGAGGTAAAACACTAAATTCATACACCCCCCCCCCACAGTATGAGTGAAAAGGAAAGGTTTATTGTCACTTTAGAAATGTTTCACAAAGTATAACTAAAAATAGTTTCGTGAGCCCTTCCATGGAGGAATTTTAGTACAAAAGTGGAACATTATTACTTTCTTCCTGTCTGGCTGAAAACCCATTGTTCTCCAAGGAGAGTAGTGAAACTGAAGGAAGACCACTCTCAGCAAATTAATCCACTTTGCCCAATCTCAGACATGTAATTTTGGCTGGAATAAAAGCCAGGACAGGAATAGGCAACAAAGGTTAGCAAAAAACCCAACACATGCAGTGTCTAATTTCGATTTCACTGTTTGGTATTTATGTAATCTTGGACAAATTAATTTCCACGTTGGTTAAACTAGAAGATCCATTTCAGATGGTATAGTAGACTAAATATAATGAATACCCTTCTGACTAAAACATTGGATGAAATATGTAAAAAGTGTATTGTACTGTTGACTAAAGTAACCTGAGCTAGAAAACATGGTGAAAGAGATAGCTTTTTCCATGGGGGGTCACTGGACGAATCTTTAAAGATTTGGTTTTGATTCTACAAAAATTGTAGAATGAAGAAGAAAAGCCCAGGGCCCACCATAAGTGGGGAGCTTAATAATAAAGCCTGTGTAACAGTTGCATTGTCCTTATTCTGAACTATAAAATATCTCAAAAAGTCAAAATATTGGTACCTATGTTTAATTATAAAAATGGGACATGGTATTACAATTTGCTCATGGTAAATGTAAAATACTGTTCCAAATAATCCATGTATACTTCATGTCAGTATATCCAACTCTGCCTAGAATTATCCTGGTTTGAGTCTGTTGTCTTCAGATAATTAATAGTATGTCCTTTCATTCTCAAATATGTCCTGATTTAGACAATAGGGTATATGATGATCCCACTGAGAGCTCAAGAATAAAGAAAAAAAAACACAAAGTTTTTTAAATACCTAGAATAATAATTACCTATTTACGTTCGGAAAATTGTGAGATGGGGAATTTCTGTATACTCTTTTCCATATTGGCTGTATCAGTTTACCTCTCATCAGTAGTATACCAGAGTCCCTTTTCTCCATATCCTCACTGGTACTTATTATCTTTTATAATAGCTAACCTAACACATGTGAGGTGCTATCTCATAATGGTTTTGATTCATATTTCTCTGATGATTAGTGATGTTGATCAATTTTTCATATACCTGTTGCCATAGGTATTCCTTCCTTCCTTCCTCTCTCCCTCACTCCCTCCCTCGCTCCCTCCCTTCCTTCCTTCCAACCAATTTTTTAAAATTTATTTATTTAAATTCAAGTTATTTAACACACAGTATAGTACTGGTTTTGGGAGTAGAACCCCAGTGATTCATCACTTGAGTATAACATCCAGTGCTCATCCTAACAAGTGCCCTCCTTAATTCCCATCACCTATTTAGCACATTTCCTCACCCACCTCCCTTCCAGCAACTGTCAGTTTTTTCTCTATCTTTAAGAGTCTCTTATCATTTGCCTCCCTCTCTGTTTTTATCTTATTTTTCCTTCCCTTCCCCTATGTTCAGCTTTTTGTTTCTTAAATTCCACTTATGAGTGAAGTCATCTGATATTTGTCTTTCTCTAACTTACTTCACTTAGCATAATACACTTATATGTGGTATACATAAGTATATCTTCTTTAGAAAAATGTCTTTTCAAGCCCTCTGCCCATTGTTTAACTTAGATTATTTGGGTTTTTTTGCTATTGAGTTGTATGTGTTCTTTATATATTTTGAGTATTTATACCTTATCAAATACACGATTTGCAAATATTTTCTCCCATTCCATAGGTTGTCTTTTTACTCTGTTGATTATTTCCTTTGCTGTGCAGAGGATTTTAGTTTGATGTCATCTCACTCATCTTTTTTTTTTGAAACCGTTAATTTTTAATAATAATTCTTACTTTCTATTGTGTTCACTTATCTGTTTTTGTTTTTGTTGCTTATATTTATGTATCACATCAAAAAACAAAAATCCTTGCCAAGACCAATGTCAAGGAACTTTTTCCTTATGTTTTTTTCTTGAGGTTTTATAATTAAAGCCTTATGTTTGTCTTTAATCAGTTTCAGGATAATTTTTCTATATGGTATAAGATAAGCATCCAATTTTATTCTTTTATATCTGAATATTCAGTTATCCCAATATCATTTATTGATGAGGCCATCTTTCTACCATTATGTATTCTTTAGCAGCTTTGCCAAAATATTAGTTGGCTGTATATACATGAGACTATTCCTGGGCTTTCTATAATGTTCTATTGGTTTATATGTCCTTATGCTAGTACCATTCTGTTTTAATTATGATAATTTAGTAATATATCTTGAAATCAAGAAGTGTGGTCCCTTCAGTTTGTTCTTCTTGCTCAAAATTGCTTTTGCTCCACAGTTTTTTTTTTGTGGCTCCAAATAATTTTTTTTTTGTTTTTCTATTTCCATGAAAATGCCATTGGAATTTTGATAGGATTTGTGTGGGATCAGTAGATAACTTTGGGTAGTATGAACATTACAACAGTATTAATTCCACCAATCCCTGAGCACAGATAACTTTTTATTGTGTCATCTTCACTTTCTTCTGGCAATGTTTTTTATACTTATCAATGTGAAGATCTTTACCTCCTTGGCTAAATTTATTCTGAAGTATTTTGATGCTATCATAAATGGGCTTGTTTTCTCAATTTCTTGTTTGAACAGTTTGTTGTTGCTGCATATAAACAACCTGGAAACTGATATCTGTAGGTTGATATTGTTATCCTGCAACTTTACTGAATTTGTTTATTCTAACAGTTTTTAGTTGAGTCTTTATGGTTTTCTATATATAATAACACGTCATCTACAGACAGGTTTTACTTTTTCCTTTCTAATCTGAATGCCTTTTATTTTCATGCCTTACTGCTCGACTCCTATGTTGAGTAGAAGTGGTGAGAATGGGTATTCTTGTAACTGATCTTGGGGGAAAAGTTTTGAGTTTTTCAACATTGAGTGTGATGTTACCTGTAAGCTTGTGGTACGTGACATTTATTATAATGAAGTAGATCCCTTCTGTGCCTAATTTTTTGAGTTTCTATCACAAAAAGATACTGATTTTTTTCAGTTTTTCTACATCTATTGACATAATTGTACGATGTTTATACTTCATTCTGTTCATGTGGTATATACATTTATTGATTCGTATGTGTCGAATCATGTTTGTGTGCTAGGAATAAATCCCACTGATCATGGTGTATGATTCTTTTAATGTGCTGTTGAATTTGGTTTTCTAGTATTTTGTTGAGAGTTTTTACATCTGTATTCACCAGGGATATTGGTCTGTAATTTTATTTTCTTCGAGAATCTTGTCTGGCTTTGGTATCAAGATAACACTGGTCTCATAAAATGATCTTGGAAGTGTTTCCTCTGTTTCATTTTTTCAAATGAGTTTGAGAAGGACTGATGTTAATTTTTCTTTATTTTTTTTCACATTAAGAGTTGGTTGTTTTTGTTTTTTTTTTTTTATTTTTTATTTTTCTTAATAAGAAGTTTATTGTCAAATTGGTTTCCATACAACACCCAGTGCTCATCCCAACAGGTGCCCTCCTCAATGCCCAACACCCACTTTCCCCTCCCTCCACCCCTCATCAACCCTCATTTTATTCTCAGTTTTTAAGAATCTCTTATAGTTTGGCTCCCTCCATCTCTAAATTTTTTTTTCCCTTCCCCTCCCCCATGGTCTTCTGTTAATTTTTCTTTAAATGTTTGGTAGAATCAACAGTGCAGCCATTCAGCCCCATGTTTTTTTTTGCGGGGGAGCAGGGGGAAGTTTTTAATTACTAATTCACTCTCCATGCTAATAATAGGTCTGTTTGTATTTTCTAATGTTTCATGACTTTGTCTTAGTAAATTGTAGGCCCTTAGGAATTTATCCACTTATTTTAGATGATCCCATTTGTTGGTATACTCTTTATTTATATTTAAATAAATGTAAATATATATAAATATAAATACCCAATTGTTGGTGTAGTCTATTATATAAATTGTACTATAAAGTAGTCTTCTATGATCCTTTGTATTTCTGCAGTATAAGTTGCTGTATCTCCTCTTTCATTTATCCTTTTATTTATTTGGGTGATTATTCTTTTTGTACTAACTAGTCTTAATGATTTGTCAATTCAGTTTACAATTTCAAAAAACTAGCTTACACTTTCATTACTCTTTTCTTTTGTTTTTCTAGTCTCTATTTCATTTATTTCTGCTATAATATTATTTCCTTTTTCTGCTGACTTTGGACTTTGTTTTCTTTCTCAAGTTTCTTAAGTGTAAAGTTAAATTGCTCACTTGAGATCTTTCTTGCATTTATGCATTTATCACACACACAAAAAAAACCTTCCTCTTAGAACTACTTTAGCTGCATTCTGTGTGTTTGGTATGTTGTGTTTCCATTTTCATTTGTTTCAAGATACATTTTTATTTCCCTTTTTTATATGTGTATAATTATTTTTAATTGAGGTATCATTCAAATACAACATCATATTGATTTCAGACGTACAACATAATGATTTGATATTTGTATATATCACAAATGATCACCATAATATCTACTTAACATCCATCACCATACATAGTTACAAAAAATTTTTGTTGTTGGTGTGAAAACTTTTAAGATTCATTCTCTTGTATTTCCCTTTCTATTCCTTTCTGATTCATTGGTTATAGAAGAGGTATTGTTTAATTTTCACAAATTTATTAATTTTATATTATTCCTCCTGTTAATGATTTCTAGTTTTATACCATTCTTGTTGGAAAAGATATCTGAACTTATTTTAAATCCTCTTAAATTTTTTGTCTTGTTTTTTGCCTAATGTATGATCTATTCTGTGATTGCTTGAGAAGAATGTGTATTCTACTTCATACACTCCATATACCCCTCATATATGCATAGCTTCCTCCGTTATCAACATTACTCACCAGAATGGTACTTGTGTTACCAAGGACAAAACTACATTAAGATCTCTTAATCATCAAAATACCATAGTTCACCTTAGGGTTCATTAATGATGCTGTACACTCTGGATTCGAACAAATGTATAATGATATATCCATTGTTAAAATATCATACAGGATAATTGTAATACCCTAAGATTTCTCTGTGCTCTGCCTATTCATCCCTTCTCTATCTCCACCCCTGGCAGCCACTCATTTGGTTGTCTCCATAATTTTTACTTTTCAATAATGTCATGTTAGACATCATATGGTATTTAGCCTTCTCAGATTGGCTTCTTTTCTTAGTAATATGTATTTTAGTTTACTCCATATCTTCTCTTAGCTTGATAGCTCATTTTTTTGAATTCCTAATATTTTATACCTGTATATACCACAATTTATTTTCTCATTCACCTACCGAAGAATATTTTGGTTGCTTCTAAGTTCTGGCAATAATAAATAAAGATATTGTAAACATTTATATGTACGTTTTTATGTAGACACAAGTTTTCGATTCTTTTGAATAAATATTAAGAAATATGTTTGCTGGATTGCATGATAAGAGTATATTTAGTGTTGTAAGAAATAACCAGTCTTCCAAAGTGGCTGTATCAATTTTCATTCCCACCAGCAATGTATGTGTGTCCCCATTTCTTCACATCTTCACCAGCATTTATGTCTTTTACTTTGGACATTTTGGCTATAGCATGCCATGGTGAAAATCTCTTACTATTCACCTAGTCTGGGTCCTTAGGGTATCATGAATCTGTATATTCATTTCCCTTCCAGCTTTGGGAAGCTTCTGTCATTATTTCTGTGAATAAACTTTCTGCCTTTTCTCTTTCTCTACTCTTGCTCAGACAGGCTTAATACATATATTGTTGTTGTTGTTTAATGTGCCAAAAGTCTCATAGACTCCCTTCAGTCTTTTTCATTCTTTTTTTCTTTCTGTTCCTCTGACTGGATAATTTCAAATAATCTCTCTTTGAGTTTGCTGATTCCTTCTTCTACTTGATCAAGTCTATTGTTTAAGTTCTCTATTGATTATTGTTGTTGTTCAGTAATTGTGTTCTTCAGCTCCAAAATTTCTATATAGTTCCTTTTTATGGTTTCTATCTCTTTTTTTAAGTATTCACTTTTTTAATGTATTGTTTTCCTGAATTTTTTAGTTGTCTTTGTTCTTTTGTAGCTGAATTTAAGACAATTATTTTGATTTCTTTGTCAAGCAAATTGTAGATCTCCTTTTCTTTGGGTCAGCCACTGGAGCTTTATTTTATTCCTTTGTGGTGTTATGTTCCTTGATTCTTCATGCTCCTCAAAGTATTGTGTTTCTGTCTTCACATATGAAGAAGTAATATCTTCCATCAGTCTTTGCTGACTGGCTTCATGAGAGAAGGACCTTCATTAGCCAGCCCACTTAAAGATTTTATGGCCTTTTTTGTGGATGTGGCTACCCTATTCTTAATTCCTCTTGGCAAAGAAGTCCTAGCATTGTACACCATCTCTTGATCCCACAGAATTAGACCTATGTACACATCCTGTGTGTACGTTTTTATACACACACACACACAAATGTATATGTGTGTACATTTATAAATCCTCTCATTTATATTCTCCATGGCACTGTCCTTAAGTGTTCAAGGTTGTGTGCCTTCTCCCCCATTCTACAGAATTGAACCAGCTACTGATGTCATGTGCTGTCTCTGGGAACTTGTATGTGCCTTCTGTGGAACCTTGAGCTCACCATATGTGGAGGCTCATGTGTCCTATCGACAGGAAAACAGGCAGGCTCCCTGTAGAGGTTCATGTGTGTTATCCTGGGTGCATGCAAAGAGCTTTTGGTTCATGTCTGCCGTTGGGAGAGAGCTGCAAGTGAGGAGTCCCATGGGGTTAATGGTTGGGCCTCTAGATGAAGTCTGCAAGCCTACTGACTGATGAAGTCCATAGGATCTGTGGCCAGTTTTTGAAATATGTGCATGATTTTTGTGAGCTCATGCCCCTTTCTCTGCTCCTCGCACCTCCAGACTACTGAGAGGTGCTGATCCTCTCAGTGATTTGGGTGATGCAAGACAGAAGTGGGCCTCAAAGGCAGTGTTCCACAAGACTGGGGAAGTTGGCCACTCTGCTGTCACTTTCCTCTGTGGGAGAAATCATGGGCTGAAGGGGATCTTAGGGTAGCGATGACATGGGTAAAGTGAAATCACTTTTTACCCTCTTCAATTCATCTATTTTCAATTTTTTCTTTTTTTTTGCAGAAGCAGGATGCTAGAATCTTTCCATTGAACTCCCCAGTTCCACAGAGATACTCCTGTTGATGTTCTAAGTGCTAGTTGTGCTCATTGCTACTGGAGTATCATTAGGTTCTCTCACTGACATAACAAACAAAATATGTGTTTATATTAACCTGGGTACACATACACATATGTATTTCTATATATAGCCTTCTCTATCTATATTCAGCTAAACATGAGTTCATGTTGTCTGCAACTCGAATCCATGACCATATTGATCTTCTCAACTTCTCTTTCTACTTACCTGTAAACTTTCACCTCAACAGTGAGAAATATCTGGCTCCCACCATAACTATGTATTTGCTTAATTGTTCAGTTCCACCGTGTATCTCTAGTGGTTTCAAAATTGTTAACCTATACCACCATGAGAAACAACTTTACAGAGGACAGGGCTTATGTGCAGTTCCTTTTGCTTTTAGCTATGCAGAGTGCGTTCATTTCCAGAGCTAATTATTTCAACTCCCTTTTCCTCCACCCCGTTCACTGAAGTTGTTTTGTACATGTGCGATAGTTAGATTCTTTGCTCAGATTCTGTATTACATCCCAGCAATCCCAAGATTGCTGAACCACCTGAATGAGTTTTTTAAAATTTTGTATATTGGGGCGCCTGGGTGGTGCAGTCGGTTAAGCGTCCGACTTCAGCCAGGTCACGATCTCGCGGTCCGTGAGTTCGAGCCCCGCATCAGGCTCTGGGCTGATGGCTCAGAGCCTGGAGCCTGGTTCCGATTCTGTGTCTCCCTCTCTCTCTGCCCCTCCCCCGTTCATGCTCTCTCTGTCCCAAAAATAAATAAACGTTGAAAAAAAATTTTTTTTAAAAATAAAATAAAATAAAATAAAATTTTGTATATTAAGGTTTACTCTTGGTGCTGTAAAGCTTTTTGAACTTTAACAAGTGTATTGTGTCATGTATCCATCAGTACAGTATCACAAGGGATAGTTTTGCCCACAAAAAAAAAAAAAAAAAAACCCCTTGTCCTTCACCTATTCAATCCTCCCTCCCAACCCTTGACTCCTGGCAAGTACTGCTCTGTTTACTGTCTCTCTAGTTTTTCCTTTTTACAGAATGTCACATAATTGGAATCATTCGGTATTTGGCCTTTTCACATTAGGTTTTTTCACTTAACAGAATTCATTTGGCGTTAATCCCTGTCTTTGTGTGGTGTGATAGTTCTTTTTTTCTTTTATCATTTAATAGTATTCTGTGTAGATGACCACAGGTTGCACATCCACACACCTATTAAGGGAAATCTTGGTTACTCCTAGCTTTTAAGGATATGGATAAAACTGCTATAAACATGCATGTGCATGTTTTTGTATGGAGATGAATTTTTAAATCACTTGAGCACTAGAAGCTCAACTATCAGATTATATGGGATGATACTAGAGATCTGCAAATAAAACTAACTTAACAACCTTCAAGGAGCTGATTGTCTGGTAGTAGAGAAAATCATGTAGAGCAGTAGTTAAACGTTACAATGAGAACTAGATAAAGCATGCTGTGGAGACCCTGGAGAAGGGTAAAGATATTTATTCCATTAAAATCATAACCTGTGTGTAGTATTTAGTATTAAAAGGAGGAAGGAAAGGCCAAACTGGTATAACAAAATTATTAACTTTCATTTAGTTCTAGAATTCCACAGAGGGCTTAAAATCTAAATATGAATGAAATTAATAACATCCAATAAGGGCAGAATAAATGGGGAAACTATATATATATATATATATATATATATATATATACACATATATATATAATTTTTTAATTTTACATTTTTCTATAATATATATTCAAAGTAGCTACTAGAAATAATAAAATGTTTAAAACTGTATTTTAAAAATGTCATTTTCGGGGCGCCTGGGTGGCGCAGTCGGTTAAGCGTCCGACTTCAGCCAGGTCACGATCTCGCGGTCCGTGAGTTCGAGCCCCACGTCAGGCTCTGGGGCTGATGGCTCAGAGCCTGGAGCCTGTTTCCGATTCTGTGTCTCCCTCTCTCTCTGCCCCTCCCCCGTTCATGCTCTGTCTCTCTCTGTCCCAAAAATAAATAAACGTTGAAAAAAAAATTAAAAAAAAATAAAAAATTACACACATTTAGAGATCGTGAATATAAAAATCAGTTTTCATATAACTGGGCAATACTACTCCTTATAAAACAGAGTAAATAAAATGATACTATAGGAACTGAAAATGACATTTTTTTTTTCAACGTTTATTTATTTTTGGGACAGAGAGAGACAGAGCATGAACGGGGGAGGGGCAGAGACAGAGGGAGACACAGAATCGGAAACAGGCTCCAGGCTCTGAGCCATCAGCCCCAGAGCCTGACGTGGGGCTCGAACTCACGGACCGCGAGATCGTGACCTGGCTGAAGTCGGACGCTTAACCGACTGCGCCACCCAGGCGCCCCAAAATGTGTGTAATTTTTTAAAGCTTATAGTATGCAATTTTCAAATACACACAGGGCTACTGATAGTGCATCTGGCTTACTGTTTGAATGGACAGATGGACTAGAAAGTCAATCCAAGGTTGAAAATACTCTGAAGAAAGTACAGAAAAACAAACAGGAAAGTGAGGGAGCCTACTGAAGTTTCAACAGTGAAATGGTTAAACATGGGGGAGGGGTGTGGAGGTATTAAAAAAAAAAAAGAAAGAGTTGAAGTACATATATGGGAGCTAATCAGAATATTTAAGTTGGCAGTGTAGTATTGTGAAACTAAATCAGTTTTATAGTTAGATATCAGTCAGAATCTTCTCTGACACTGTGTAAGCTTGGGGTAGTTTTCTGAGTTTCAACTATAAATTGGAATAGTAGGCTGGCATAGGTAGAGTACTTATTATTGGTGAGGCACATACCAAGAATTTTCCTTGGATTAGTTTTTGTTAACCCAAATATCAGCTCTACAAATTACATGCTAGTATTTTCCTCATTATGCAGAAGAGAACCATGCCCTAAAGAAAAAGACTTGGCCAAGGATACAAAGCTGGTAGGTGGTTGCATGGGCATATGGACAGTAGTGACACGCTTCTAGTTCTAACCTGATCCAAAGCTTGATGTGTTTTCTCAATAATCTGAACTCTTCTTATGCCCCATCTCTTCTCATGACACTCCCCCCTCAGTAAAGTAGTTACTTTTCCTAACCAAAAAGAAAAAGGGTCATTTAATTCCCTTCTCACAACAGCCCCTTTTCCAGCCAGGGAACTGCATTAGACCAAGGAAAAGTGAAGAGAGATTAGGACACATTCAAGAACCAGAACAGTGTCGAACCCTAAGACAGGAGGGAGCAGTGTATGATCAGCAGTAGGTATTTTGTAAACCAGATAGGAAAGACACAAATTCCTGACAGTAATGAAGATGTAGTAAGCAAATATAATCTTCAAATGGTGTGACTCAATCGCTGAAGTGGCCATCCCAATGCAACCATTGTGCTAAGAGAGCAATATGTAGCATGAACAATATTAATAGCTTCTGAAGTACTCCAGATGAGAGCTACAGACCAGACCACCCCAGAAGTATGTGCTTGGCTAAAGTTTGTACACATTTTTGGCAAAGAGGAATTGGAGTATGTAGAAGTATGCAATATGGCACATACCTCTATTAGGTTGTTGCAACTCTTCAAAATAAGCCTTAAAAGAGTCTTACTATAAGTGCATATAGATAGAAAGTATAAGAATCAGGATTTGAACCCAGTTATGCTCTACATCACATATGTAGTGATTCTTTCTACTATCCCCTGGTGTGGCTCTTTATTTATTCTTTTAGTAGTCTTTATAAAGTTTTGGATTAACAATTCTCCAGCTATTATTATAAATATCTAGGCTTTATGCACCTCAATTAACTATTATAATAAAAATTCTGGGGCACTTGTGTGGCTCAGTCAGTTAAGCATCTTTTTTCAGCTCAGGTCATGATCTTACGGTTCGTGAGTTCCAGCTCCGTGTTGGGCTCTGTGCTGACAACTCAGAGCCTGGAGCCTGCTTAAGATTCTGTGTCTCCTTCTCTTCTGCTTCTCCCCCATTCACACACTGTCTCTCTCCTTAAAAAATAAATAAACATTAAAAAAATTAAAAAAAAAATTCTGGTCCCCAGAGTAGACAATGCAGGTAAGAAATTCCTCTTATAAAAGATAAATTCTAGAATTAGTTCTTATTGCAAAGGCCTCCGTCCATCTCTCTAAATTTATACTTCATTTGCTCTATATAAATATTCTGCAGAAATTAGGCTGTCTATGTAACATGTTTTAAATATTGCTTTTCCCCTGACCCATAACGTTCATTCCCCTGCATTCTTTTTATTCATCTCTTACGGGGAAGTCCTCCTCTGCCACTCCCAGACACAGTGATCATGTACCTTTGATACTGTTTATCTGAACTGTCCATGTGACAGAAAACATAAATCCCTTTTCATTGGTATTTTCTCTTTTTAAAATGTGTATGCCCTGGCTCCTCAATCAGATTACCTATCTCTGAAGAGCAGTCTTATATTGCATGCTTTTTCCAGTATATTCCTTGTGTCTGGTTCTCAACAAGCCTTCAGTTAATGTCACAGGTTGAGGATACAGTGAAAGATGATGATAATGATGGTGGTGACTATGATATTTTTGTTGACTAATATCTTTAAAGCTGACCTATCCACATAATTGGATAATATGAATGAAAATATAAATATAAGGGTAACATTGAGTACTTGTCAGATGTTAAGCACCATCCTTATTTATTTCCCAAACCTAATGGGTACTATATATCTTCCCATTTTAATGAGTGTAGACAGACTAAAGAACTTTTCCAAGGTCATACACAATAAGCAGGAGTGGCAGAACTCTGGTCTTTCTGGCCCCCAAATCTCTATTCTTCCATGCTAAGCTGAAGTATCATGAGAGCTGAAAAGCCTCCATGAGAAAACCAGCTGGCAGCATCAGGACCCAACCCAGGTGTGATGGACCAGCAACTGCCATCTGGCAGTACAAATTTGCTTTTGAGAGCCTATGTCATCACTGAGATTCAAACTTGTGTTTTGAAGACATTGTGACTTTTCAACCAATCCTTTGTTAACACCTAAATGTATATGCCAGTTTAATTACGGAGGTGTACTCAGACAGAACTTAATTTCACAAAGTACCTTGCTCCTGATAATTTTAGCCCTTTGCAAGACAACAAGTCACATCCAGAGGGTAGGAAAAGATATGACATTCTCAAATATCAGCATTTTTATAGGGGATTTACAAAAGAAAGAAGATACAATTAACAAATATAAAACATATGTTTAAAAAATTGTTCTTTTGTTGATTCCAAGTTATTTTTTCTTCCAAGATGATAGAAATTTTGCCCTTTCTACTTGGTCACCAGAAATCTCCAACAACTTTTTTGACCAGGAGAAATATCAGCTTGGGATATAATAGCCCCCAGCTGCTTGGCTACTCTTTATTGCTACAGATTTATTGGGACATGATCTGTTTCTCCTTGGCTTGTTTTTTTTTCCCAATTTTGATGTAAACAAGTTAAACATATTGCTATAGAAAGAAATTTTAAGTATTCTGTATTCTATGTTCACTGTGGTAGGTCATCGTTACCATTAATCAGAAGCTCTGGACATCTGGAGACTACATCTTCTACAATTAAAATAATAAAGGAAGCCAGTACACTCAGTGACCTTTGGGCTACTTAGGAGTTATGCCCTCAACTGAAACAGAATGAAGATAACTTTGAGGAAAAACCGTATCTTGTATATAGCAGAAACATGCAAAATAGTTACTCAAAATTAAAGAGATTCGATCCACTGGATAATGCTTTACCTATATTTTATTTGACTTTTTCAATTATTTATTAAATAAAACATCCCCAAATCTAACTGAAACCCCCCTTATCTCTACCTGTGTAATTTAGAAAATTAGGCACCTATGTCAACCAAAAGTTTCAAAACGATAGCCTGCAATTTTTATTTTCCAAAGACCCGGTCATCTCACAAGTCACTCCAATGAAATTGCTCTTACTAAGGTCATTAGTGACCTGATAATTGTATAACTTAATGAATATGTTCTCGTTCTCACTGGACAACTATGATATTACTATGATATTTTTTAGCTTTGTTTACCTCTTTCACATCTTAAAACTCTCTCTTCCTTGGATGTCCCTTGTTCATCTTAGACCTCTCTATTTCTTTCCTATATTCTTTGTGGATTTCTCTTATTTTTCCTATCCTTAATTGTTGGGGTTACCCAAATTTAATCTCTGGCCAACAGCCCTTTGATGCCATACATATATACATATATGTGTGTGTGTGTGTGTGTGTATATATACACACACTCTTGCTTCATCCCAGATTATCCCATGTAACCTTTTATGGTTTGAATTGCTGCCTGTATGCTGGTGTCTCCAAGATGTACATTTTCAGCTCAAAGAATATCCCCTCCCCAACATTTAGACTCATATGTCCAAATGTATCTTAATTGTCCCATAAGAATGTCAAAATCAACATGCTCCAAACTAAATTTGTCGTACTCTCCTCTAAACCTGCTCTTGTGTCCTCACCTTTTTTTCACTGTCATTATTGCATATCTAGTCACCAAGGTAGAAACTTGAAAAGTGGATGATTCTTCCATGCCTTTCACATCTTAGACCCAATAGATATTTGGCAACTATACCTCACAAATCCTTTTGCTCACCTTTAACTTTACCCCAATTACCATGCCATGTTTCAGACCCTTCTTATCTCTGGTCTACACTAAAATAACAAACTCACAATTCTTATCTCCAGTTTTATCAGTTCTCCTAAGCTTCCATAGTGACCTACCTAAAAGGGACAAAGGTGTCCCTTCCATGGCTTCCCTTTCCCTCTAAGGTAAACCTGAAGTTCTGTTTAACCTATGAGGCATCTTTTAGTCTGACCTCTTCGTACCTCTCCAGCTTCACCTTTTGTGTCTCCCTCTTCTTTCCTCTTTAAATGAACTGCTTGTTTTTTCAGAGTTAAATTTTCTGGAAGACATAGGCTTTGGTGTTCTTGATCTTTTCTTGGAAGAGGACTATTGAGAAAAACAATTATTTATTTTGTACTAAATACATAAAATATATTTTAAAAAGTATTCCATGTTTTCCAGGTTGGGGGGATGGACATAATTTAGAATTATTGCAACTATAAAAATTTATGTAAAGGTTAAGCAGTGTTGTCTTCAGAACGATCAGCAAGACAACCTTTATCCTTTATTTCCAAACCCTATGCATCGTGGTCTTGTAAGGGTATCTATTGTTCTCATTGCCTTTTTAGTAACATGTGGATTAGGTATATGTGTAATTTATATGTGTGTGCGTGTGTGGCATGCATGTACACATGCATCATGACACATGAGTGATGATGAGCTTGAAGGCTTGTGTAGGGTAATGACAAATATTGATTGAATATCATTGACTATGATCTGTAAGCTTATTCACTGTTTTTAAAAGGAATTGGTTATTAAATGAGAGCTTTTAATGCTTAGTTCTGTAATGATTATTATGTCCCTTCTAACAGGTGCATTTTCTATGTGTATTTTTAGCAGGAGTGCTTGTAAAAGCAGAACTACATGTTCTTCTGCCCAAAGCCCTCTTTACCTGTATCCATCAATTTTCCTGTCTTAGTCATCCAATAAACAGTCATCCCACTTACCTTACAGTGAAATGTTGATTTTAAGGGAACTTTTTTTAAGGGAACTTATTTTAAATAGCTGGATACACTTGTCTTTTCATGTTAAAACCACTTTCTGGACAAGTGTTGTATGGATATTTGAATTTTCATGAATATTCAATGTGATGAATATATTTAGGATTGTGATGCCAGGAGACATCAGGATGTCACCAAGTGTTCTTAAGAGGCTTCACCTCATCCCTGCCAACTTAATATCACTTATTCATTCATCAGGCATTTATAAGATACCCATTTTTCATAAGAAATAAAGTCATGAGTCATCCCCTCACTGTAATACAGTGTAGTATAGTGTAGTGCAGAAGGCAGGAAGCCCACTGAAATCCTAAGAATAATATATGGTGAATACCACTAGATAGTTGTAGAATACTAAAGCCAAAAGAAGGGTACTCAATGCCTATGGAAGGGTTAGAGGAAGCTACCCGGAGGAGGAGCCATATGAGTAAATTGCTTAGAAATCCTCTCTGCTCTTATTACCTGAGCCCTCAATCCAACCCATTTTTCCCAAAGCTACTTCCAGGGGTTTCCATGACTCCTCCAAATGACTGCTTAATTTGAGTGTAAAAATCAGTCATATTGAGTTCTAAATTAATTCCATTTTGTCATGTTTTATTTTATAAGAAAAGTTAACAATAGTTACCCAGTGAACATCCACTGAGCACCTATTGAATGCCAGGTTTTACGCTAGGTTTCTGGGATATAAAAATAAGTAAGACATAGTTCTTGTACTGAAGGAACTAAAAAAAACTCTTCAGATAATTAGTAGTCATTCCTATTCTGGAATGTTCTCTTTGCTGCTCCTTCCACCTGGAACTCCCTTAGCTTCTCTCTTCATCCAATTAGCTTATACTCATTTCCCAGGTCTCAGATCAAATGCTACTCTCTCCAGAGACCATTCCTGACCACCTTATTTATACTAAGTTATTTTTGTTATTTCTAGAAAACCATTCTTTTCCTTGATTGACCTTATACAGTTTCTACCTATGTGATTAATATATGTGCTATTTGTCTCCACTACCAATGCCCTGTTCCATTAGGGGAAGGACTTGTGTCTGTTTTACTCATCCTCATGTGTCTAGGGCCTAGCATTGTTTTAAGCAAGTAGTGGGTCCTCTACAAATATTTGTTGAGTTGGAAGAGTTTTAATTATGTATGAGGAAATCTGTCCCTGAGAATTTATATGATTTTGCTTATGCATTAAAATTTTGAGATACTGTGTTTTATTTATTATTTATTTAATATACTGTGTTTTATAGTTGAACTCTATAAAGATTTTGACAGATTTTCATTACACAAGTCAATAAAGTCAAATATTTACATTACTGAACAAGACACAGCTGGATATTGGCTGTGTGAGTATTAACCTCTTTAGTCCTTGTTCTATGGGTCTACATCTCTCCAAGGAAGCTATACTCATACTGGGCAGCTATGGCCAGTCCTGTCCCAAGACTGTTAGGTCAGTTAGACCTTAGAGCACAAGACATACCTGGAGGGGGATCCATTGCTATTCCCACCAACACCACCATTATATTCTTTTTTTTAAAGTTTTAATTTAAATTCCATTTAGCTAACATACAGTGTAATATTAGTTTCAAGTGTACAACGCAGTGATTCAGCATTTCCCCACATCACCCAGGGTTTATCACAAGTTGCTCTTCTTAATCCCCATCACCTATTTCATCCATCCCCCCCCACCCCAACTCCCTTCTGGTAATCAGTCTGTTCTCTGTAATTAAGAGAACTCTGTTTTTCTTTTCTTCCGTTCTTTTTTTTTTTTTTTTGCCTTTCTCTCTCTCTCTCTCTCTTTGCTCATTTGTTTCTTAAATTCCACATATGAGTGAAATTATATGGTATTTGTCTTTTTTCTGACTCACTTATTTCACTTAGCATAATATTCTCTAGCTCTATCCATGTTGTTACAAAGGACAAGATTTCATTTTTATGGTTGAGTAATATACTATTGTATATACATACCACATCTTCTTTATCCATTCATCAGTCGACGGACACTTGGGTTGCTTTCATAATTTGACTATTGTAAATACTGCTGCTATAAACTTCAGGGTGCACATATCCCTTTGAATTAGTATTGTTGTATTCTTTGGGTAAATACCCAGTAGTGAAATTAGTGGATCATAGGACAGTCCTATTTCTAACTTTTTGAGGAACCTCCATACTCTTTCTCAGAGTGGCTGTACCAGTTTGCATAACCACCAACAGTTCAAGAGTGTTCCCCTTTCTCACATCCTTGCCAATACCTGTCATTTCTTGTGTTGTTGATTTTAGCCATTGTGACAGGTGTGAGGTGATGTCTCATTATAGTTTTGATTTGAATTTCCCTGGTGATAAGAGATGTTGAGGATCTTTTGATATTTCCTTTGGCCATCTTCCTTGGCAAAATGTCTTTCTTCCTTGGAAAAATGTCTAGTCATGTCTTCTGTCCATTTTTAATTGGATTATTTGTTTTTTGGGTATTGAGTGGTATAAGTTCTTTATATATTGTGGATAATAACTCTTTATTGGGTATGTCATTTGCAAATGTCTTCTCCCATTTTACTTTGTTGATCATTTCTTTCACTGTGCAGAACCTTTTAATTTTTATGCAGTCCCAACAGTTTATTTTTCCTTTTGTTTCCTTTGTCTCAGCAGATATAACTAGAAAGAAGTTTCTATGGCTGATGTCAAAGTAGCTACTGCCAGTGTTCACTTCTAGGAAATTTTTTGTGGTTTCAGGTCTCACATTTTGGTCTTGCATCTGTTTTGAATTTATTTTTGTATATGGTGTAAGAAGGTGGTCCAGTTTCATTCTTTTGCATGTTGCTGTCCAGTTTTCCAAACACCATTTATTGAAGAGACAGTCTTTTTCCATTTGGATATTCTTTACTGCTTTGTTGGAGATTAATGGACCACATAATTGAAGGTTTATTTCTGGTTTTTCTATTCTGCAGATACATTTTTGTACCAATAGCATATGGTTTTGATTACTACAGCTTTGTAATATAACTGAATTATGGAATCATGATGCTTCCAGCTCTACTTTCCTTTTTCAACATTGCTTTGGCTATTTGGGATCTTTTGTGGCTCCATACAAATTTTAGGATTGTTTGTTCTAGTTCTGTGAAGAATGCTAGTGCTATTTTGATAGGGATTGCATTAAATGTATAGATTGATTTAGGGAGTATAGACATTTTAACAATATCTGTTCTTTCAATCCATGAGCATGGAATGTCTTTCCATTTCTTGGTGTCATCTTCAATTTCTTTCATCACTGTTTCATAGTTTTCAGAGTACAGGTGTTTCATGTGTTTGCTTAGATTTATTCCTGGGTATTTTATTATTTTTGGTGCAATTATAAATGACATTGATTCCTTAACTTCTCTTTCTGCTGCTTCATCGTTAGAGTATAGAAATGCAACAGATCTCTGCATGTTGATTTTGTATCCTTCAACTCCTACTGAATTTATCAGTTCTAGCAGTTTTCTGGTGTCTTTCAGGTTTTCTGTATAGAGTACTATGTCATCTGAAAATAGTGGAAGTTTTACTTCTTCCTTGCTGATTTGGATGCCTTTTATTTCTTTTTGTTGTCTGATTGCTCTGGCTGGGACTTCTAGTACCATGTTAATTAAAAGTGGTGAGAGTGGACATCCCTTTCTTGTTCCTGAGCATAAAGGAAAAGCTCTCAGTTTTTCCCCATTTGGGATGATATTAGCTGTAGGTTTTTCATATATGACCTTGATTATGTTGAGGTCTCTCTAAACCTACTAAACCTACTTTGTTGAGGTTTTTTATCATGAATGGATGTCATACTTTGTCAAATACGTTTTCTGTGGATTAGATTCCATCTTTGAGTTAGAACCTACATATCATAAGAAGGCAACAAGGGAAACTCTCTTATCCTTAAACACTTAAAAAAATTAACATGAACACACCACTATTATTTTATTATGGCATTCTCTTACAGGGAGACAGAGACACTCTAGAAGCTAAAACAAAAACCAACATTTAAAAATCTATACTTTTTTTTTGGAACAGGAAGTATGACAGAAGAAAACTGTAGAAGAAGTTAAAAGAGCAGACTTTCAAATTATTTTTTATCTTGGCGGGAAAGAAAAAAAATCCCTGGAGCTTTCTCAATATAGGAAGTGTGGATATTCTTGGCCTAATTCCTGTCTAGCACTTCTCTGTAATCTTTCTCTCTGACACACCTCCCCCAACCCCTCTGTTAAGGAGTTCTCATTTGCATAATTAAACTGCTTGACAGGGATGCTGAGAAAGTTGAACAGCCAAGCACAGAGCCAAGTATCTTCAAATGCCATCCTTAGCCACATGCCCACTATACAAGGGAAACTGTTTAACCATTTGAAGAGAAAGCAGAAGCTGTATACTGATATTCAAAATGTCCATGGCATATATTTATGAAATCATGGGCCTCCTGGCCTGAGGGCAGAAAGAAATGATCACCAAAGGGGAAATAAGATGTGTGAGAACTGAAATGGAAAATTTAAATGTATTTTGCAGCTCTTGGAGGTGGTCACAGCTTACCCAATATATGTGAAGAGCTAACTCTCTCCATGATAGTCATGATACACCACATAAAATTCCAGTCAATAGAGTCAAAATTTTGGGTAAGTTACCTTTAGGAAACTAATCATAAGATGCACATAGGTTATCTGATAGTTGACGATCTAACAAGCATATATATATACAAGACACTAGGAATTATTTTTCTCATAACAATGAGGAATAAGACAAATAGCTACTAGTGAGTAGGAAGAATTCTGGAGAATAAAAGGAAAGCCTCAAGCTGGTTAAATTTGACCTAAAAGGATAATGGGACATAATGCCTCTGGCACAAAGGTTAGATGTAGGAAGGAAGCAGTCACTTTGCCTTTCTTTCAGCTTTGCCTTAGACTACAGCTCTGCTGATCCTTCCAGTCACCACATGTTTAACTCTTATTAATGTTAACAGGAAAATAAGTTAAAATACATATGTGGGTTTTGATATGTCTTGGCTAAAGACTGGAATGAAGGTGTTGGCCAGAATCCAGGGCATCTGAGTTCTTGCTGGAAGTTGACTATACCTTCCACCACAGCGTGGACTCAACTCCAACCCTGGCCTACATTTCTCCTGAGTAACACCTGCTGACCAGTGATATTCAACCCACCATATCCTGGGGCTTAATGTCTGTCATACTGTGTAGAGTGAACCTCAGCATCTAAGGGTCATCAATCCAGGGTCATGGTCCTGCTTTATGATAGCAGGAGCTTTATTTGACTCGTTCGTTGCTGTGTTTCCAGTAACTAAAACAGTGCCTGCCATATGATAGGTGCTAAATAAATATTGATCAACAAATGAGTGAATGACAAAACAAGAAATTAAAGCAGAAATTGAGTAAGATTACCTACTTGTCTGGCTTTAAAACTGAAGGTTTTGAAGCCCAGGAATCTCCTCAGTCCAAGGTTAATTAGGATGGTTGATGACTCTAATGCCCAACCATATGGGTGAAATCCATAGTGTAGTCATGAGAGCTTACTCATTCAACAAGTGTTTTTTGAGCATGTAATCTGTGCCACTGTTCCAAGCACTAGATGAGAGCAGTAAACACGATACAAATCACTCAGATGGACCTTACATTCAATATGGCAGTCCTTTAAATACACAGACCAACAGATACACAGATAATAGAAGATCATGTGGTGAGATGTTCTGTGAAGAACGATGAAATGGCATAAAGAGGGATAGATGAGGGGGAACTATGTTTGATATGGTGATCAACAAGAGTGTCCTTATTTGAGCACTATCCTGAATGAAGTAAGGGAATGAACTTTGATGATGTATGGGGGATGTGGCCTAAGAAAAGGAAAAGCAAAGACACAGGCCCTGATGTAGGAATATCCTAGGATTGTTGGAGAAATCAAACTGCTATGGTTTGAACCACCCTCTGAAGTTGAAAACTGTAGAAAAACAAATCTCTATGACCACCTCTCTTCATGTGTATATTTTTTAAATCATCCATTTATTTCAAAAATATTTTTCTAGGTGCCCACTATGTGCCAGGGGCTATGCCATATACAAAGATGAAATTGCCTCGTTCTTATTTTTATTGAAGTACAGTGGACACACAGTGTTACATTAGTCCCAGGTGTACAATATAGTGATTGTACAAGTCTATACATTATGTTATACTCATCACAATATGGCATCTATGATCAGATGATCATCTCTGATGATACAACACAATGGATTATGATTGACTACATTCCCTATGCTGTGCCTTTTATCCCCATGACTTACTCATTCCATAACTAGAAGTCTGTATCTCCCAATCTCCTTTACCTGTATTGCTCACCTTACCACTGCCTTCCCCTCTGGCAACTATCAGTTTGTTCTTTGTATTTATGGGTCTGTTTCTGTTTTTTGTTTTATTTGTTTAGATTTTTAGATTCCACATACGAGTAAAATCATATGGTATTTGTCTTTCTTTATCTGACTTATTTTACTTAGCATAATGCCCTCTAGATCCATCCATGTCATCACAAATGGCAAGATCTCATTCTTTTTCATGGCTTACTGATGTTCCATTATATAAATATACCATATCTTCTGTATCCACCCATATATTGACAGACGTTTGGTCTATCGATTAATTGCAAATAATGCTGCAAATAGTGCAAATTGCAAATAATGCCGCAATAAACATAGGGGTGTATATATCTTTTCGAATTAGTTTATTTCCTTTGGGTAAATACCCAGGAGTGGAATTAATGCACTATATGGTGTTTCTACTTTTAATTTTTTTAGGAAACTCCATACTGTTCTCCACAGTGGCTGTACCAGTTTGTATTCCCAACGTCAGTGCACAAGATTTCTTTTTCTATCCTCACCGACATTTATTGTTTCCTGTGTTTTTGATATATTTTGATTTGCATTTCCCTGATGATTAGTGATACTGAGCATCTCTTCATGTGTCTGGTGGCCCTCTGTATGTCTTCTTTGGAAAAATGTTTATTTATGTCATCTGTGCATTTTTTAATTAGATTTTTTGGTGCTGAGCTATATAAGTTCTTTATATATTTTAGATATTAACCCCTTTGGCTATATCATTTGTAAACATCTTCTCCCATTCTTTAGGCTGCCTTTTTTATTTTGTTGATTACTTTCTTCATTGTGCAAATCTTTTTATTTTGGCATATTCCCAATAGTTTCTTTTTTTTTTCTTTTCCCTGAGGAGACATATCTAGAAAAAATGTTGTTATGCCCGGTGTTAGAGAAATTACCGCCTATGCTTTCTTCTAGGAGTTTTACGGTTTCAGGTCTCACATTGATGTCTTCAGTACATTGAGTTTATTCTTGTTTATGGTGTTAAAAAAAAAGTGGTCCATTTCCATTCTTTTACATGTAGCTGTTCAGTTTTCCCAGCACCGCTTACTGAAGATATTGTTTTTCCCAAATTGTATATTCTTGCCTCCTTTGTTGTAGATTAACTGACTGATCATATGATCATGGGTTTATTTCTGGATTCTCTGTACTATGATAGGCCAATATCCTTGATCTATGTGTCTATTTTTATGCCAGTACCATGATGTTTTGATTAGTACATCTTTGTAGTATATCTTGAAATAGGAAATTGTGATACCTCCAGCTTTGTTACTGTTTCTCAAGATTGCTTTGGTTATTCAAAGTCTTTTGCAGTCCCGTACACATTTTAGGAGTATATGTGCTAGTTCTCTGAAAAATGCTGATGGAATTTTGATTAAGATTGCATTGAATCTGTATATTGCTTTGGGTAGTATGGACATTTTAACAGTATCAGTTCTTCTAATCTGTGACCTTGCCCTATCTTTCCATTTGTTTGTATCATCTTCAATTTCTTCATCAGTGTTTTATAGTTTTCAGAGTACAGGTCTTTCCCCTCCTTTATTAAGTTTATTCCTAGGTATATTATTCTTTTTGGTGCAGTTTTAAATGGAACTGTTTTCTTAATTTTTCTTTCTGCTACTTTGATATTAGTGTAGAAACACAGTTGATTTCATGTATTAATTTTGTATCCAGCTTTAATGAATTTATTTATTCTAATAGTTTTTTGGTGGCATCTAGGATTTTCTATGTATAGTATCATGTCATCTGCAAATAGTGACATTTTAACTTCTTGTTTACCAATACAAATGCCTTTTATTCTTTTTGTTATCTGATTTCTGTGGCTAGGACTTCCAGTAGTATGCTGAATTGAATAAAAGTGGCTAGAGTGGGGACACCTGGGTGGCTCAGTTGGTTAAACATCTGACTCTTGATTTCAGCTCAGGTCTTGGTCTCACAGTTCATGGGTCCGAGCATTGCATCAGGCTCCATGCTGACAGCATGGGTTGCACTTGGGATTCTCTCTCCCTCTCTCCCTCTTCTCCCTGTTCATGTGTATGTACATGCTTTATTTCTCTCTTTCTCACAATAAATAAATAAACTTTTTAAAAAGTGGCTGGCGGGGCGTCTGGGTGGCTCAGTCGGTTGAGCGTCCGACTTCAACTCAGGTCACGATCTTGCCATCCTTGAGTTCGAGCCCTGCATTGGGCTCTGGGCTGACAGCTCAGAGCCTGGAGCCTGCTTGCGATTCTGTGTCTCCCTCTCTCTCTCTGCCCCTCCCCCGTTCATGCTCTGTCTTTCTCTGTCTCAAAAATAAATAAACGTTAAAAAAAAGTGGCTGGAGTATTTTGTCTTGATCTTGCAAGAAAAGTTCTCAGTTTTTCACCATTAAATATGGTTTTATCCATTAGTTTTTCATATTTGGCCTTTATTATGTTGAGGTATGTTTCCTCTAGCTTTACCTTGTTGAGAGTTTTTAGCATGAATGAAGGTTGTATTTTATCAAGTGAGTTTTTTTTTTTTTGTATTTTTGAGGCAATAACGATTTTTATCCTTTGTTTTGTTGATGTGTTTTATCATGTTGTTTGATTTGAGAATATTGAACCAACCTTGCATCCCTGGCGGAAGTATCACAAGACTGTGGTGAATGATCCTTTTAAGGTATCATTGAATGTAGATTGCTAATATTATGTTAAGGAATTTTGCATCTATGTTCATCAGGGGTATTTTCCTGCCTTTTTTGTGGGGGAGGGGTTGCATCTTTGTCAGTTTTGATATCAGGGTAATGCTGGCCTCAAAGAATGTATTTGGGATCTCTCTTTCCTCTTTTATTTTTTTGTAATAGTTTGAGGAGAATTGTATTAATTTTTCTTTAGATGTATGATAGAATTCACCTTTGAATCCATCTGGTTCTAGGCTTTTTTTTCTGTTGGTAGTTTTTTGATTACCAATTCAATTTCATTACTAATAATTGGTCTGTTCAGATTTTTTATTTCTTCCTGATTAAGTTTTGAAAGATTTTATGTGCCTAGGAATTCATTTCTTCTTGGTTGTCCAACTTGTTAGCACGTAATTTTTTATGATAGTCTCCTATAATTTTTTTGTCATATTAATTGTTATTTCTCCTCTTTTATTACTGATTTTATTTATTTGGGTCATCTTTTTTCTTGTTGAGTCTGGCAAAAGGTTTATCAATTTCATTTGTCTTTTTCCAAGAACCAGCTCTTGATTTCATTGATATTTTCTATTATTTTCTTAGGCTATATTTCATTTATTTCTGCTCTGATTTTTATTATTTCCTTTCTTCTACTTACCTTGGGCTTTGTTTGTTCTTTTTGTAGTTCCATTCAGTGCATGATATTAACATTGGCTAATTCTTGTCCATCCTTTCCCCCAAAGGACAGGGCCACTCCCCAGTATTCTCAGAAGGTATCCAAGGCTATACTCTGAAAAGACTAAAAAGATTTTAAGCAACCCTGAAACTTGCCTAACTTCTACCATTGCCGTAATGTGGGATCTCTTGCTTTTAGGTCCCTCCCAGGAGGTTCATCACTGCAGCAATTACACAGAGTCAGATCATTGAAAGGAGTCATGAACCTTCATAGGGTATACTCTTTTAGGACCTCAGTAAAGGTAAGGATACAGTGCAGCAGGAAAAGGAAAATGAAGACAAACATCAAAGAGTTCTGAGACTTCCAGGTTGTTTCCAGGATCCTCTCTCAGTAGCACAGGCTATGCTTCACCTTTGGATTGTTAGCCTCTAAGCATTTACAGTGATGCCTTGGTCTCAAGAGAGCCAACACATGTGTTTACTGAGGGTCCTTATTTCCTACTAATTATATGGCTAAAATCCAGCTGCATAACCAGTTAAATCAGGACAAACCATCAAGCTATACATTTTCAGTAAACAATACAAAGAAAATTCTGCAAGGTGCATGCAGGGGAGTTTTGATTCTTCTCAGCGTGTTATGAATCACCAACTACTTCTTTTCATCCTTATCTTGGCTGAAAGTACCAGTCTTCCAGGTGCCTCTGCCAGTGTGACTGCCACTGCCCCCTGCCCTGAACTGCCAAAAATGTGAAATTCCGTCTGTGCCCATCTTCTCTCTTCTTTACCTGCTCATCTCATCCAGGTCCATAAAATGAAACACATTTGTCACCTGACAAAGCCTGAATTTACAGCTTCTGCGCAATTCTGCACTTAATATCTGTGTGTAGATACGCAGTAGGCATCCCCAACTTAATATGTTCATAGTAAAACTGTTGTTTCTCTCCAGTCTTTTCCCTTTGGCAGTCATCTCCATGTCAGTCTTTGGCATGAAGTCCACAGATACTATGTTGTACCAGTTATATATACCTCATCTGAGGGGACGTGTTCTTGATTCTTGATTTTTCACTTTCCCTTACCATTCATACATAAGCACATTCATTAGCTTTCTTTCAAAAGGATTCCAATTTTGACTCAAACAGGCTGCCTACTAGAGTTGTACTTATAGAATATGTATAGCGAGCAAGTAGGAGGGTGGGGAGAGCTTAGGTAAATCTGAGAGCTTCCTTTCCCATGGGGAGCAGAAGGAGATGAGACTAGAACACGCAGTACTCAGAAACCAGGGACTGAAAAAAAACTCCACGTGAGAATCAGATGGGCATTTTGGGGTCAGGAAGCACATAGATCCTCAATATTTAAATGAAGCATTCTGAAGCATTATCAACAAGAAAACCTTGAAGTTAAAGCTACTCCTGCCTCAGAAAGGAACCCTGTGACAGTTCCTTCTTTAGGAAAAAAAAATGTATTACAGGATAAAGCCACCTTTATTCTAAATAAATACTAAGAGACTAAGAATAAAGAGTAAGAGAAGGAGGGAAATTAACCTACCTGAGGTGGAACTTTGTGGAGCTGGGTAAAGGTAGATTGACATAGGAAGAGAATGAGTAGGTTTATTTTGGTTAAGATGGATACTGTCCAATCAGAAATAAAGTTAGTTCCTTAATGACTGAGATGGCGATCTTTGACCTGAGTTGTAAATGGAATTTGCTATTTCAGAAAAATGTCAGGTTTTATCAGAGGCTTCAAAATTTTTAAAGGTTTTACTGAGTTTGGCTTTCTGATACAAATGCAAATAAAACCAATTGCATAAACACAATATACTTGCATTAAGAGTCGCAATTGATATAGGTAAATTAGCTTTCTCATAAACAATACAATTCATGGGGGTATTGCTAAACAAGCTAAATATTGGCATCTTATATATTAAAAATAAGTCTGTTAAAGGTTTGTTCTCAGCACAAGTACCCACAATCATAGGACACTAGCTTATTGCCATCTCATCTGAGAAGAGAATCCACTTACGAATGAGGCTAGCAACGTACGGATGGATGTAGCAACAAGGGTGGAACAGAGTAGCAGTGTCTTGTATAATTAATCAAGATTCCATTCTGGGGCATCTGTTTTTCAAAAGGACACTAGCTAATAACACTCACAGAAAACAGTTGTTGATGGGCCTTTCAGCCTTAGAAGAAAGTGGCCCATTACATTCTACATAAACACAACTTTCACAATCGAAAAGAGGAGGTTATACATGATCAAATATAAAGAAACAAAAATAAAATAACTTTAAAAGTTAACTCTCTTGGTCGAATAAGTAGGCTTACAAATGTGTGATTTACTAACTAGCTTAGTAACTTAAAATATCTCTGAAAAGAGGATAATAATGACAAATTATAACTTGATTATATTTACATTTTAAAATGTTTGGGTTAGGATAAAATGTAAGCATTTTTAATATGACAGTTATTATATAAGTGATAATAAATACTCAGCTATAATAAACTTTTACATGTGTGGGTAGATAAGTGAGGAAAGAAGAAAAAAAATGACCGAATAAAAAGAAGCCATGTTGCAGTATGAAATCTAAGTTGCTATGTATCAACGTTTGTTTTAGTGATTTGTGTGAAAGTAAATTGGTAAGAAAACCCCCTAAACCACACCAATAAAAGGCTAAATTACATGGCATTTTAAGTGCAACTTTATTACAGATTTCTTTTTCTCAGATTTTAATTAAGAATATAATCTTATATAGTCATCTGTAACTACTGTAGCTATAAAAGAGGTTTGACAGAACAACTAAAAATGGAAAAAAAAAAAAAAAAACATTTCCCTGAGTCATAAGACAGCTTGATGGTACCTAATTAAGTCGTTTCAGATCAATCCCAAAATGCTTCTCTTCCCCAAGTAAGAAACACTACAAGTAGAGGATTAAGTTAGAAAAGGCAACAGCCAGGACAAAGCTTCTTCTCCATGTCAGCTTTTCAAACTTTCTTCCATTTTAACATTAAGTGGCCCTTCTGTTGTGGAGAAAAATGTTTCAACAGTCTTCAACCTAAATAAAAGAAATGAAGCCAGGTTATTTAAATTCACAAGCAATGTAGGGTAGTGGTGGTGATGGTTTTTCATTTTCATTTAAAACTGGTTGAAAGTTCTATTGGACAAACTACAGAGAAATTGACAGAGAAAAAATACAATGACTAGTTTTATTTATTATGCATTCAGATCCCTTAGTAGATCAGACAGTATTTATTTCTCTTTGAGTTTCTGTTGCTTATAAACGTCCACCAGGGAACGTACAGTCAACATTTCTTTATCCCAGACTGAGCCTGCATCTAAGCTTACAAAGCGCAATGAAGAAGTAAAGTATGTAATTTATCTGTGTCATTCAGGGCCCCATTAGTTTAGGTGTGAAACGCCGTTCTAATTAATCAAATGTGATTTTTTTTGTTGTCACCCCTTCATTTAGAGTATGTTGAGAAAGCTCTTTTTAAGTCTCCCAAAGAGGACAATAGCAAAACTGATTTTGGCGGAATCTGTGGAGTATTATACTCTTCCTATGCTCGCAAAAAGAATCTCAGATTTTGGTAATCTATCTTTCAAAAACAGTACTACCTTGGATCTCTATTTAAAATGGCAGGGGCGCCTGGGTGGCTCAGTCAGTTGGGCATCCGACTTCGGCTCAGGTCGTGATCTCGCAGTCCGTGAGTTCGAGCCCCGCGTCGGGCTCTGTGCTGACAGCTCAGAGCCTGGAGCCTGTTTCAGATTCTGTGTCTCTCTCTCTCTGACCCTCCCCCATTCATGCTCTGTCTCCCTCTGTCTCAAAAATAAATAAAGGTTAAAAAATTTTAAAAATAAATAAAATGGCAAAATACTGGCATATTGAATTATTTCTCACATTTCCTGAAACTATTGACTCATTTAATTTTTTTAAGTTTATTTATTTATTTTGAGAGAGCAGGGAGGGGCAGAGAGAGAGAAAGAGAATCCTAATCAGGCTCCACAATGTCAGCCCAGAGCCCGATGTAGGGTTTTATTTCATGAACCGTGACATCATGACCTGAGCCAAGATAGAGAGTCTGGACACTTAACTGACTGAGCCACCCAGGCACCCCTTGACTCATTTTAGTCATATCTTTTTTAATTTTAATGTAGCCTGTAAGTTTTATTATTTTCTTATAAGTGTAATACCTCTTAATTGAAACTTTTCCAAGGATACCCAAAGACTTGTATACAGTGGCTTATTGAGATGATTTTGTACCAGTGATCGTAACAGCTCCTCTGATTTAAATATCTAGTTATTTTTGTTTGTTTCCTTGATTAAAGTTTCAGAAACCATGCCTTCATTTCAATATGTCCTTACTGAATGTAAGAAGGCTAACATGTAACTTCAGAAAGTAGAGGCAAAGGGTGACCCAAACCTTGTCAGCTTTGTAATAATTACATTTCCTCCCAGGAGGCCTAAACAAACAAAAAATACTTCCTATTTGAAACTTCAAGCTATTTTCTGAATCCAGAATGAGACTTAAATTTACATTTAAGGCAGAGGGTCCATATCATCTAGAAAAAATTCAACTGAGTTTTATAATCTAAAAAAAGTTGAAAAAATTACCCAATAATAATTCTTGGGGAGGAATACAAATTCTCAATTAGCCTAATGTCTGTATATATTTTTAGGATTTTATTTTTAGTAATCTCTCTACTCAACATGGGGCTTGAACTCACAACACCAAGATCAAGAGCGGTATGCTCCGCTGGCTGAGCCAGCCAGGTGCCCCAACCTAAAGTCCTTATTTTAGACTGAGAAATGAAGGGTTTCATTAGTAATGTATGCTGTGAGATGTGAGCCAGAGTTTGGTATCCCTCTGAGAGATTTGGAGGGAGAAAGATGCATCTTGACTGTATGAATTTAGGGTGGCTGTGCTGAAAGTCGGTGTTTGGTCTTAGGGGCTAACTTGAGAGGGTTCTCATTCATGCCTGTGTTTGCAGGAAAGCTGGAACACATAGAAGGAAGACACTAATGCAAGGTATTCATCTCATGCTGGTAGAGAAATGAAAAAATGAAATTCATGTAGGCTTGATCTGGACTGGACTATTAAACTGAACATGTGGTTGTTTAAGATTGGTCAATACAGAATGCTCTGATATTGGCCTTTCTGTTATGAAGTTACTGTCGTGCTTGAAGCCAGAGAGCCAGATGGTGTACAACCTCAGGAGGTTCATGGACTTCAGAAAGCTTTCATCTATATACCTCCAAAGTTGAGAATGGAACATTTTACTTACAAGCACTTAGACCAGTTCCTTTCTAGGTCTGGAGCTACCTAAACAGGTACTCTGAAGAAAGAGTAAATGACAACGAAGCAGAACTAGCTTTAAGCCCAGCATGGGATAAAGGATGATATTCTGACTTGAATTATCTAGAAATCTCATACACAGAAAAGTGAAACTAATCGTGTTAGGGGCTTGCCAGTCTCCTTCCTCCTTGAAAGGGGCACATCAATCCTTTAAAATCCCCTGAACAGTGACTTTATGGTAAACTCTTATAACTCAGGCTACATATATGTAACAGAAAAGTTGAGTGGGATTCTGTCTGTATCAGTTTCCACTGTGATGCCAGTTTGACAGAAATCAGGACACTAAAGTGAATGTAATACTGATTCTCTCGCTCCATGTGCAGATTAACTGAAAAAATGTCCCTAAGAACCTACTCCATGACTTCTGTTTCCTCAGCCTGATCAAGAATAGATAAAGGCTTCATAGAGGATGGGCAGATGAGTGAAAAGATGTGTTTGGAAATCGCTCTTGTCAAGCTGTGAGTTACCTACTGCCACCCCTTTTGCAGGAGGGGGTGGCCTTTCCTTCTAACCACAAGTGAGGAGGGCCTCACTGAGAACTCTCAGAGAGCTTTGACATGGCTCCATCCTGGGAAATCGAGAGGCTGGAAGAGCCTTGCGGGCAGAGCCAGGAGAGGCTGCACTGTTGGCATCAGCCTCTACCCACCTGATCATGAAAGCAAGGGATATGTGGGTATTTGCCTGGACCAGAAGTGTTTGAGCTTTTGAGTTGACCACTCAAAAGCTTGAGTTGACCAAGGGATATGTGGGTATTTGCCTTGACCATAAGTATTTGAGGAAGTTTTGAGCCCTGCCTAAAAGAATCACTTAAAGGAAAGAGTAAGTATTAACAAAAAGAGACTGTAAGTTTACAGTGAATATGCCAGAGCTGAGGGTGGGGCATTAATCACTGTCCAGAGTAGAGAAACATCCACTTAGGTCATGAGAACTCAAAAGCCCATGAAAATATCCCTGCATATAAAGATGCAGAGCCACCACCCAGCCCCTCCATGTCTGACAGTTTTAATCATCTGCTAGGATCATTTGGCACAGAACCACCCAGGGAGGTAGGAGTTGCTTATCCCTCACATCTATTCCCCACCAGAACTTAGAACTTGGAGAAGTCCTAAACAGAAGCAAGAACGTAGAGAAGAGAGGAAGCAGGCTAAGAGGAGAGAGCCAGAGGGCAAGACCAAGTTCCTTACCTGCAGGCTCACAACCAGAAGGTCCAAACTGGGGGAGGGAGAACATGTAATTCAGAGTTATGCTTAGAGCTTTGCTTATTATATGAAGCTGGACATTTATTTTACTTACAAACTGAGGTCGCACCTGTCATTTAAAGTGAACACAGATCACATAAGACAGCAGAGAAGCCAATGGGAACTGTCAAAACTTTGGAGACTGGGGAAAGTTATCCCTATTGAAGAAAGTTTAAAGGGATAGTATGTTTAAAAAAAAAAAGTACGTATTGGTAACAACTCGTGTATTTTGTTCCTTGTATGCTTAACTTATAAATAAGTAGTGAGTTTAGAAGAGTAGTCCTTTATCAGAACTTTGTACCAGGGTCACCTAAGGGGATGCTTCAAAACTCATATGCCCAGGGGTGCCTGGGTAGCTCAATTGCTTGGGGTCCAGCTTTGGCTCAGATCATGATATCATGGTTTGTGAGTTCAAGCCTTGCATCAGGCTCTGTTCTGACAGCTTAGAGCCTGGAGCCTGCTTCAGATTCTGTGTTTCCCTCTCTCTCTCTCTGCTGCTCCCCTGCTCATGCTCTGTATCTCTCTCTCTCTCTCTCAAAAATAATAAATAAACATTAAAAAAAAGCATGTACCCAGATTTAATCCTGAGTATTCTTATTTGTCAGGTAGTGGTATAGTCCCAAGTGTATATTTTTTGGGAAAAAAATTCTCCAGAGAATTCTGATGCTCACCCCTGGTGAGGAACAATTTACTTATGTAAATCCATGGATTACAGTTCATTAATAACAAGCCATGGAAACAAAACAGGTTTGGGGAGAATGTGACTCACTCGTTGAGTTGAATTAATTTTGAGTTAGATGGGCCATGTTGTTTATATCATGTAGTATTTCTCCTGTTCTTCCAGGATTAGTGCCTAATGCCAAAAGAGTAATAGCTAATGCTCTAAAGAGCAATATAAGTGTAATTATTGGAAGCAGGAGATAGCTTCCAGGGAGCAGTCTGCATTGCTGAGTGCACAGTAGCCCAGGAAGTGGGTATTCAGGAAAAGAATGCAGTTTTGCTCCTGCTGGAGGATTATGGCTAGAACAGGTTTTTAAACATCACTACTCAGTTCCTTGAACTCTTATCCAATCTCCAGCTCCTTCAACTGGAATGAATGCTAAGCAATTAGAAGTGTAAAAAATCATATGCAGTCTTCATTTCACGTTCAATGATACAGCAAATTGTAGTTAAGACGGTTCAGAGGGAAAAATCAATGTTTCGTATTTCATGGAGCCACTAGAATCACTTTGCTTCTTTCAGTGTATCATTTGAGTTCACACTTATTTTGCCAATGCGTCAGCACAATCCATAATATTCAATCGATCGTGTATGTGTGACAAAATCAGCCTCTAAAAACGGTGTGATGGGAGAGAGAGAATCAGCTATATGTCAGCAAACATTCTTTTTACCCTGCCTGAAAGTATATTTGAGAATTTAGTTATGAGTTCCTTTAAGACAACCACAAGAACTGGTTTGGTGCTTTACACTTTTTAAAGTGTTCTTACAAACAATATCTCCTTTTCTCTTTTACTGCTAACAGTCCAAGGAAGAAAGTACAACAGGTGCTAAATTTCAGCCAAATATCCTAACAACTGAAAGTAGCTAAAACCACTAAATGATTAAGTACACTTTCACTTTTCTCCTAGACTCTATAGACCTATAGACACTAACTCTGAACAGTTTCATGGTTAACATGTAGCATTCAATAGAAAGTTTTTTTAAGGGTTTGATTTAAATCCCAGGTAGTTCACACACAGTGTGTTAGTTTCAGGTGTACAATATAGTGATTCAGCACTTCCATACATCACCCGGAGCCCATCACAACACGTGCACTCCCTAATAATCTTCATCACCTATTGCACCCATCTCCCCACCCACCTCCCAGGGGAATATTAGCTACAAAGAGAATGAAATCTTGCCACTTGCAACAACATGGATGGAATTAGAGAGTATTATGCTAAGTGAAATAAGTCATTCAGAGAAAGATACCTTGTGATTTCATTCATACGTGAAATTCAAGAAACAAAACAAATAAGCAAAAGGAAAAGCAAACCAAGGGTTGATGGAGGGAGGTGGGCAAGAGATGAGCTACATGGTGACGGGCATTTGTTGGGATGAGCACTGAGTGTTATATGTAAGTGGTAAATCACTGAATTCTACTCCTGAAGCCAATATTGGAGTGTATAGTACGTAAAATTTAAATTTAAAAAAGTTTATAGAAAAAAGACAAAACCTCTGACTTATTTGGTGCCTTTTCAAAGATTTTTTTAATGTTTATTTTTGAGAGAGAGAAAAAGAGTGTGTGAGTGGAGGAGGGGAAGAGAGAGAGGGAGACACAGATTTGAAGCAGGCTCCAGGCTCTGAGCTGTTAGCACAGAGCCCAACACGGGACTTGAACCCACCAATTGTGAGATCATGACCTGAACCAAAGTTGGATGCTTAACTGAGCTACACAGGAGGCCAGTACCTTTTCAGAGGCTGACTTCATCCAAATGGCAGCCTTGTGAAAGACATAGAAGGGTACTATTGGAAGGGTACTCTTAGCAAGTGGCTTCAGACCTCAAAGAGTTAGTTTTGTGAATCTGTACGTCACTTTGAAACAGCCAACCGAGTGTGTAAGGTCTCTCCCTTAAGATTTGTCATCACTTGTTTTCAGCTCAACAGCTGGGTCACCAAGGAAGGAAACATTTCTCAGAGTTTAAAGAAGTTGGGCTTTCTTATGATTAGTAAGCAACTCCTCTCGTACGTGAGGATGGTGTGCAAGGAGCAAAATGCGGCAAAGTCTAAAACAGAACATCCCAAACCTCATTTCAACTGCAAATCCTAAACTGCATGATTTTTGAGTTTTTGATCAGAACCTTCAAGAAAACATCCATGATAATAAATTTAAAACACCTCCATGTAAGCTCACATAAAGCCACATGAGTAACACTCCTGCAATACATTGGTCTTCCCCTTTTTCTGTCTAGAATATTTATGAAAATGTTTTTGTAGATTCTCCTAGCCACAGCTCAAGATTCTAAATAAGAATGAACATCTAGTTGGAGTCCAGATTCCACAGAGTAGCCAGCCAGGTAGCCTTGGTCAAAGCCACTTCACTTCTATTTACCATCTTTTGACATCTGTAAAACTAGGATATTACTAGCTACCTTACCTACAGATGACATGGGATAAAATGTGGGAAAGTATTTTACAAACTTCAGAACACTGTGAAAATAGAAGATTGTTATTTCTATAGGATATCCCATCCACGTTGGGCAGCACGTATAGAGCACATTTTGGCTTTCGCAGTTGCTATTTGGAGCACCTTCCTTATAAAATCATAGCACATTGCTCTCGACCCCTTTCTTATATCAATCTGGCCCTCATCCTTCTAGGCAGTATCTTATGCTCTGACCTTGGCTTGATGACAGAGTTGATTTATCTGTGTTGACCCTTGGCAAACTTCCTACCTGACCAAGTTCTGGCTCCCCGGGTCCCATCCTAGTGTCACAAGTCTGGCTTGTGCATCTCCTAGGATCTACCCCTGAAGGAGGAAGGGAACATAATCATCTCTCTCACTTCCTTATTCCCATGTCCATTTCCTAGGTGCTAGCAAAGTGACTCTGCATGAGGAGAAAGGACAATCCTATAGGACCTAGCTAAGGGTGAAAAGGAGCTGGTGCACTCTCCACCTGCCTTACATTTTTTTAACTTCCCATGTTATCACTTCTTTCTTCCAACAGCATAATCAACCCAGGAAAATTGCCCATTCCGGCCTCCCTTCTCACTACGATGCAGACGAGAGACCTCAGTGAGGTCCATCAATCAGATGCATTTGCATGAGACTTCTATTTGGAAGTGGGCAACATGAGTATGAAGGCTTGCCAAGGCATTTATTGGTGATATGAGTGACTGTGAAGTCTAGCTTTGGAAGTAGCAATACCAGGTGTAGAAAGGTCAAGTTCCTAGAATGGTCAGCAGTTGCAGTTAGGTTGGGTTCTTGGAGGCGGATGCAGGTATGAGGTCGTTTCTGCATCGTGGTTTTCATTATTGATTTGGAAATCTTAGTGTAGAGTCTGTTTCTCTAGCCCTGTCAGCAGTTCTGAGCTACCTAATGCACTTCATTAAATTCCCTTTGTGAGTATGAGAAAACTGACTCACAGAGGCTAAGCAACTTTCCAACAGCCGCACAGAACAGAGATGAAAGTAAAAACAGTGTCATCTCCACAACACATTGAACTATTTAGTGTAACAAGTTGGTCTCACTTTACTCACCCTGTCTTACATACTCTAATATTTAGCTATTGGTTCAGCCTTCTTTGCTCCTGGCTAGAACCCAAACTGAGAATGTGAGCATCAAAACATCATGATCCTTGGAGTAAAGAGGACAGTTTTACAAAGAATTACAGTGACTGCCCTTGGCACAAGCATTTAAGGGCTATGACATGCTCTTAACTGAAATGACCCTCAGTGACTCAGATGCATTTCTCTAGTGGTGGGTCATGTACTCTGTGACTCTCTCTGAGTCATTTCAAGGCAACAGAATCCACAGCTCTTTATCAAACAGAAGCACATGGCTGAGGATTATCGGGGACTGCAAGAGGCCCTGGGCTTGTTTGTGACTCAGAAGGGACATGGGGGGTGGGGTGGAGGTGACACCTTATACTGTGACTTATACTGTTCCTTTGTGGTTTTCATATATGGCTTTTTGTACTCTGACCCAAGACATCTCAGTGATGACAAAGCAGGTGGTCCTTTTTGGAACATGCTTTGGGATTTCTAAAAGGAGATGCATGTGATAGATGGGCTGACAGAAATAAGCCGTCTCCAAATTGAAATGTGTTCATTGTGACGAGACGCTTGTGAATGATATAGAGCAAGTGTTTAATTCCAGCCTCATATCTCCCACTCATTTTCTGGTATGTTTAGGGAATGAAATTGGCTTTGATATTCTTCTATGGAATACCACTGGGAAACAAATTGGCTGAAAAATTATCACAAATCAAAGAGTAAACATTTTCAAATTATGAGCTTCTCCCCTTTTATCTGTGTCTTCCATTATATACGTTGCATGGATGCCAGAACATTTTGCTTTAATTTTAAGTCTGAAATAACAGTATCTACTAACTTCTTTCTTCACTCACTTCATTAGAATATTCCTGACACGCAATTACATTTACATTTTATTTTGATCCTAAGCTACTTCAATTGCCAGTCGATTTTAGCCTGATCCCATATCTTTTACTATAGGAATTAAATACAGTTGTCAATTATTAGAAGTTTCAAGGTATGAATTCTATGTGCAAAGCCTTGCAGGCTAAAAATAGGATGGGTGCAAACCACTGACTTCCTGAGTCAGATTTTTTTAGTACCAGATATTTAGTAGCAAATTTCTTATTTCAAATGAAGTTTTACTCAAAACTCTAATAAAATATAAGGAAAAATTGTTTTCAAGGTTTATGTTTAAAACATGCAAAATTTACTTGTTATAACATCATGCAGTGAGAACACTGGAGTCATCTGACAAATGCAAATATTCGAAATCAGGAGCATGATTGACAGTTACAGTCTTATATTAAAATCTACATCCAATATACTCCTGCATACTTTGGATTGCATAGTAATGAGAAAAATGTAATTCACGCAGATAAGGATTATAAAAGTGGAAATTTTGACAGCTTGCTTTGAAACCTCAAGATGTTATTCAATAATCATTCTAAAACATTAAATAGGAGTCCTATGAAATTATGTTCCAAAGATTGAAACTTATGAACATGAAAATTAAACAAAAAGCACCCAAAACTTAAAAGTTCCAAAAATATCTGTTGTTCAGTTTCACTGTGATGCCACTGACCATGTATTTACTTGTTATTACACAATCCATGATTATTGAGTGGCAGGGCATCTACTAAGAAGATATGTTTAAGTACTAATTGGCATTCAATTTACTGAGGTTTTATGTACATAAATATGTACTTCCCAGTACACTTACATGTGCAGACACGAATTCGGATGAAAATGCTACAATTTCCCTGATCTCACCCTTTTACAGAAAGTTCATATACCTGTAGAAATGGTAGGAGAAGCTTTAGTCCAAGTCTTGAACGTGAAAACACACATATACACATACACACATTCAAACACAGAATGTACTAGCACTATACATGAACAAGTTAGAAGTTTTACTCATGTTAAAAACTGTAATATATCATCTATGAGTGGTGTGATGTTTTTAAATTGTGATTTTAAAATATTAAAGGTAATCTAACACTTAAAAGCCCTTCAAAACTTCTGGAAAACTTCGAGTTTCTGAGCTCTGAACATCACTGTCTAAATTACAACCCATAGGCTGAAATAAAGGATTAAAAAGATAAACTCTTCATCCCCATTCCCATTCCCATCTCCATGACTGGTACAAAGTGGTACTAACAAATCTATCTGTCCAGTCCACCAGGGGTATTCAAATACAAATGAGCTTAATGTGTCAAGTGGATCCCTGTAACCTACCATGTGAGATCCACCATGACAGAAACCACCAGATCCTTGGTTTCAAGCTATATGAGTTTATGTACACATGTGCAAAAGATGAAATTATGTAAGAAGAAATTCTTATCCATAAAAAAGGATAAAAGAGTATTTGGCCCAGAATCTTGGTCCCAATCAGTAGATTATTCATTTTGCTTCTAACACAGTCGAAGAAGGAGCCATACATTTTGAAAGCTCTCATGTGGGTAGAATATATCCATTCTGTGTATGGAGCACAAGCTCTTAGTGTCACCCAAGAGCAATTTCCATTCTAGAGTTATCTTTAGAGAAGATGTATGTTTTCTTAATAAGGTCTTTTTTTCCCTTTGAAATTGGGTACAAAAAACCAGTTTGTCCAAAAGCCCAATATATATAAGGGACTGAAATGATCAGCAGATATGCCTGTCCTAGCAATGACCAGTGCACATATGAGACTGATCAGAGGTAAAGGTATGGACGGGAATATGTAGCCTACCAAATGTTTGCCTTCTAGCAACCAGGGCAGTGTTTTGCTAATGGTAGAGGAACTTTGTAGTGGAAGGTAAATAAAACATTTGGTACCCTATCCATGTACAGTGTGTAACAACACTGACTTTTGGCAGGATAGATATATGTTTTGACATTTTTAGTGGCTACAGAGATAAATAATGTCACAGCACTCCTTTAGTTCACTTCCCCCAGAGCTCAACTTGTTTTCAGTATATGTAGTGTTTAAATGAATTTCAACCCTGATTATATACCCCTGCCCCAGTTACTTTGGCAGCTTTAAATATGATTTTACTGTTTTTCCACCTATAAATCATTCAATCTGTAGGTTCTCCCAAAAGATATGAAATTTGCTGCTTCAAAGTTCTCCTGAGGAACCATACAGAATTCAATTCCTGCAATACTTGCAATGTTGGACAAACCTAAAGAAAGGAGCTTGTAATTTCTAAACAAATGGTGGGATTTCCCTGGGAGCATGGCCATGCATTTTTAGTCCAATTACCATGACTGTATAAGGACTTAATGCAGGCTCAGATTTGTAGTCTAGGACAAAAGTGGGCCTAAGAAGGATGGAGAGTGGAGCTTTTGCTAGATTGAAGTAACCAGGAGATTTCTACTCTGGTCTTAGAACTTTTCATTTCAGAAGCCCCTGATAGTGTGAGGAGAAAAGGAAAAACTCTAGTAAGAGATTTTTTTTTTTCAACGTTTATTTATTTTTGGGACAGAGAGAGACAGAGCATGAACGGGGGAGGGGCAGAGAGAGAGAGGGAGACACAGAATCGGAAACAGGCTCCAGGCTCTGAGCCATCAGCCCAGAGCCCGACGCGGGGCTCGAACTCACGGACCGTGAGATCGTGACCTGGCTGAAGTCGGACGCTTAACCGACTGCGCCACCCAGGCGCCCCTCTAGTAAGAGATTTGTGTCACTTTCAGGTAGGCCTGATTAACCATAGATTAACTTCAGAAACACTCAGAATAGCTTGGCAATTTTCCCCAAAAGTCAGGAGCAACTGTGGTCTTAAACATAATACTATACTACAACACCTTCAACTGATGAAAACTCAAAATGCACAATTGATGAATTGATGAATACTATTGAGAACAAGAAAAGTGGACTTTTTCTCTTCAACCATCTCATACCTGAGTGTATTTAAAAAAAAAAATGGAACACAAATTTTTCACTGGTCTCGTAACTGAATACCAAACCTGGGTTAATTTCACACTCTTTTGAGAGCAAGAAATTTGGGAACTTTTATCACCACAGCTCTTCATAATGAATAAAGGCCCATTATTTCAACAAAATTGTATTAAAGTCTTTTTTTAAATTTAAATTTTATTTTTTTAAATTTGCATCCAAATTAATTAATATATAGTGCAACAATGATTTCAGGAGTAGATTCCTTAATGCCCCTTACCCATTTACCCATCCCCCCTCTCACAATCCCCCAGTAACCCTCTATTTGTTCTCCATATTTATGAGTCTCTCGTGTTTTGTCCCCCTTCCTGTTTTTTTATTATTTTTGTTTCCCTTCCCTTATGTTCTTCTGTTTTGTATCTGAAAGTCCTCATATAAGTGAATTCATATGATTTTTGTCTTTCTCTGACTAATTTCACTTAGCATAATACCCTCCGGTTCCATCCACGTAGTTGTAATTGGCAAGATTTCATTCTTTTTGATTGCTGAGTAATACTCCATTGTATGTATGTGTGTGTGTACACACACATACACACACACACACACACACACACACCACATCTTCTTTATCCATTCATCCATCAATGGACGTTTGGGCTCTTTCCATTCTTTGGCTACTGTTGATAGTGCTGCTATAAACATGGGGGTGCATGTGTCCCTTCAAAACAGCACACCTGTATCCTGTGGATAAATGCCTAGTAGTGCAATTGCTGGGTCATAGGGTAGTTCTATTTTTAGTTTTTTGAGGAACTTCCATACTGTTTTCCAGAGTGGCTGCACCAGCTTGCATTCCCACCAACAATGCAAAAGAGATGCTCTTTCTCTGCATCCTTGCCAACATCTGTTGTGGCCTGAGTTGTTAATGTTAGCCATTCTGACATGTGTAAGGTGGGAGCTCATTGTGGTTTTGGTTTGTATTTCCCTGATGATAAGTGATGTTGAGCATTTTTTCATGTGTCGGTTGGCCATATGGATGTCTTTTTTGGAGAAGTGTCTATTCATGTCTTTTGCCCATTTCTTCCCTGGATTATTTGTTTTTTGGGTGTTGAGTTTGATAAGTTCTTTATAGATTTTGGATAATAACGCTTTATCTGATATGTCATTTACAAATATCTTCTCCCATTCTGTCGGTTGCCTTTTAGTTTTGCTGATTGTTTCCTTTGCTGTGCAGAAGCTTTTTATTTTGATGAGGTCCCAGTAATTCATTTTTGCTTTTCTTTCCCTTGTCTCTGGAGACATGTTGAGTAAGAAGTTGCTCTGGCCAAGATCAAAGAGGTTTTTGCCTGCTTTCTCCTCGAGGAGTTTGATGGCTTCCTGCCTTACACTGAGGTCTTTCATCTATTTTGAGTATATTTTTGTGTATGGTATAAGAAAGTGGTCCAGATTCATTCTTTTGCATGTGGTTGTCCAGTTTTCCCAGAACCACTTGCTGAGGATACTGCCTTTATTCCATTGGATAGTCTTTCCTGCTTTGTCAAAGATTAGTTGGCCATACATTTGTGGGTCCATTTCTGGGTTCTCTATTCTGTTCCATTGATCTGAGTATCTGTTCTAGTGCCAGTACCATACTGTCTTGATGATTACAGCTTTGTAGTATAGCTTGAAGTCTGGGATTGTGATCCCTCCTGCTATGGTTTTCTTTTTCAAGATCACTTTGGCTATTTGGGGTCTTTTCTGGTTCCATACACAATTTAGGATTGTTTTTTCTAGCTCTGTGAAGAATGCTAGTGTTATTTTGATAGGGATTGCATTGAATATGTAGATATCTTTGGTTAGTATCGACATTTTAACAATATCTGCTCTATCCAGGAGCATGGAATAGTTTTCCATGTTTTTGTGTCTTCTTCAATTTCTTTCATAAGCTTTCTATAGTTTTCAGTATATAGATTTTTCACTTCTTTGGTTAAGCTTATTCCTAGGTATTTTATGGTTTTTGGTGCAACTGTAAATGAGATCGATTCCTTGATTTCTCTGTCGCTTCATTGTTGGTGTATAGGAATGCAACCAATTTCTGTGCATTGACTTTATATCCTGCCACTTTGCTGAATTCATGAATCAGTTCTAGCAGTTTTTTGATGGAATCTTTAGGGTTCTCCATATAGAGTATCATGTCATCTGGGAAGAGTGAAAGTTTGATCTCCTCCTGGCCGATTTGGATGGCTTTAGTTTCTTTGTGTTGTCTGATTGCAGAGGCTAAGACTTCCAATACTATGTTGAATAACAGTGGTGGGAGTGGACATCCCTGTCTTGATCCTGACCTTAGGGGGAAAGCTCTCAGTTTTTCCCCATATAGGATGATATTAGCATTGGGTCATTCATATATGGCTTTTTTGATCTCGAGGTATGCTCCTTCTATCCCTACTTTCTTGAGGATTTGTATCAAGAAAGGATGCTGTATTTTGCCAAATGCTTTCTCTGCATCTATTGAGAGGATCATATGGTTCTTGTCCTTTGTTTTATTGATGTGATGAATCACGTTAATTGTTTTGTGGATATTGAACCAGCCCTGCATCCTAGGTATAAGTCCTACTTGGTCATGGTGAATACTTTTTTTTAATGTATTGTTGGATCCAGTTAGCTAATACCTTGCTGAGGATTTTTGCATCCATGTTCATCAGGGAAATTGGTCTATAGTTCTCCATTTTAGTGGGGTCTGTCTGGTTTTGGAATCAAGGTCATGCTGGCTTCATAGAAAGAGTTTGGAATTTTTCCTTCCATTTCTATTTTTTGGAACACTTTCAAGAGAATAGGTGTTAACTTTTCCTTAAATGTTTAGTAGAATTCCCCTGGAAAGCCATCTGGCCCTGGACTCTTGTTTTTTTGGCAGATTTTTGCTTACTAATTCGATTTCCTTACTGGTTATGGGTCTGTTCACATTTTCTATTTCTTCCTGTTCCAGTTTGGGTAGTGTATATGTTTCTAGGAATTGGTCCATTTCTTCCAGATTGCCCATTTTATTGGCATATAATTGCTCATAATATTCTCTTATTATTGTTTTTATTTCTGCTGTGTTGGTTGTGATCTCTCCTCTTTCATTCTTGATGTTATTTATTTGGGTCCTTTCCTTTTTCTTTTTGATCAAAGTGGCTAGTGGTTTATTAATTTTGTTAATTCTTTCAAAGAACCAGCTTCTGGTTTCATTTATCTGTTCTTTTTTTTTTTTTGTTTTCAATAGCATTAATTTCTGCTGTAATCATTATTATTTCCTGTCTTCTGCTGGTTTTGGGGTTTTATTTGCTGTTCTTTTTCCAGCTCCTTAAGGTGTAAGGTTAGGTGTGTATCTGAGATCTTTCTTCTTTCTTTAGGAAGGCCTGGATTGCTATATACTTTCCTCTTATGACCGCCTTTGCTGCGTCCCAGAGGTTTTGGGTTGTGGTGTTATCATTTTCATTGGCTTCCATATACTTTTTTATTTCCTCTTTAACTGCTTGGTTAGCCCATTCATTCTTTAGCAGGATGTTCTTCAGTCTTGAAGTATTTGTTACCTTTCCAAATTTTTTCCTGTGGTTGATTTCGTGTTTCATAGCATTGTGGTCTGAAAATATGCACGGTATGATCTCGATATTTTTGTACTTGCTGAGGGCTGATTTGTGTCACAGTATGTGGTCTATTCTGGAGAACGTTCCATGTGCACTGGAGAAGAATGTATATTCTGATTTAGGATGAAATGTTCTGAATATATCTGTTAAGTCCAACTGGTCCAGTGTGTCCTTGTTGATTTTTTTATTAGATAATCTGTCCATTTCTGTGAGTGGGGTGTTGAAGTCTCCTATTATGGTATTACTATCAATGAGTTTCTTTATGTTTGTGATTAATTGATTTATATATTATGGTGCTCTCACATTTGGCACATAAATATTTACAATTGTTAGGTCTTCTTGATGGATAGACTCCTTGATTATGATATAATGCCCTTCTGCATCTCTTGATACAGTCTTTATTTTAAAGTCTAGATTGTCTGATATAAGTATGGCTACTTCGGCTTTCTTTTGTTGACCATTAGCATGATAGATCATTCTCCATTCCCTTACTTTCAATCTGAAGGTGTCTTGAGGTCTAAAGTGGGTCTCTTGTGAACAGGAATAGATGGATCTTGTTCTCTTATCTATTCTGTTACCCTATGTCTTTTGATTGGAGCATTGACTCCATTGACGTTTAGAGTGATTACTGAAAGATATGAATGTATTGCCATTGTGTTCCCTGTAGAGTTGGAGTTTCTGGTGGTGTTCTCTAGTCCTTTCTAGTCTTTGTTCCTTTGGTATGTATGTATGTATATATGTATGTATGTATGTATTCATCTTTTCTCCCCTCAGAAAGTCCCCCTTAAAATTTCTTGCAGGGCTGGTTTAGTGGTCACAAACTCCTTTAATTTTTGTTTGTCTGGGGAACTTTTTATCTCTCCTTCTATTTTGAATGACAGCCTTGCTGGATAAAGAATTCTTGGCTGCATATTTTTCTGATTCAGCACACTGAATATATCCCACCACTCCTTTCTGGCCTGCCATGTTTCTGTGGATAGGTCTGCTGCAAACCTGTCTTTCCTGGTATGTTAGGGACTTTTTTTCCCTTGCTGGTTTCATGATTCTCTCCTTGCCTGAATATTTTGTGAATTTGACTATGATATGCCTTGTTGATGGTCAGTTTTTGTTGAATCTAATGTGGGTCCTCTGTGCTTCCTGGATTTTGATGTCTGTGTCTTTCCCCAGGTTAGGAAATTTTTCTACTATGATTTGCTCACATAACCCTTCTACCTCTATTTCTCTCTCTTCCTCTTCTGGGACTCTATGGTTCTGATGTTGTTCCTTTTTAATGAGTCACTGATTTCTCTGATTCTTAAATTGTGCTCTTTTGCCTTAATCTCCCTCTTTTTTTCTGCTTTGTTATTCTTTATAAGTTTGTCCTCTATATCGCTGATTCTCTGTTCTGCCTCATCCATCCTTGCTGCTGCAGCATCCATCTGTGATTGCGGCTCAGTTATAACATTTTTTATTTCATCCTGACTAGTTTGCAGAAAGGGATTGATTCTACTCTCCAGAAAGGGATTCTACTCTACTTTCAACTCCAGCTAGTATTATTCTTATCATGATTCTAAATTCTGGTTCAGACATCTTGGTTGTATCTGTGTTGGCTAAATCCCCGGCTGTTGTTTCTTTGTGCTCTTTCTTTTGGGGTGAATTCCTTTGTTTTGTCATTTTGAAGTGAGAAAAGGAATTAATGAGGTAGAAAAAGTCAAATTAAAAAATTAAACTTAAAAAATATTAAAATTAAAAAATTAAAAACACACATACAAATCTAATAAATGATGCTAGATCCTAGGTGTGTTTAGGTCTGAGTATTGAAAGTGGTTTGATTAGAGAAAAAATGGAGGGAAAAATAGGAAATCATTTGAGTATTTGAAAAAATGAATACACTGAAGTAGACTAAAATGAGATGATGGGAGTAAAATAGAGTTTGAAAAAATTACACAGAAGTAAAGAATGTAGTAGAAAAAAATATTAATAAAAATTAAAAATAATGATTTTTTTGTATTTCTGTATTCAAGAAAAAGAAAAGAAATGAACAAGAGAAAAAAGAGAAAAGGAAATCATTTGAAAATTTGAAAAAGTGAATACATTGAAGTATACTAAAATGAAATGATGGAAGTAAAATAGAATTGAAAAATTTTACACATGTAAAAAATATAGTAAAAATAAAGAAAAATATTTTTAATAAAAATTGAAAATAAAAATGATTTTTTTCTCTTTCTGTATTCAAGAAAAAGAAAAGAAGTGAAAAAGAAAAAAAGAAAGAAAATTGAATAGATGGACCTGCTAACAGATTGAAATAGGACTGAAATTATTTCATTTTCCCCTTGAAGTTGGACTATGAAGTTTTTATAGTCCATAAATTTAAGCAGGTGGTGAGTCTTGTTTTCTTGAAAAGTGAGATTGGCCCAGTTGGGCAGGGCTTAGTGTAACCGCTCTGTTCTCCACTAGATGGCGCTACTTAGCTTATGGGGGTGGATTGTTGTGTTTGTATGTGCATATGCGCATGTGTGGGAGCGGTGAAAATGGCGTTACCCAGCTACCCAGTCTCTAGTATCAGAACTCTGTTCTTCCCAATCAGCAATTGTGCACTTCCATCCTCTGTCTTCAGCTTTCATCCACTCCCCACTTTTTCACTGTCTATGATCAAGCCCCAGGCAGTACTTCTCTCCCGAGTTTTGTCTCAGATGCAGCTCTTTTCCCAGGCCCCTTACTTCTGAAGGACTGTGGCTTTGATCAATATCCCCCCTCTGCAGGAGGGTCTTACCAAGCAATGTCTGAATGCTGGCTGCACCCAGGAACACTTGCTGGACCCCGAGACTGTGCCAGCTGTCAGCCTGCCCCAGAAAAAAGTCACGAGATAGTGTAGCAGCAGTTTTTCAGGGATTATGGAAAATCACAACACGCATCTGGCACCAGGCTTCACCCCCAACGACCTTGTTCCAGCACCAGTGAACGGTAGTTCTCTGGGGTCTGCTCGGACCAGGTGGCCTCAACAGTCTCTACCAAATGTTCTTCCAGCAGTGGAACCACTTTTCCCCGTGTGACCCCAGAACCATCCAGACCCCACTCTGCTCCTGGGGATTCACCCTTCCCACCAGAGCACCACCAGGTATTGAGCTGTGGAGTTACTCCCCTTGTTTATGGTCTTACTGAAATTTAAACCCTCTCCTTTCTCATTTCTCCATTTTTAGTTTAGTCCCTATGGCTGTTTCCAATTGTCCACTTTCTCTCCAGCTGCTTTTGGGGAGGGGTGGTTTTCCTATATTCCGCCCCCCCCCCCATCTCCATCCTCTCTCCACAAGCAAAAACAGCTCCCTGCCTTCTGCAGCTTCTCTCTCCCCCAGTTCACCTCTCCATGCTGCACACCTACTGAGTTCTGTGGTTCATGCTATACAGACTGTTGTGTTAATCCTTGGATCAGTTTTCTAGGTGGGCAGGATGGTTTAGTGTTGGTCTGGCTGTATTTCATGGACGTGAGACAAACAAAAAACTTCCATGCTGTTCCGCCATCTTGGCTCCTCAAAACATCTTGAAGTCTTAAATATTCTTAAAATATACTAAATATTGAGAGCTGTTGACCAGAAAACTCAAATACAGCGTTCCACAAGCCAATCTGTATTTGTCTCAATTGAAATAACTTGAACCTTCTCTTTTTAAATGGTCTTTCTTTACAAGCTCGTCCTAGTAATGTTCTGATGAGGTAACTTTGAATTACTAAATTTCCCTATCTCACATTGTCTTTATTTTTTTAAAGTTTTACTTAATTTCCAGTTAGCATCTAATGTAATATTAGTTTCACGTGTACAACATACAACACCTGATGCTCATCGCAACAAGTCAAATTCTCTTTCCTAAGAGCAAAGGAGAACTTGGTCAGTGATGGCACTCTGGTACAGAAAGAGCACTGGCTTCGGAGTCAAAAGATCTAAGAAACACATGGGTCACTTACCTGAGTGGCTTTGAACAGATTCCTCAATTTCTCTGATGCCTGATTTTCTTCTTTGAATAATGAGAAGATCGAATAAGACACCCTTTTAGGTTTTCTTTAAATTTAAAGTTCTTAATCTCTTTCACTTAGGTTAAGTCTACTTCCTCATTTGAAAAATGTAGAAGATAATGGAACAACTCTGATGGTCTCATAGGATGTTTTGAAAATTATGTAAAATGCTGAGGGTAGTATAGCCTGCATACATTCAGGACCAATTATATAAGCCAAACATCATGCTATGCATTTTACGTATGATATGTCAAAGAGTCTGGCCAGTATTAAGTGAAATATACTTTTTACCCACCATCTTGCTCTACGCTCCAACCTGCAATGTTTCTTTAGAAGTCACTGCCTCTTCCTTGTGTTGGAGTGAGGAGAGGAAATCTAAAAGGCATTTATGGATGTGAAATTCGATCTGTTGAACATAAAAATGCCAGAGTGCTAAATGTAATTATGATGTGTCTAGAAAGACAATAAGAAATTTGCATATCATAGATTCAGTAGTGGGGAAATTCCTTTAAATTAGAGTTGTAATCCCTGTTCCGTGAATAAATCTTTAGCCTTAGCACATATTAAATTAACATAAGGTCAGTTCTTCTCCTACCTCAAAATAGCATGGTTTTAAGGTACAAGAAGCCAGAAAAATAATTTAATTCAATGCTCTTATTTTGGAAGTATGTAAACTGAGACTTGGAATGCTTAACGCCAACATGCACACGTTGTAGGACTATAATCGTAGGGCTGGGACTCCTATGCCACTTTTTTGATGTCCAATCTGCTGCTCACTCTGCTAAACTTAAGTAGTCACTGGGGAAGAATATGGACTACTGAGATACAGGGAAGAATACTAGTTTTTGTAATAAACCACAATTTGGGTTGCCTGTGATCCAGTCCTCTTTGAAACTTAGCTAATACCAGCTACATTCCCTCTTTGTCTTTAGGTGGCCCCTAGAGAACTAGATGAGCACTGTGGTTCACAGTGCAGCAGCCCTGATTTCTGCATTAATGGATCCCCTGGAACAGAACACAACCTCATCGCAGCCTGGCATTTAGATGAACCCAAAGTTCTCCCTATATTCTAGCATTACAATCGTTGAGAAATGTCTAAATTTGTATTGAAAACATGCAATGGTAAAGTCCAATGCTGGGATGAGCTAAAGCTAGCCCAAAGCCTCCCTTTTCCCTTGATTTCATTGTGTGTGTGTGTGTGTGTGTGTGTGTGTGTGTGTGTGTGTGTGTTTTAAAGAAACCATTAAAGAATGGATCTGTATCCTCAGCTTTTTGGAAAAAATACAAACTATTTACCAAAGTGCTGCAATTAGCCAGATTCTTCTGGTTGAATCCATAGGCTATTCAAGCATGAATTTTAATGAAAAACTAGACAGAATTTTTTTAAACTGTGTTTTTCTTTTTTATAGGTTTTTTAAATGTTTATTTATTTCTGAGAGATACAGAGAGAGACACAGATACGGAGTGCAAGTGGGGAGGGGCAGAGAGAGAGAGAGGGAGACATAGAATCAGAAGCAGGCTCCAGGCTCCAAACTGTCATCACAGAGCCTGATGTGGGACTCGAACTCACCAACCGTGAGATCATGACCCTAGCCGAAGTCAGACACTTAACCGACTAAGCCACTCAGGAGGCCCTGGACAGAATTTTTAGTGGCTATACCTCAGTTTGCTCTTGCAACCAAAGTATACCTAATAAGACTTAAGGAAATTCTGTATGAGGGTGAAATTTTAGCATAGTTGGAAGGAGCATTTTCAAAATGAAGAATATTAATATCTTATTCACTGGAATGAGAGAGGAGAAAACAGTATCTGGTAAGTTTGAAACAGTGACTGTACTTTTCAAATGACAAGTAAGGAGCTGAGATGGCTAATTATTATCCAGGAGGTGTCATTAAAATATTAGCTCTTGAAGTGTGATTACAGAGTGCAAGCCTACGCAAAACTGCATATTTTTCTACACGTTGAGACTTGAAAAGCTACTTTTCTTTATCATTATTGTTATTATCATTGCTTTAATGATAAGAGGATGTTACATAACCACACTGAGTGAGTCTCAGCACTTCCAAAAGTGATCGAGTGCTGCCTTTCATGGAAGAATTCTAGAATAACACCAGGTCATCAGAGCAAATTCCTCACGTGCCCCAAAGTTTGAGTAATGCAATCATTATCTTAAATTTTCACAATTCCCAGAATATTAACATTTTTAAACATTGACTTTACTCTAGGCTCTTTCCTAGTGACACAATATTTTTCTTAGCCCATAATAGAAGATAATATACAAGTTTATCAGAATCCCATGAGGAATGAAAAAGGTGGATTTTACACTGAGATATAGCCTTTTAACCACAGTGTGGTAAATAATAATATTTAGTTTTTATATCTTCGAAAATCTAGTAGAGATGATTTTCACACATAGAGAAATAAAATAGAGAAATAGTTACTGGGAGATAAGTAAAGATAATTTTTCACTGAAGTGTGGATCAAGACTCAAAGGTTTAAGTCCCAGTTGAACTATGACTCTTACCACCTTTAAAATTTATGTTTATTAAAGTATATTTCATATTCAGTAAAAATCATTCTTCTCACTTTACAGTTGCATAACCACTACCACAATTAAGATCTAGAACATTTCCATCACCCCCAAAATTTCTCTTACACTCTTTTATGGTCAGACCTTCTTTTATAATACCCACGATTTTTAGTTCCCTCTGATCCAAACTGTTTTGACTTTTGTGTCCTTTGTTTGACCTTTACAAGCACTGAAGAATTAGAAACTGTGGTTTTCACTACAACAGTTTTGATTCTAATGTTTTTGTGTCTTGTCTAAGAAACGGTGTTTAAGATCACAAGGATTCTCTCCTATATATTCATTCTTCTAGAAGTTTTATAGCTAAAAGTTTTTACATTTAGATTCATTTTGAGAAGTTAATTTTTGTACCTGGTATAAGGTATGAGTTGTGGGTCATTTTATATTTTTGCATATGGATATTCAATTATGTGTACACCATTTTTAAAAAAAAAGACTATGCTGGCATGTTTTCATTTGAAGCTCGCTTTCAGTTGGGACCTCAGTTGACATTTCTACCATAGTGGTCTTTCCACTTGGTGGGAGCTTCCTCAGAAGCCCAGATGCCTGTGATAAAGTGGTCAGATCTCTTACATGGCAGCTCAAAGCTCCAGAAGTAAGTGTCCCAGCCAAAAAGGCAGAAGCTACACTTAATTCATGACTTAGGTTTCAGAATCCTTTCTGCCATACTTACTGGCTCCTGTGGTCAGAAGCCCACCAAACTTTAAGAGAAATAGACAGGAGGAATGAGCTGCATACGGTGGCCACACTGAATAAAAGTATGCAGGAGTATTATCATTGAAGCCTTCTTTAGAAAACACAGTCTGCCAAGCCAAACTCTTTATTTTACTACATCTGATGCTAGAAACTCATAGGAAGTTGTCTTCTTTCAAAAAGCTCAGAAAGGAGGCTCTCTGGATTCTTCTACAACCATGAACTTACACAAGGCAAGAATGGCCATGTAGACTCATTTACATGACTGAATCATGACAGAAGAATGATATATATCAGGAAAGTTCACCTTAATTGCTATCCTTAGCATAGATTTATATGGTTGCAGAATTTTATATCTCCCCCTACTCCTGGTATATGAGAGATGTGGAAACTGGGAAAGGAAAGGAGAGGCATTTCTAAGTGATACCACTCATTTCCCACTTGGCAACTGTCCCTCAATATCCCACTGTTGAGAAATGCTCTATGGCCCTAAGGCTTTGGGTCTAAGTCTTTTTCACATGTATATGGAGCCTGGCCAGATGACCACAGACCTAAATGTGTCAAGATGCCCTTGCTTAAGATGAAAAGGATTCAGGACCTCATATATTGAGATTCTATATCCCTGAGTCTGAGAATAAGAACAGCTGGTTAATGGAGTGATTGAGGGTGCTGAGACTGGGGGCTAGACAGAGTGGATTCCCAGAGTATCTGGGTGAGTAAATTTTATGTTACATATATTTTGCCACAATTTAAAAAAAAAGATACAGGCAAGAGGGGAAAAGCCAGAGTATCTTCGTTAATATGATAAGTAGATTTCAAAGCAAAGAAAGTTATTCAGGATAAAGATGACAAATATACTAAAATCCACTCATTCATAATGGTACTAAGAAAAGACAAACTAATTGCTCACATTTGAAGATTGCTAGGACACCAAATCATTCTGAAAATGTATAAATAGAAAAATCAAACCTTTAGTATCCACTTTCATGTACAAACTATTTCAAAATAACCACATATTTATTTAGAGAAAATTCTTGTCAAAAGTAGAAATTTAGTAAACAAAAGCAGAAGACGTAACAGAATTGTAATTATTTTGAAATTTCTAATGAAAGAATGGATCTAGGCAATTACCATCAATAACTGTTTGGGCTTTTTTTAAAAATTTAAATCCAAGTTAACATATAGTGTAATAATTATTTCAGGAATAGAATTTAGTGATTCATCACTTACATATAACACCCATTGCTCATCCCAACAAGTTCCCACCTTAATCCCCATCACCTCTTTAGCCTGTCCCACCCACCCAACACCCCTCCAGCAACCCTCAATTCATTGTCTGTATTTAAGAGTTTCTTATGGTTTGTGTCCCTTTCTGTTTTTATCTTATTTTTGCTTCCCTTCCCCTATGTTTGTCCGTTTTATTTCTTAAATTCCACATATGAGTGAAATCATATGATACCTGTCTTTCTGATGGATTTATTTTGCTTAGCATAATACACTCTCATTCCATCCGCATTGTTGCAAATGGTAAGATTTTATTCTTTTTGATCACTGAGTAGTAGTTCATTGTATATATATACCACATCTTCTGGTGTGATGTGATGACACATTCATCAGTCGATGGACATTTGGGCTCTTTCCATACTTTAGCTATTGTTGATAGCGCTGCTATAAACATTGGGGTGCATGTGTCCCTTCAATTCAGCATTTTTGTATCTTCTGGATAAATACCTAGTAGTGCAATTGGTGGGTTAAAGGGTACTTGTACTTTTAAGTCTTTGAGGAACCTCCATACTCTTTTCCCTCACACTTGTCAGAAGGGCTAAAATTAACAACTCAGGAAACAGCAGATGCTGGTGAGGATGCAGAGAAAGGGGAACACTTTCGCCCTGCTGGTGGGAATACAAACTGGTACAGTCACTCTGGAAATTAATAACTGTGTAAACCATTAAGCCTATGAGGAAGCTTTATAATGTATTATATATGTATAATGTATTATATATGTATAATGTATTAGGCTGGCACTGTCTGAGCTCACTGTGATGTCACATCATCACTAAAATACTAGACATCATGGGCCTCCTGGTATGATGCAATGGGAACTATATAGATGCCCATAAACAAAACAAATCTGAATTTAAGCAAGTGTCTCCATTTATGCAGGATATGGATGGGTGTGTTAAAAGATACCACAGGATGCAAAGAACCAAATTCAGAATTTGAGATATTTAACAAGGTAAAAGATTTAGTTCCACCAATAAATGGCATGAAAAAATATTCCTAAGAGACCTCTCAACCAACTGTAAGGTGTGGGCCTTACTTAGATCCTGATTTAAGAAAAACAACTATAAAAAGATATTTTTCACACAGGGAAAAATAAGCAGACAAGATATTAGATAATATGAAGAATTAATATAATACTTTTTAGAGTGATAATGGATTTTTTAAGTCTCAGTATATGTTAGAGGTACAGTATCTGTCCATATCTGTATGTATCTGTCCATACAGGTGAAACTATTCATCAGGGAAAAAAGTAGTGTGATATGAGTGAAACTAGATTGGCAAAATACAGAAAATTTTTGAAACCAAGTGCTGAGTAAATGAGAGCTAATGATATTATTCTCTCAGCTTTTAAATGTTTTTACTTTTTATAATGAATATACTTTAAAAATAGTGCTTTAATTATTATACACTATGAAACTTGTAAGTAATTATGAGAGTTACATAATTAGTGGAGATGAAAGTCTGTGAGTCTGTGTGAAACACTGAGAGGTTTCTATATCCTGGTGTCCTGATTTTTTTTTTCTGATTTATTAAAAGAAGAGGCTAGTCAGGGGCACCTGGGTGGCTCAGTCAGTTAAGCATCTGACTTCAGCTCAGGTCATGATCTCACATTCTGTGAGTTCGAGCCCCACGTCAGGCTCTGTACTGACAGCTCAGAGCCTGGAGCCTGCTTCAGATTCTGTGTCTCCCCCTCTCTCTGCCCCTCCCCTGCTCATGCTCGGTCTCAAAAATAAATAAAAACATTTAAAAAATTTTTTAAAAAGGCTAGTCATATTCTAAAACAATAGGTTGGGAACTGTTAAATTTACTACCATCCAAATGAAATTTTCTTGTCTATGTTACCAGTTAATAGAGAACTTAGTAGCCTCAGGTTTTGTTGCATGTAATCACTTCTGTGGAGAGGCAGAAAGCCTCAAATTTGAGACAAGAAGACCTTGCCTCCTGTTCATGCCTTATTGTTAGCTGTTACTTTTCTAAATTTACCTCTTTTTCCTATATGTGTTTGTAAGAGTTAAACCGAGTAAGATTTGAAAAACGTTCAGCTACAGTGTAATAACCAAATATACTTAAGCTTTCCTTTATTATCACTAGATTCCCTACACCATTTTTCATATCATCAATATTAAGACATAAATGTATTTTTGGGGCACCTGGGTGGCTCAATAAGTTGGGCAGCTGAATCTTGGTTTCTGCTCAGGTCATGATCTCATGGTGGTGGGATCAAGCCCCACACTGGGCTCCACACTGAGTGTAGAGCCTGCTTGGGATTCTCTCTCTCCCTCACTGTCTACCTCACCCCTGCTCACACACTCTCTCACTCTCAAAATAAATAAATAAAACTAAAAAAAAGATTCTCTCTCTCTCTCTCTCTCTCTCTCTCTCTCTCTCTCTCTCTTTCTCTCTCCCTCTCTCCCTCTCTCCCTCTCTCCCTCTCTCCCTCCCTCCCTCTCTCCCTCCCTCCCTCTCTCCCTCCCTCTCTCCCTCCCTCTCTCCCTCTGCTCTTCTCCCCCACTCATGCTCTCTCGCTAAAATATAAAAAATAGTGTTTCCATATATATATAAAATGCATTTAAAAAAATTTTACAACATCTTTTGAGAAAAATGGCTAAATACAAAGGCCAAAAAGGCACCTTTCTGTAACTCAACCACACAATTTAAAACATTCTTGGGGCGGCTGGTGGCTCATTTGGTTAAGCATTGACTTTGGCTCAGGTCATGATCTCGTGGTTCCTGGGTTCCAGGCCTGCGTTGGGCTCTGTGCTGACAGCTTAGAGCCTGGAGACTACTTCAGATTCTGTGTCTCCCTCTCTCTGTCCCTCCCTACTTGCTCTCTGTCTCTCTCTCAAAAATAAATAAACATAAAAAAATTTTTAAACATTCTTACATTGTTCATTTTTCTCTTCAATCCCTCATATATTTCTCCTAATATACATAACAAAATATCTACCCCCAAAATGCTTTTTTAAATGCTTTTCTTGATTTTGTGATGAAAATCCCATTTGAATTATCCTGAAGCCTGTTTTTTACCCTACCAGCTTCAATCACTTTCACAATGTTTAATGGGGAGTATGTTGTATATAGGTGAACATTTGCCAACTTTCAGATGCTAACAGAATTTGAAAAACCATGTGTTTTTGTTAGATAAGGTTCAATTAATCTAGAACATTATATGCGACAATTATATAAGGCAGCTGAGACAAATAATTTAGTGTCACTACCAAATACTTAAAAGTAGCATTGAGGGATTTTGTTGTTGTTTTTTGAGTATAGTTGACACACAATGATACATTAATATCAGGTGTACACCATGGTGATTTAATTTTTCTATCCTTTATACCATGCTTACCACAAGTGTAGCTACCATCTGTCACTATACGGCACTATTACAATATCTTTGGCTATATTCCCTATGCTGTGCCTTTTATTCCTGTGACTTATTCCATACCTGGAAGCCTGTATCTCCCACTCTCCTTCACTCATTTTGCCCAACCTCCCACCTGTCTCCCCTTTGGCAACCTTCAGCTTATTTTCTGTATTTATAGGTATGATTCTGATTTTTGCTTGTTTATTTGGGTTTTTTAGATTCTACATATTGGTGAAATAATGTGGCATTTGTCTTTCTCATGCTTACTTATTTCACTTAGCATAATACCCTCTAGGCCCACCCATGTTGGCATGGCCTCAAACTTTGTTATGGCTGCATTATATTCTAATGTATGCTGGGGGTGTGTATATCACATCTCCATTATTCATTTGTCTGTTAATAGACACATGTTGTTTGCATATCTTGGCTATTGTAAATAATGCTGCAATAAACATAGGGGTTCATTTTTCTTTTTAAATTAGTGTTTTTATTTTCTTTGGTTAAATACTCAGCATTGGAATTGATGGATCACATGATATTTATATTTTGAACTTTTTGAGGAAATGCCATTTTGTTTTCCCCAGTGGTTGTACCAATTTACATTGTCACCAACAGTGTATGAGGGTTCCTTTTCCTCATTGTGTTTTTTTAAACTTTTTTTTAATGTTTATTTATTTTTGAGACAGAAACAGAGCATGAGTTGGGGAAAGGCAGGGAGAGAGGGAGACACAGAATCCGAAGCAGGCTCCAGGCTCTGAGCTGTCAGCACAGATTGGGATGTGGGGCTTGAACCCATGAACTGTGAGATCATGACCTGAGCCGAAGTCAGGTGCTTAACCAACTGAGCCACCCAGATGCCCCTCTCCTCATTGTTGCCAACAGTTATATTTCCTGTGATTCTTAAAGCTCAGTTTAGTAGGTATGATTATTATTCCCATTTTCCAACTAAGTATACTGAGATTAAGAAACATAAAGTTGCTTTCCCAAAATAATACAGCCAGAATCCGGAAAAGTCACATCTCAAACCCACATCCCCTATTGCAAAATCTTGCTATTGTGTGTTGGGCAGTGCAGTTCCACTAACCAGGGTCAGTCTAGTTTGAGAAAACATTCAGCTACAATATTAGAAAATTCAGTAATGCCTAATTTTTTTTAAAGATCCCATCATTACTGCCATAAAAATATGAGTCAGAGTCTATGATATTGAATAGGGGTCACTGGCAAATACATTATAGCCATTTGAAGTAATTATGTCAGCATTGTTCCTGGTCTATCAAAGCTAATTGAGTTCCCCAGTTGCTTTTATCATTGTCATTGATGCAGAGTATATGAACAACTTGTGTTCTTCAACAAGGTCTAGCCTTATTAAAAAAAAAATAATACACAAAAAGCGGTGCCTGGGTTGCTCAGTTGGATAAGTGTTCAGCTTCGACTCAGGTCATGCTCTCACAGTCAGTGGGTTCGAGCCTTGTCTCCAGCTCTGTGTTGACAGCTCAGAGCCTGGAGCCTGCTTCAGATTCTAGGTCTCCCTCTCTCTCTCTGCCCCTCCCCTGCTCGTGCTCTGTCTCTCACTCTCTCAAAATAAATAAACATTTTTTTAAATTAAAAAAATAAAAACAATATACAGACTAAACTAAGCAGGCCTAAAATCTTTGTCATTTTGAATATTCGGTTGGAAATAGTTTGTATATCACTTAAAAACATTGATTGTACGGGGCGCCTAGGTGGCTCAGTCAGTTGAGCATCCGACTTCGGCTCAGGTCATGATCTCGCAGTCTGTGAGTTCGAGCCCAGCGTCAGGCTCTGTGCTGACAGCTTGGAACCTGGAGCCTGCTTCAAGTTCTATTTCTCCCTCTCTCTGCCCCTTCCTCTCTCATGCTCTGCCTGTCTCTGTCTCTCTCTCTCTCTCAAAACTAAATAAATAAATATTTAAAAAATTAAAAAAAAATTAAGTGTACAAGGAGTCTATTGTTATTTCCCAAGTCCAGGTAGTATAAAAATAGACTAAAGATACCCTAGATTAGTGATTACTCTCCCTGAGTAGGTACACCAGTGGGTTGCAGTTAGTATAATTCATTAGTATTCTAATGCCTCATCAGTTGTATAACAACTACAAGGCTCACCAATACCAACGTCTTAATTGAACAAGAGAAGAAAGAAATACCACAGATTTACACACAAATTTAGTTTCTGAAATGAGGCAGCTAAGGATATGTAGGTATTTCAGACCTACTTGACCTGTGATTTATATATCCCGCTCTGCAAAAAGTCTGAAAGAAAAATTGAAACAGGTACTTCCTTTTCTTTTTGTCCTTCATTTGTCTCTTGTTCTCCTTCCAAACACTTAAGAGGAATCTGGTCTTAAATTTGTTAAAAAGTAAAATTGAGGTTCCTACCAACTCTGGAGAATACACGGAGGAGGCATAATTGCCCATTTACCCCATATCAGCAAAGGTTTTCAAGGACACTTCCACCTGGTCTACGCAGTGTCTCCTCTTCCTTTACCAAATATTCACAATTGCTGACCTGCTGATTCTTTAAGACCTTCCTGAAATCATGTCCTTTTAGAAGGCTCTTCCGGATTCCCTGTCAAATGAACATCTCTTTAACTTACTATCTGATGTGCTTTGTTTATTACAGCATTATATTATATGAATCTATGTCTATGGCAGCAGCTGGACCTTCATCTCTGTCTACATCTACATCTGCTTTTCCTCTTTTACTCAGGACTGAAGTCCCTGAGAAATCTTTTACCCCCAGTTGTGTGCAGGATAGTGCCTTGCACATAGCATTTGCCAAACTGTATTGAAAGTCAAATAGACTGAACTTGTGGGTGGTCTCACTACTTACTCCTTCCGGTTGTCAAATGTACTGGGTTCTGTGAACCTAATGATTGATTACCAGACTTACTGAATCAATCTGGATATATCCCACATTTAATCAGTGATGTCATACTGCCAGATTTCACATTGCAAAATGATTTACTTTTAATAATCTTAAATATATAGAGTGTCATCTAGATTGCCCCAAACTTAACTTGGAGATCCCAAAATCTCTACGTGGAATTTTAGAAGACCATGTAATGGGTTTTTCTTTCTGCTGCTTCTATCTTTTTATGGAACCATAAGTAAGTTACTCAGAATGCCTGTGCAAAAACAGAAACAATCACATAGTACTTGTAGCCTAGCAACTTCTCAGACTCATTATGTGATAATGTCTATAGAGTGCTTTCTGCTTCTGAGATAGAAGTTTTGTGAAAACAAGCCATTACTGGGATCATTAAGGCAATATCTTCTGGAGCAGTGTCATATTGCCCAACATTTGCCACTAGTTCTATAACTCTCCAAGGAGCTCAGCTATCCATGATTGAAAATAGCTTTATTAATATGTGTGCAGGGTAGCTTCAGTTAACCAAACAGAAGTATAGCTCTCAAGCAACCAGCATTTCTCCAAACTGAGAACGCCCATATCCTTTAAGCAACAATAATAACAATTAAAACAACAATTATTATTTAGAGCTTACTATGTGCCAAGATACATCTAAAGGTTTAACATGCAATAAGTCAATTCTCATAGCAGTCCTGTGAAATAGACACTATTATTCCCATTTGATATATGAGAAAATGCCACTAGGAGAGATTGAGTAAATTGACAATGGCAACTCAGAAATTGCAGACATAAGGTATAGACACAAGCCATCTGATTTAAGGCCCAGGAGTTTAACCATGATCTTTATCCAGTTAAAAGAGAAAAAATAAGAGGACTAGGAGAGGAAGAAAATGTGTTCTTCTTCTTGTGACATCAACAGAATTTTTTTCACATTATTTATAATTTTAAGGTTGGATAGCACACAGATTATAGAAGGGAATGAAGTAGATGCCACAGCTGTGGTTCTGGAAGGATTTGAACTCCAGGAAGGTCTTCTGTGGCCATAAGAAGCCTACATGGAAAAGTAGATAGCATTTCCAGTATCTTCTTGAAGGCGATGACCACATGCTTTCCAGATTTCAGCTAATACTGCTAATATAACACTTAGCACAGTCATGGGATCAGCCTAATCTCTGACTCACCAACAGTTTCAGCTGAGTCTATTATTAACTAGGAAGAGAGTATGACAACAGGGTGCATTCATGTGTTGACAAGTTATTCCAGATGTGTTGTTTTTGAAAACACTTTCTAACCTGGTAGATAAAGCAAATGCCATAAAGTTAAAATGCCTGGAATTCAGCAAAGGTTTTGGACAAGATACTCAAGTGCAGGCTGACAGTATAGGTAGATGGATTTGGATCTTGTTGAAGGACCACTGGGGGCTCATGAATGAAAATCAAGGTCAATGTAATGGAATTATCTAGTTACATGCTGCAGAGCTTTTTCCTATCATCATCAGTGTTTCTGTCAGCAATTTGGATGAGGACATAAAAAAGGGAGCCCATCTAATTTACAGATTTCAGGAAGCTGGAGGATTTCCTGGTAGCTGTATGACAGAATCAAACCAAAGATCTTAGCAAGCAAGGATGAGAGATTCAAATTAACAGGATATAATATAAACAGGGCTTGCTCACTCTGTATAGCTGTGGAAAGCAGACTAAAAGTAGCCAGTAGAAACTATTTAAAAGCAAATTTCAGTTTAATGTAGAAAATAGCTTTATAAGAATTAGTACTATTTAGGGGCACCTGGGTGGCTCAGTCAGTTGAGTGGCCAACTCTTGATTTTGGTTCAGGTCATGATCCCAGGGTCATGGGATCAAGCCCCAGGTGCAGCGCTGAGCCTGCTTAAGAGTCTCTCTTTCCCTCTTCATCTCTCCCCTACTCACCCTCTCTCTCAATTAAAAAAAATTGCTATTTATAGATATTCTCAAATATATATCTTAAGGTGAAAATTAAATAAAATCCCTAGCCTAACATGCTTGGAAAATTTTATATTGACACTTAGTTGCCTAAATGGCTCTTTTTCAAGATTTTATTATCATTGTACTTTAAAAAATGTTTTTAGGTATAGTTGACACACAATATTACATCAGTTTCAGGTGTGTAATTTAGTGATTCCACCAATTTATATGTAATGTGCTCACCACAAGGTAGCTGCTGTCACTGTACAACTCTGTCACAATATCACTATGTTCTTTATGCTGTGTCTTTTATATCTGTAACTTATTCATTCTATAACTGTATCTCTCCGTCATTAATTTTTCACACCCCTTCCATCTAGCAACCATCAACTTATTCTCTGTTTATAGGTCTGATTCTGATTTGAGCTTGTTTATTCATTTGTTTCTAGATTCCACATATGAGTTAAATCTTATATTTGTCTTTCTCAATCTTATGTCTTTCACTTAACATAATATTTTCTAGGTCCATCCATGTTGCATTAAATGCCACTATCTCATCCTTCTCATCCTTTTTAGTGGCTGCATAATATTCATGTGTGTGTGTGCGCACACGCATGCCATGTCTTCTGTATCCATTTGTCTGTCAATGGATACTTAGGTTGCTTCCATATATTGGCTATTAGAGATAATTTTATCATAAACAAAGATGGGTATGTATCTTTTTGAATTAGTGTTTTAAATTTATTTGGTTAAGTACCCAGTAGTGGAATTAATGGATCATATGGTATTTGTATTTTTAATTTCTTAAGGAATACACATGCTGGTTTCCATAGTGGCTGTGCCAATTTACAATCTCACCATCAATGTACAATGATTCTTTTTTTCTCAACATTCTCACCAACACTTGTTATTTCTTGCCTTTTTTATGTTACCTATTCTCACACATGTAAGGTGATAGATATCTCATTGTGGTTTTGATTTGAATTTTCCTGGTCGTTAGTGATGCTGAGCATCTTTTCATAGTCTGTGCGCTGAATGGTATATACTTTTATAAGAATGTGTCATGTATTTTTATATTTTACAAGTATGCCTTGGAAAAATGGTGAATATGACCCTCTCTTTAGTTCAGTGAGTTTCTTTGAAGAATTAACTCAACCACCCTATAGCATTTTTAGAACTCATGAAGCCAAAACCAGATATACAAGCCATAGCACATTTTCCACATAATAACATTGCATGTGTATGATTGTGGAATTGTGTTTTTTATATATAGGATTACCACTGAATGAAGAGGAGACCATCTAGAGGAATCCTGAGGTCAAAAGGACCTTGGTTTTCCTCTGTTTGAGCCTCACTTAATGTAGTATTCCTTCAACTGCATATGAGACCTGTAAATTTTAAATTTTCAATCTGCTTATATAACTACGGGAAAAATAGACAAGAAAAACTAGAACATTTCAGTGATAAAATTTATCTTTTTGAGTCCACTTTATTGCCGCCTACAGATTTGTTTTGCTTCTTTAGGCCATGTAACTTCTTGAAAAATTTTGTTGTACTGATTTAACTTAAAAGCTGTTGAGGTTATATTCTTCTTTCTTTGTTAGTCAAATTCTACTAATGTTTTTACTATATGTGTTTTGAGTAATCTAAATGAGCATTAGAGTTTAGAAAATATTAAGTTATATTCAAATTTATTTAAGAGTAGATTTCTGCTAGCATATTAGAACTTATTTTTAAAGAAATACAATAAATGTTGAGACATACTGGAGCCATGGGTAATAATTACCAAGAATTTTCATTCATAAATTCTAAAGCTAAAGTGTTCTCCATTGGGAAAAATAGGAAAATGATTTTTCAAAGTGCACTATAATGTATTGTTGGATTCTGTTTGCTAGTATTTTATTGAGAATTTTTACATGTCTGATCATTGGGATATGGGCCTGTAGTTCTGTATTTTAGTGCTGTCTTTATCTGTTTTCAGTGTGAGGGCAATGCTAGCCTCATAGAATGAATTTGGAAGTTTCCCTTCCTCTTGTATTTTTTGGAATAGTTTCAGAAAAATAAATACTAACTTTTCTTTAAATGTTTGGTAGAATTCACATCTGAAGCCCTCTGGCCCTGGACATCTGTTTGTTGGGAGTTTTTTGCTTTTGCTTTTATTACTGATTCAGTTCATTTGCTGGTTATAAGTCTGTTTAAGTTATCTTTTTCTTCCTGTTTCAGTTTTTTTAAGTTTATTTATTTATTTTGAGAGAGACAGATTGTGTGTGCACAAGCAGGGGAGGGGCAGAGAGAAGGAGAAAGAGAATTAAAAACATGCTCTATTCTGTCAGTGCAGAGCCAGATGCAGGGTTTGATCCCATGATCAGTAAGATCATGATCTGAGCTGAAATCAAAAGTCAGATACTTAAACTGAGCCACCCAGGTGCCTCCTTCCTGTTCCACTTTTGATAGTATACATGTTTGTAGGAATTTATCCATTTCTTCCAGGTTGTCCAATTTGTTGGCATATAGTTTTTCATAATATTCTCTTATAAATGTTTGAATTTCTGTGGTATTGGTTGTTATTTCTCCTCTCTTATTTGTGATTTTATTTGGTCCTTTCTCTTTTCTTTTTGATAAGTCTGGCTAGAGTTTATCAATTTTATTAATTTTTTTTCAAAGAACCAGCTCCTGGTTTCATTGCAGCATTATCTATAATAGCCAAGCTATGGAAACAGCCAAAGTGTCCATCAACTGATGAATGGATAAAAAGAATGTGGGATACATATACAATGGAAAATACTCAGCCATAAAAAAATGAAATCTTGCCATTTGCAACAACATGGATGGAGCCAGAGAGTATTATGCTAAGGGAAATAAGTCATTCAGAAAAAGACAAATACCATATGACTTCACTCATATGTTAAATTTAAGAAAAAAAACAGCAAATGGGGGGAGAAAAGAGAGAGAGGCAAACCAAGAAACAGACTCTTCACTTTAGAGAACAACCTGATGGCTACTAGAGGGAAGGTGGTCATAGGGATGGGTTAAATTGGTGATGGGGATTAAGGAGGGCACTTGTGATGAGCCTGGGTGTTATATGTAAATGATGAATCATTAAATTCTACTCCTGAAAACATTATTACTCTATATGTTAACTAACTAGAAATTAAATAAAAACTTGAAACAAAATATAATAAAATGAAAAGGTGAAATGCAATTAGACTGCGCTCTAACATATAATAACAATACATGCATGTGTGCATGCACACACACACAACAAAAATATTTACCTGGATTGGAAACAGATAAGCATGTCTGGTGGGATCAAAATGTCAAAGACAGAACAGACTGAAATCAGAGGTGTGTTGAGCTCAAGATGCTGAAGCAGACAATGGTATCCACGATTTTGGTCTTGCAGAATAAAGAAAGCAAAAAGTGTTCCACATGAAATGGGACTGGGACACAGTGGAAGATGGGAAGAGTACTGGGAGTTGGGGTCATTGCTTAAATCCAGGGGCTGAGTACCATCTATCCTCAACTAAAGAGACTGATCATTCTGCATCCTTACCCATAGCTATAAAAGTTGATCAGAAGGAAATAGCCTTATCACAAAGGAAGTTGTACTAGGTGCTTATATAATTTGTTCTGGGACAAACCCGATGTTATCTCAGAATTCCCTCAGAAAAGAGGGAAGAGAGAGGTTTAGGATGAAGCTTGATAGAGAAAGATACAGTCAGAATAGGACAGAGAAAAAGATGGAAAAGGAGAAAGAAATGGAAGAACAGAAATATACATACATACATATATACATGCATACACACACACACACACACACACGCACGCGCATATATATGCATACATACACCCACAGAGGTGGGAAGAAAATAGAATACTGTCTTCAAAGTGGGAAGTAACAGTTAACACAGCTAACCAATCCATCATAACTAAAAGAAAATATGTAAAGACATACGCTAAGAGGGTTAACCATTCATAGATCCTTACTAAAAGAATGAGAAAGAGAAAGAAAAATGATATGCTCTGGAAATGATTTAAAATTATGATAAATGTATTTATATTTAACATAATTTTTCTCTGCATGTGAGTTTTGAAGTACACTTGACCCTTGATTGATGTGAGAGTTAGAGGTTCCGACCCCCTGCACAGTCAAAAGTCCTCATACAACTTTTCATTTTCCAAAAACTTAACTACTGATAGTATACTGTTGACCAAAGACTTACCAATAACATAAAGTCAATCAACACATATTTTGTATGTTATATGCATTTTATGCTTTATTCCTACAGTAAAGTAAGCCAAAGAAAATAAAATGTTACTAAGGAAATCATAAGGAAGAGGAAATACATTTAGAAAACAATATTATTTTTAAAAATCCAGGTATGAGTGAATCCACATAGTTCACATCCATGATATTCAAGGGACAAATGTATAACATTGTAACGCTTTTTTAAAACTTTTTTTCTGAAATATAGTTTTTTTGAAACTATGTTTGTTACATTTGTTACAAGTATACAACATAGTGAGTCAATAAGTATGTTATCCTTTGCTCACAAGTGTAGCTCTCATCTATTACCATGGAACAGTATTAGAATGCTATTGCTATATTCCTTACATTACACCTTTTATCCCTATGACTTATTCATTCTATAACTAGAAGACTGTATCTCCCAATCCCCTTTACCCTGCTTTGCTCATCCCCCTACCCCTGTGTCCTCTGGCAATGATCAGTTTATATTTATGGGTCTCTTTCTGCTTTTTTGTTTATTCATTTGTTTTGGTTTTTAGATTCCACATATAAGTGAAACCATATAGTATTTGTCTTTTTCAATCTGGCTTATTTCACTTAGCATTATACCCTGTACATTCATCTATGTTGTCATAAATGGAAAGATCTCATCTTTTTTTTTTTTTTTTGGTGGATTAGTAATAGTTCACTGTATGTACGTATGAATGTATGTATACATACCACTTCTTCTGTATCCATTCATCTATTGATGGACAGTTGGGTTGCTTCCATATCTTGGCTATTATAAATAAAGCTGCAGTAAACAAGGAGGTACATATATCTTTTCAAATTAGTTTTTTATTTATTTTTCTTGGGAAAATACCCAGTAGTAGAATCACTGGTATTTCCATTTTTAATTTTTTAAGGAAACCCCATACTGTTTTCCGCAGTGGCTGCACCAGTTTACCTTCCCACTAACAGTGCAGAAGGGTTCCTTTTTCTCCACATCCTCTCCAACACTTGGTATTTTCTTGTCTGCCCTCTTCCAACCATTCTGGCAAGTGTCAGGGTATATGTCATTGTAGTTTTGATTTGTATCTCTCTAATGATTAGTGATGTTGAACACCTTTTCATGTATCTATTGGCCATCTGCATGTCTTCTTAGGAAAAATGTTTATTCAGGTCCTTTACCCATTTTTTAATCAAATTGTTTGTTGTTTTGGTGTTTAATTGTATAAGTTCTTTATATATTTGGGATATTCAGCCCTTATCAAATAAATCATTTGTAAATACCGTCTCCTATTTAGCAGGTTGCCTTTTCATTTTGTTGATGGTTTCCTTAATTGTGTAAACACTCTTTATTTTGATATAGTCCCAATAGTTTGTTTTTGTTTCCCTTGCCTGAGGAGATACATCTAGAAAAAAAAATGCTGCTAAGGCTGATGTCATTGAGATTACTGCCTATGTTTTCTTCTAGGAGTTTTATGGTTTCACATCTCACATGTAGGTCTTTAATCCATTTTTAGTTTATTTTTGTGTATTGTCTAAGAAAGTGGTCCAATTTCATTCTTTTGCATGTAGCTGTCCAGTTTTCCCAACACCATTTGTTGAAGACATTGTCTTCCCCCTTAAGTATTCTTTCTTCTTTTGTCATAGATTAATTGACAATATAATCATAGGTTTATTTCTGGTCTACCTATTCTGTTCCATTGATTTGTGTCTATTTTTGTGGCTTTACTGTGATGTTTTGATTATTACAGCTTTGTAATGTATCTTGAAATGTGGGATTGTGATATCTCCAGCTTCGTTCTTGTTTCTCAAGATTGTTTTGGCTCTTTAGGGACTTTTGCAGTTCCATACAAATTTTAGGATTATTCTAGTTCTGTGAAAATTGCTGTTGGTATTGTGATAGGGATTGCATTAAATCTGTAGATTACTTTGGGGCACCTGGGTGACTGAGTCAGTTGAGCCTCTGACTTAAGGTCAGGTTATGATCTCATGGTCTGTGAGTTCAGCTCTTCATAGTGTCTGTGCTGACAGCTTGGACCCTGGAGCCTGCCTCGGATTCTGTGTCCCTCTCTCTCTGCCCCTCCCTCCCTCCCTCTCTCTCTCTCAAAAAAATAAACATTTTTTAAATACCTGTAGATTACTTTGGGTAGTCTGGGAATGTTAACATTATTAATTCTTCAAATCCATCAGCATGCAATATCTTTTCATTTGTTTGTGTTACCTTCAATATTTTTCATCAACGTTTTATAGTTTTCAGAGTACAGATCTTTTGCCTTTTTTGTTAAGTTCATCTCTAGGTATTTTATTCCTTTTTGGTACAATTGTAAATGGAATTGTTTTCTTCATTTGTCTTTCTGCTAGTTTGTTATCACTGTATAGAAATACAACACATTTCTGTATATTAATTTTGTATCCTGCAACTTTACTGAATTCATTTATTACTTCTAACAGTTTCTTGGTGGAGTCTTTAGGATTTTCTATGTATAGTTTATATCATTTGGAGTTAGTAACCATTTTGCTTCTTTCTTACCAATTTGGATGGATTTTATTTCTTGACTGATTGTTATGGCTAGAATATTCAGTGCTATGTTGAATAAAAGTAGCAAGGGTGGTCATCCTTGTCTTGCTCCTGATCTTAGAAGAAAAGCTCTCAGTTTTTCACAATTGAGGATGATGTTAGCTGTGGGTTTGTCATACATGGACTTTGTTATGTTGAGGTATTTTTCCTCTAAACCCACTTTTTGAGAGTTTTATCATGAATGGATATTAAATTTTTGTCAAATACCTTATCTGCATCTATTAAGATGATCATATGATTTTTATTCTTCATTCTGTTAATGTTGTGTATCAGGTTGATTGAATTGAAAATCCTCAATGATCCTTCTATTCCTGGAATAAATCTACTTGATCATAGTGGGTGATCCCTTTAATGTATTGTTTAATGTGGATTGCTAATATTTCATTGAGGAATTCTAGATCTGTGGCCTGTAGTTTGTTTGTTTGTTTGTTTGTTTGTAGTGTCTGTCTGGTTCTGGTGTCAGGGTGATTATGACCATATAGAATGTATTTGGAAGCTTTCCTTCCTCCTGTTTTTTGGAATAGTTTGAGGAGAATACAAATTAACTCTTGTTTAAATGTTTGGTAGACTTAAGTTGTGAATCCATCTGGTCCTGAACTTTTGTTTCGGGGAGTTTATTCATTACCAGTTCAATTTCGTTACTAGTAATCAGTCTGTTCATATGTATATTCTTAAATTATGGAATACCCAAAACATTTAGGCTAATGCAAAGAACAATGTGATAAAACAAATGCTTATATTCAGTTATTTAGCCCTTTGGTATCCCAGCACTTTGCCAAATCTTCCTCAGACCATTCTTTAAAACTAAAAAAAAAAAAAAAAAAAAAGTACTGATGCATAGGGGCACTTGTACCCCAATGTTTATAGCAGCGCTGGCAACAATAGCCAAATTATGGAAAGAGCCTAAATGTCCATCAACTGATGAATGGATAAAGAAATTGTGGTTTATATACACAATGGAGTACTATGTGGCAATGAGAAAGAATGAAATATGGCCCTTTGTAGCAACGTGGATGGAACTGGAGAGTGTGATGCTAAGTGAAATAAGCCATACAGAGAAAGACAGATACCATATGTTTTCACTTGTATGTGGATCCTGAGAAACTTAACAGGAACCCATGGGGGAGGGGAAGGAAAAAATAAAGAGAGGTTAGAGTGGGAGAGAGCCAAAGCATAAGAGACTCTTAAAAAATGAGAACAAACTGAGGGATGATGGGGGGTGGGAGGGAGAGGAGGGTGGGTGATGGATATTGAAGAGAGCATCTTTTGGGATGAGCACTGGGTATTTTATGGAAACCAATTTGACAATAAATTTCATATATTTAAAAAAAAGATAAAGATTAAAAAATAAAACTAAAATGCCCATTCAATCACAATTTGGTGTTGATCATTCTAATTCATATTAGAATCTATCTAGTTTTCTTTGAGAGATGTATTCCTTTATACAGATGCTCAAATAAAACATTTAACCTTATGTAGTGCTTTTTCACTCAGTACTATTTTTGGTATTTAGCCACATTTATATGGATACCACTGGCTTATCTGTTTTCATTGCTGTAGAATATTCCATCTTCTGGATATATTATAATTAATTCATCCATTCTCCTCTCATTGGACACATAGGTTATTCCTGTATTTTTATTATCACCAAAAATGCTGCTGTAAATATCCTTGTATTTGTCTTCTCGGGCATATGCACTTGAGTTTTTCTAGGATATATTTCTAATAGTAGAATTGTTAAGTTGCAGAATATAAACATCTTCAACTTTAAGATATTGACAAATTGAATTGCTCTGCAAATGATTGCATCTTTCTTCTAGAAGACTGTGATAGTTTTTATATCTCAACATTCTTTTCAGAATTTAGTTAGTTCAGACTAATTTTTCCCATTTTATTTGTATGAAATATTTCATTGTGGTTTTATCTTGCATTTCTATGTGAGTTTAAGCATCTTTTCATATGTTTACTGGCCGTGCATGTTTTCTCTTCTGTACAGTTGCTTTATTATCTATATTTCAAGGTTAATATATTATACCACTTCAGAGAGAACATTTACTATTCATATTCCGAAGGGATAAGGCTGATAAATAGTTTCAACTACAGAATATCCTTTTAAATGCCCTTGAAATGATGGGACCCTCTGCCTCATGCTATGACCTAACCGTATGGTCTTAAGATATTATCTCAAATAAAACAAGAACAATAACTAGGCTTCTCTTTGATAATAAGAACAAATGAGCTACTATCTTGAAGTACTTTAGAATGTATAAATGAACTAATTTTTAATTCTTCTCTTGAATGTGGGAAGCAGTGATAATACCAAAGCAATGAATAATTGGTTTGCAATACATTTCATGATTATCTTTGTTAGACAGGAATAGTATCCACCATTAATAATCTGCTCTCTCTTGGAGCTAGGCAGCTTGGCAGACCTGATGTCTTTCATACTTATGCTGAAAGATGGCTCCTGCAGCAGTAACAACACCCAAGTTCCAAGTTAAAAGATGTGGAAAGGATAATGGGCAAAATATGGGTGCCACTGAGTGTGTCCACTTAAAAAAATAGCTTTCCATGAATCTTTACCCAAGAGGCTTTCATTTGGACCTCATTGCCTAGAACTATGCCACATAGGTTCCATAGTAGTCAACGGTGGGTATGTATTACCTGCCATATCTCCTGCATGCCAGGTTAGTTTATATAAACAGAAAATAAGTAAGATATAGTTTCTTCTTTCAAGTTACTTAAGGCCAGTGAACTCTGTCTCAACATTTCTACTTTATTAATTTTATATAATTTTATAAATGTGTTTTTACATAAGGACATATCCATAGAATTATTATTACAGTAGTTACATGGTGTAACTACTTTTCATTTGTCAGACCTCTGGCTTTCCTCCAGCTGTTCACTATTATAAACAGTGCTTCTGTGAACATCTCAGTAAATAGGATTAATTTTTTAAATAGAGGTGAATATTTACTTAAAGTGTACTGCCATTTACAATGGTCATTGTTAAGGTGTCTCTGAACTGAATTAGCAAATACTGAGCCAATGCTCCTGGAGAAATACAGGATTAGGTTGCTGCAATCCTCCACTCACATTTTTTTTTTTGTCAATCTATCAGTGCAAACCTTGTTTCATGTATGTTTCTGTTTAAAGACACCTTATTTACTATATATTGTTGATTCATTAACATTGATTTCATGGTCGAAATCACTGTAAGTAATGCCTGAATGAAGCTTACCTAAAATACGTATTTTTTCTGTACGTCACATCACATCTCCTTGCACATAAGTGTACTAGACATCCCTTCAGCACTATGCTTGGGGCCATTTTAAACAGCAGAATAACCAACCCAAAAACACAAAAAGCACAAACAAAAAAGTGGTAAAAACAAAACAAAACAATTGTTTAACAATATAGGAATCTCAAATTTTTCGCCCCTCTCCAGATGTCTGTGAATGACTAGGAAAGTGCTTGAAGTATTTATTTTGGTGTTACAAATAAGTTTTAGTGAGTAGGAAAATTCACAAATACAGAATTAACTCTATTTCTAAAAGTAAAATTATTGTATGTTTTAGTATGAATACTCTTTTAGTTCATACCATCATTAGAACACCAATGGTATAGGTTCCTCTAGTTGCTGATAGCAGAAAGCAAACCTTGACCAAAGTTAGTTGGCTCTGGAATAATCAAACACTGGGAGGAGATAAGATGCCTCTATCTAAAAACTAAGTCTGTCAGAACCTCTCTATCTTATTTCTGCTTTGCTTTGAGATCTCCACGGTCTCAAAACAGCTTTTCTGCATGTTGCCAGGGACATGGTTATACTCAACTCTGGACTCATACTTTATCACCTAATCCAGAAGGAAAAGAAGCTTCTCTAACCTTCTTCAAGTTTGAAAACTCTTAGAGAAGGACTTGGGCAGACCTGACCTGAGTCCTAGGTTACTATAACCTGGGATACAGGAGATGAAGTTTGTTTTTGTTTTTTGAGTTTTTTGTTTGTTTGTTTGTTTTGTTTTTATTTTTAGTAAAAAGGTGGGTAGCCTAGTTAGGGCCTCTACAGAGGTTCTGTCTGCTCTGTCCTTCATCACATCTGTCCACTTATGTTCCTTTTCTAGTAAATTTTGAGTTCCTTTAAAGCAGAAACCATGTTCACCTTAATAATCTCATCACCTAACAAAGAGCCTAGAGTGGGTACTTAATATTCATTAAATATTTCCAAGTGAAAAATAAATAAGAGTAAATAAATACTTCCAGATTGTTCTCCAGAAGTTCAATTTCTTTTTTTCAAAATAAATTTTTAATGTTTGTTTATTTTTTATTTATTTTTTTAAATATGAAATTTATTGTCAAATTGGTTTCCATACAACACCCAGTGCTCATCCCAACAGGTGCCCTCCTCAATATTAAGATCTACCCTGTAACCCAGCAGTAGCACTGCTAGGAATTTACCCAAGGGATACAGGAGTGCTGATGCATAGGGGCACCTGTACCCCAATGTTTATAGCAGCACTCTCAACAATAGCCAAATTATAGAAAGAGCCTAAATGTCTATCAACTGATGAATAGATAAAGAAATTGTGGTTTATATACACAATGGAATACTACGTGGCAATGAGAAAGAATGAAATATGGCCTTTTGTAGCAACGTGGATGGAACTGGAGAGTGTTTAATGTTTATTTTTGAGAGAGAGACAGAGCATGAGTAGGGTAAGGACAGAGAGAGAGGGAGACACAGAATCCAAAGCAGGCTCCAGGCTCCAAGCTGTCAGCACACAGCCTGATGCGGGGTTCAAATTCATGAATCATGAGATCATGACCTGAGCCGAAGTCATATGCTTAGTGGACTGAGCCACCCAGGCGCCCCCAGAAGTTCAATTTCTAAATTCTCACCCAGAGTCCTGTTAACAATGAGTTTTTAGTTTATTTTTTATTAAATGTTTTATTTTAGCTTTAGTATAGTTATAGTATTATATTCGTTTCAGGTGTACAATACAGTGATTCAACAATTCTGTACGTTACTCATTGCTCATCAAGATAAGTGTACTCTTTAATCTCCATCACCTATTTCCCCCATTCCTCCCCCCCCCCCCACCTCTCCACTGGTATTTCAGAAACAAAACAAATGAGAAAAGGAAAAAAAGAGTTTAATCACTTTAATCCAAATTTTCTATATACTAACAAATTATTCCTTAAAATATATTTGAAAAAATAATTATGTATGTATGCATATGCAGGAGGAAAACTGAATTTTAGGAAAGTTTTCTGCCTGTTAGGGCTTAAGTTATTACTAATTTTGAAAGACCATCCTTTGAAAAACTGGAGACTCTTCATACGTTATATGGAAGAAACAAAAAAAGCACAATACCAATTTATTTCCCAGATGTTTCAGTGAGGTACGAAAATATTCCAAAGAGCTTTAAGTAAATATAAAGCTTTACTGTTAAAGAGACTTCCCATTTTGGAAACACTGTTTACACAATCAATCCTTGGATGTGTTTGCTCTATATGTAGCAAGTTATGTTAACAAACTACCCTCATAATCATCAAGATTAGCCACTCATTAGTGAATACCCAGGGAGAGCATACAATTAATAATGAATGTTATTCTTGTCCAACAAGGATAATCGTGAAATATATTGCAAACTAGTTATTAATTACTTTTGTATTATCACGGCTTCCCATATTTGAATAATTAAAAATTAGTATGTTTATACAACATTTGATACTTTCTAACATACTTCAGACAATATCTCATTTGTTCCTATTACCAAGGAGAAGCCTAGCTCTTATTCCTGTTTTATTTGAGATTATATGTTAACACCACATTATTGGTTAGTAGCCTAAAGTTGAGAGTCCCCAAACCCTCCAAAATGTACATTTCAAAGCCTGTAGCTGTAAACTATCAGCCTTAAACAGCTAAGTTTCTTAGGTTCCTTGGTCATCGTTCTATCAGTCTATCTCATGGTCTTTATTCAAAAAAGAAAAACATTGTCTAGGAAGTTTTCATTTGAAATATAGTGAGTACAGTCATTGTGTGATACAGTGAAAAGGTCACAGAGTTTGAGTTAGAGGCTTTGGATCCTTGTTCATGCTCAGGGTTGTCAGCTAGGTGACCTTGACCAAGTTGCTCAACTTCCCTGGGTCTCATCTTTCTTTGTATATAAATGGGGGAATAGTAACATATACTTCAAAGCGTTCTTGTGAAAATTAAATGAGATATGATACATGAAAGATGCTGCAAAAATGGTAAATTGTTATATATAATTATTTGACATAATTTCAGTTTTTTGCCTGACTGAATACTCTGCTAGGCAGAGTTCTTTATGAGGGCTGAATCTGCATCTGTTTTATCTTAATGATACCCATTAAGATAGATTATAATAACTGGTAGATACATACATAAATAGTAAACACCTATTGAAATTATTATATAAAAAGAAGTTATGTAGCGATATGAAACACTATATTTTTCCATCATTTTACATTTATTCTGTAAGAAGGTAGAGAAAAAACTTTGGAGAAGGAAAAGAAGCTAAAACATTTATTTTGCAAACTTTATGTTCCAAGTTCTGTTTTAAGCCTTGCAGAATATTTCAGGTAATAATCTGAATATCCCCCCAAAATAAAAATTATTATTACTACATTTACACGCAAAGAAATTAAGGCGCTGAGAATTAATGAATTTGCTAATCTCACTCAGGTAGTACACAATTCAAATCCAGATCTTAACTCTCTTCAAAACTTGTTCTTAGAAGAAGTGGTATATATAAACAATGGAACACTACTCCGAGATGAAAAAGAATGAGATCTTGCCAGTTGCAACAATGTGGACAGAACTGGAGTATATTATGCTAAGTGAAGTAAGCCAGAGAAAGGTACCATGTTTTCACTCATATATGGAATTTTAGAAACTTAACAGAAGACCGTGGGGGAAGGGAAGGAAAAATAAGTTACAAACAGAGAGGGAGGCAAGCCATAAGTGACTCTTAAATACAGAGAACAAACTGAGGGTTGATGGAGATGGAGGGTTGCTGGGGATGGGAGAATGGATGATGGCTACTAAGGAGGGTATTTGTCGGGATGAGCACTGGGTGCTGTATGTAAGTGATGAATCACAGGAATCTACTCCCGAAGCCAAGACTACACTATATGTCAGCTAATTTGATAATAAATTATTTAAAAAATAAAATAAAATAAAATAAAAAATAAAATACAAATCTAAAAAATAAATAAATAAAAACTTGTTCTTTATATTCTGCTGCCCTTTCCTAAACGCATCTAATTGTCTTGGGTCTCTTAGTAATTCATGATGAAATAAGGGAACCTACTTTCTCCTGGCCAAATATAGATACCTGTCATTTGTCATTATGACAGTAATTGCCACTGTTAGTCTGAAGTCTCTGGAGTAGCATGTCCCAAATTGTCTTCCGCGGAAAACTATTCCCATGGAATGCTACACAAATAAAAGGTCACATGTTCTATCCTTCCGCAGAGATTCACAGAGTACTGTAACAAAATAAGGGCTCTGAGAAGTCACAAGCCAAGGTTATCTGTTACATTTTAGTTAGCCAGAAGTGTCCTTTGACCATAAAAATCTTTCTTTTACCACACAGTGCCAATTAACATTCAGGGAAATGCTGTTTTATACACTGGGAAATACTAGATGGAAACCTTCTGGGAGAAAGTGCTTGTTTTCTAATTTAAATCCATGGGGTGCCTGGGTGGCGCAGTCGGTTAAGCGTCCAACTTCAGCCAGGTCACGATCTCGTGGTCCGCGAGTTCCAGCCCCGCCTCAGGCTCTGGGCTGATGGCTCAGAGCCTGGAGCCTGTTTCCGATTCTGTGTCTCCCTCTCTCTCTGCCCCTCCCCCGTTCATGCTCTGTCTCTCTCTGTCCCAAACATAAATAAACGTTGAAAAAAAAAAATTTAATCCAAGTTAGTTAACATATAGTGTGATAATGGTTTCAGGAGTAGAATTTAGTGATTTATCAGTTACATATAACACCCAGGCTCATCACATGTGCCCTCCTTAATGCTCATCACCTATATTTCCCATCCCTACCCCCACCGCCTCTCCAGCAACCCCCATTTTTTTCTCTGTATTTAAAGAGTCTCTTATGGTTTGCCTCCCTGTTTTTATCTTATTTTTCCTTCCCTTCCCCTATATTCATCTGTTTTGTTTCTTAAATTCCACATATGAGTGGAATAATGTGATGTTTGTCTTCCTCTGACTGACTTATTTCACTTACCATGATACATTCTAGTTCCATCCACATTGTTGCAAATTGCAAGATTTCATTCTTTTTGGTCGCCGAGTAACACTCGAAGTGCTTTATAACTAAGTAAAACAATACCATTATATGAGACCTAAAATAGGTCACTCTGCAATAGTTTGTTTCATTGTTCAAGCCCAATGGTATCCTCTTTAGTAGGAAATAAGCCAGAGAACAAAAATATAGCATACAAGACAGTGTTTCTCAACATAGCATGTGCCTTGGAGAAAGGTTCCAACCTATAATGAGCCTTGGTTCCCTGAGGAGGGGTTTTCTAAAGCTGAGGGGCAAACAGGTTTTCCCTGAGGTCAAATTTACCTTCCTTATGATTTTACTTAAGGTGATTTTTATGTGACTATAGGAACTATTTTTTAAAAGAATAAAATAAGCATGATTCTACTATTATATAAACTTGGGCTAGCATTTGGGTATAGTGTATTGTATGGCTTGTTGAATTCTGAGATGCTCATGAACTAGTCCTTTATGGTGAAATTGCATGCAAGGCCTAAGAACCTTGTTGAAACATGGGTAGAGGACATTGGCTGATGGTACATTGTTTTGTATCTGTACTAATTTCTCCCAAAAGGGGGTGATGGGAATTGTGTTATAATTTCTTAAAAAGTGTCATGTAAGAAGAAGGAAATTTATGAGTGAAGGATGAATCTGAAGATTGTGACACTTAAGAATGTGCCATAATCCTACATTCACTGATTCTGAACTTGCAGAGTAGAAAGGGGAAACCCTTCACTCTTCACAGGGGTCTGTCATAACACATAGAGCAGGAACTTCTACTCCAAACAACATGCCCTTATTGGGGAGAACTGTGATTATACAGGTAGCACTGTATTAGGAAGCTTTATTCCAGCCATTTATATTCCAAACATTCTTCAGTATACTTTCACAAGTAATAAAGCTAATATTTCGACCTCTAGATATAGGATTCCTGCCTCTCTATCTCTCAATCAATTGTTAAATTGGGGGGGGGGGTTGTAGATAGACATTATCCCCCAAACTCATCACAATAGTTTGCTTGTGGTGCCCTAGGCAGGGCTTGGGGAGTCAGCAGGAACGACTGCAGATGTCACTTTTGGGTGCAATCCTCTTCCCTAACAATCACTTCCTGCCAGCCCTTAAAATTTACCCGAGATGGGAAAGAGATTTTTTCTATCCCTTGCAGCAACTTGTTTTCTTTAACTGATTTTGGCAATCTTATTCTATGTTCTGGGAAATTGGACAAGTAAAACAAACTTGCTCAACTAGAATGACATCTTGGTTCTGCATACTGTTTTTAATACCATTATTGATTGTCAGACTCATAGGCCCCAGAAAAGGCTAGACATTCAACAACAAACTCAGAGTATGTTCATCTTCCCTAGAAGGACAGAGATCATGCCTGATTTCTACACACTACCTCTGATGCCACTACTTAGTAGGCACTGAGGTATTCATTGAAAAAAATGAAATAAGGAGTTTTATTAGGCACCCCAGGTCAGTTAGTGGTAAGAATTCACTACTAAATCCTGTCAGTTACATCCTGTATGTAGATAAGATCAGTCAATAAATTCTACCTGGTTCTCTTTTATTTTTCCTTGAAGGGACATTTCCAGAGGAGGAAGCCAGGAAAACCCTGTTACAGGGTTTGGCATCAAATACCACTATAGTCTCCTGCATGAAGACTATTTCTGTCTTTTCACTCTGACTAATGCTACATCCCCATAGATACTACCTGTTCTGACTTGGCACTCTAAAGGGAAGTAGTTTGGGGTTTGGCACACGGGAGTCAGGGGAGAGGTGGAGTATAGTATTTTTTTTTTCACAAATGTAAACCAATTCATGAACTATCTTATAGTAACAACCCAAGGGGAGGAAAGTATTCAAAAGTAGACTGTGATGGTTAATTTTATGTATCAACTTGACTGGGCCATGGGGTGCCCGGATATTTGGTTAAACGGTATTCTGTGTATGTCTTTGAGGATGCTTCTGGGGGAGATTAATGTCTGAAACAGTCGACTGAATAAAGCAGATTGCTCTCCACAATGTGGATGGGCCTCATCCTATCAGTTGAAGGCCTGAATAGAACAAAAGGCTCAGGAAGGGAGAATTCCTCTCTCTGCCTGTCTAAAGCTAGAACATTGTTTTTCTCCTGCCCTTGGACTTAGATGGGAAGTAAGATCATCAGTTTTCCTGGCTTTGAAGATCTTAGGATTTCTCCACCTCCATAATCACATGAGCCAGTTCCTTAATATCTGTGTCTGTACATCTCTAGATTGATAGATGATAGGTAGATAGGAAGACAGAGGATAGGTAGACAGATTTATCTCCTATTGGTTCTCTTTCTCTGGAGAACCCAAAGAGAACATGTCACAACAATGCAAATTATTTAATCTGTAATAATCACAAGAAAAACACCACTCTCTAATACCATGGCCAGTTTATGTAGATGTTCTGGACCCAGAACAAAGTTCCTTGTCTTTCAAAATGTTATGGTTATTAGCCTAGCAACTGAAGGATAAACTAAGGTCTACCATTCAGCCTTCTAGGATATCAGAAACAAGCTAGACATTAATTCTATTATGGAGAACAAAGCATTTCCTTCAGATGACTGACTCAGCCCCAAGTTTCTTTAGGAGTTTTGTCCATGGTGGGGAGCTTCCCTAGGAGAACTAAGTGTCAAATCCTCCGCAGTACATGGATTTGTGACATGTCTACTGCTTAGGAAAAGACAGGTTATTTGCTAAAGGACTCGCAGTTCAAAGTGGACTCAGAAATCGTCATTGTGATTCTTAGAGGTCTCCAAAGCACATACATCAGAAAACAGAGGGAAACGTCCTCACAATGGAAGTTAAAATGAAAAGTGGGAAATATTATGGAAATAAGAGAGGTTGCCTAAATTTAGTTTTGGCCTTACAGGAACATTGCATCTCTATAAAGATAGGAATAAAGGGACAAAGGAAAGGCTTAGAAAATACACTTAGACTTTAAAAATAGAGAATTAAAAAATCTGCAATGGAAAAAAGGTATGAATCTTCAAAGGAGAGGGAGTGATAGTAAGTAAATTGCAACTGCCAAAAAATGACTTGAAGATTTTATTTTATTGAGAGAAAAATTTCAAAACTCTGAGTACATAGCTACTTTAGAAACACTTGGTATTGTTCTTTATAAATGCAAATTTCTAGACCCCATCCCACATCTCTGAATCAAAATATCTGGGTAATACCCAGGAATTCACATTTTGACAAAACTTAGATGGTGTTTATACACTCTAAACTTTGAGAACCCCTGATATTAATGCATCTTCGAGTTACTGTAATATGTCCTAGATCCTTACCTATTTGTACTGCTGCTTTGAATCTAGGAGTACATCTGATTAATGAGAACATGAAAACCCCAATGTTCCTATAGAGAAGGACTGGAAAACCATTCTTTTTTTTTTTTATTCTGATTACTTTTTATTTATTTTTTATTCTTTTTTCAATATATGAAATTTATTGTCAAATTGGTTTCCATACAACACCCAGTGCTCATCTCAAAAGATGCCCTCTTCAATACCCATCACCTACCCTCCCCTCCCTCCCACCCCCCAAAAACCCTCAGTTTGTTATCAGTTTTTAAGAGTCTCTTATGCTTTGGCTCTCTCCCACTCTAACCTCTTTTTTTTTTTTTCCTTCCCCTCCCCCATGGGTTTCTGTTAAGTTTCTCAGGATCCACATAAGAGTGAAACCATATGGTATCTGTCTTTCTCTGTATGGCTTATTTCACTTAGCATCACACTCTCCAGTTCCATCCACGTTGCTACAAAGGGCCATATTTCGTTCTTTCTCATTGCCATGTAGTACTCCATTGTGTATATAAACCACAATTTCTTTATCCATTCATCAGTTGATGGACATTTAGGCTCTTTCCATAATTTGGCTATTGTTGAGAGTGCTGCTATAAACATTGGGGTACAAGTGCCCCTATGCATCAGTACTCCTGTATTCCTTGGGTAAATTCCTAGCAGTGCTATTGCTGGGTCATAGGGTAGGTCTATTTTTAATTTTCTGAGGAACCTCCACACTGCTTGGACTGGAAAACCATTCTAGTCTACATTTGAAACAGTATGTTCATTGCCAGAAAAGAAGAAGCACGTTGATTCTGGAGAAACAGATCCACCCTCTGAGGTTTTGTTTTGTTTTTGTTTTTTTAATTACAAGTTTTGACCCACATGTACTTATTTGTAAGACCTGATACCCTCACACTGACTCAGCTATCATTTTTATCCTCTAAATGAGTCCTGGACAAGTTCGACTGAGAACTTGTCCTTGAAAAACTGAAGAGATCTTTTTTAAGCATATATTGTTTTCACTTATATAAAATAGTTACGCAGCAGTGAGGGCTCATTTTCATGCTCAAAGGAAATAGGGAATTGTGCAGAGGGTCCAGATATCTGGCTGTGTCACTATTGCATTCTAGAATCTCAGGCAGGCATTTCATTCTCTGACCATTCCTAATTTGTAAAAGTAGAGAGTTGGACTTTAAGGACTCTTAAGAGCCCTTCACACATCAACAGAATGTGGTCTTTTTTTCTGTAAAGTTTAAAATCTATTTATTTTGCAGCTGTTGGTTCTGGTAGAAAATTACTAACTCCCATGTATTTCAAAGTTCAAAATTAACACAGAGAATATATATCACAAAGTATTTAGTCCATATTTTCAATATAGATATTGCAAAGCATGTTGATGCCAGAGAGGAAGTTTGAAGTTCTGAATGCTTTGATAGTATAAATGCAGATCCCTGCTTTTGAGAGATGTGAGGAATTGCCAAGGTTACACTGTGCAAAAAGCAAATCTGGAAGACAGCATTTGGGGAGTAATTTCATTTCAGTAAGAGAGTTTTGTCCTAACTATTTTAATGTATAAAACATCTTAAAGAATATCCATTTCAGGGAGCCTGTGTGACTTAGTTGGTTAAGTGTCGTACTTTGGGCCTGGTCATGATCTCATGGTTGGTGAGTTCGAGCCCCATGTTGGGTTTGCACTGAGATTCTCTCTCTCCCTCTCTCTCTCTCTACCCCTACCCTGCGCTTGCTCTCTCCCTCCCTCTCTCTCTCTCAAAATAAATTAATGAACATTTTTAAAATTTTAGTAAAAGTTAAAAAAAATAATATCCGTTTCAACATTACTACCTATATAAATCTATATAAATTATTTTCTAATAACATCTTGACCCCTTAAGGTCATATTATATCTTGCACTACATATTACTAAAGAACCTAGATTTTATATTTCAAACATCTCACAATTATTTTGCCAACATCATTTTAGGAATTCTGTGATATCCTATCCTACAACCTGTATGTCTTCTACATTATCTCTAACCTTTAAGTTTGAAAGCGTAAAATATTTAGGAGACAAGGTTTATATCTCAGATAATAAAGTATCTGAGGTGCACTATCAGGTATACTGTATTATAGGATCTCAGAATGAAAAGATCCCTAACCAGATTATCATTCATCCTCCTGCCATAATCCCACTTAGCCATCATAAAATGCAAGGATGAGGAAGATTTGTAATTATCCTATGTGATAATTATTACAATTTTAGAATACATTCATTATGCATAATTCTCCCCTAGATTTCACCCAAGTTCCATAGAAGGTGACTTAAGTCTTGAAGTCCTTTTACTGTTGGTTGAAAAATTTTCTGTGGGCCAAAGACCAGAAAGTCCTTCCATTCTGAAAGCAAGGACACACGGCCCATCCATCTAAAACCCATATCTTTCTTCAGTTAAAAAAAAAAAAAAAAGATAACTAGATCTTACAGAATTCCAGCCTCACATCATTCTAAATTATTATCGTGCTTTCTAAAAAATCAAAAAGAAATCTTGAAACTAAACTTTTCCTTCTCTAAAAATGTGTATAGTAGCAAAATTAGGGCTCTGAGCATTTTCTCCCAACTCAACTGATTACACCCTCTCTCCTTTCTATAAACTTCCTTTATGTAAAGTGGGACCAGGAGCAGCGACTAAGCCCTTTGCAGCTGCATCATTAGCAGCTCACGTCGTTATCTGGCCCATACAGTGTTATCAGAAATCTTCCGTCTTAGATTGTGAAGGGACTTTTGAAAATTTGCACCTGTGCATATTTTAGTAAAGCAATCAACTTCAAATCCAACAATGCCAAGGTTCTGACTGTAAGGTAGATGGGACTTACTGTGTTACAGCGGGTCATCTATCCAGCAGCCACTCTCTCTGGCAACTCTGCCCCCATGTGGCCAATGTGCAGCAGGTATTAGGACCAAAGAGAAGAATGCAAGAATGGATTGGTTATTGCATTATGATGAATGACCACACATGTTTTGTTGTTGTTGTTGTTCTCCACTGGAAAAGAGATAGCTGGAGGTTAATGGGCTGGGTGTTCTACAAGACTTCAAAGGACATAGGTTCGAATTCCTACTCTGCAACCTAGCAACTGTGTGACTTTGAGATGGCTAGTTAACTTCCTTGGGATGGTTTCTTAATCTATTAAAATTGGGAAAAATGGTAAAAGCATAGACCCATAGATCAGTGGATCAGAATGAAGAGCCCATAACTAGACCCACACAGTTATAGTCAACTGATTTCTGTTATGGAGCAAAGGCAATCCATTGAAGAAAGGACAGATAGTGCCAGAACAATAAGACATCCCCACACAGAAAAATAAAGCTAGACACAGCCCTTATACTTTACATGAGATTAACTCAAAATGAATCATATATCTAAGTGTAAAATGCAAAACTGTGAAACTTCTAGAAGAAAACAAAGGAAGAAATCTATATAACAGGGGCGCCTGGGTGGCGCAGTCGGTTAAGCGTCCGACTTCAGCCAGGTCACGATCTCGCGGTCCGTGAGTTCGAGCCCCGGGTCGGGCTCTGGGCTGATGGCTCAGAGCCTGGAGCCTGTTTCCGATTCTGTGTCTCCCTCTCTCTCTGCCCCTCCCCCGTTCATGCTCTGTCTCTCTCTGTCCCCCCAAAAATAAATGTTGAAATCTATATAACATGGGATTTGGCAGTGGCTTTTGATGATACGACATCAAAACCACAATTTGTGAGAAAAAAAAAAGTGTCACTACGATTAAAGACTTCTGCTTGATCAAAGACATTGTTAAGAGACTGACAACACAGGCCACGGCTTAGAGAAATATTTGCAAAAAAAATATCTCCGGTAAAAAACTTATATTTAAAATTTGGACATGATAAGATTTATCTTTCACTGATGTTAAAGTAAATGAAGTGCCAATTTGTAAAGCTCCCGACATACAATTAATTCAATAGAGGGTTGCTTAATCTGAGGGCAAATATGTAATAGGGTATAATGCAAATGGGTATTTAATTTTCCTAATGCCTCATACACAAGTTCATAAGAAACACTTCATAAGTGATCATGTTGGTGAATTTTAACTCATTGCCTCACTCATCTAGCCATTCTTTCTAAAACAGGAAGCAGCTCAAAAAAATTCCCAGTATGGTTCCATGTCTGTTCCAAAAGGAATAAATAATGATTCATGCTTTCTGGGAAAGACAGAAAAGGACCATCATAAATGCTTATGAGAAAGATGCTTAAGATGGCACACAAAAAAAGTATTGGCTCAAGACACATAGCAAATTATTCCAAAGCTTGAAGAAAATCTAATTGTCAAATATTTAAGTGATACAAATGATCTTCACAGTGTGTTTTTTATCATATTTTCATCCCAAAGTGCAAAGTTATGGGGAGCTTTTATTAATATCTTCTTTTTTTGTAGTAAGGTAGGCCTCAGTGTTCTGTTGCATTTATTCCAATCAACAAAGGCTGACTGATAAAAAGGAGCCTAATTTTCTCTGTTCCATTCCTTCTCTGAACACCTATCATTGACTCAGGGCCACACTAGACAGACTGGACCTTTCTCATTTAATGTGCTTTTGCTCCTTCTCCCCTGCTAAAGTACAATTTCAGTGACTGAAAGAACTTCGTCTCACATTTTGTCAAAAACTTGCATGCAGGGACCAGAAGACAGATCCAGAGAGAATACAAAAGAAGAAACTATGGATATTGAAAGTAAAAGTAAAATGGACACCCAAAACAATAAGGAAATAACAGGAAGCCACCTAAAGCAAAGCTATTGTATAGAATATACACTATGTCCATTGAGGCTGCATAGATTTGAATAGATAATATGTTAAAACTTTCTGGTGGGGGCTGATGACACTGGAGTTACATATTTTTTTCCTCAAGTTTTTATTTTAACTAGTCCAGCTAGCTAACGTACAGTGCAGTATTAGTCTCAGGTGTAGAATTCAGTGGTTCATCACTTATATACAACACCCGGTGCTCATTATAACAAGTGCAATCCTTAATACCCATCACTTGTCTAACCCATCCCCCTCACACCCACCCACCTCCCAACTAGTAGCCATCAGTTTGCTGTGTATAGTTCAGAGTCTGGGGCACCTGGGTGGCTCAGTCATTTAAGCATCTGACTTTGGCTCATGTCATGATTTCACCATTCATGGATCCAAGGGAGCCTACTTGGGATTCTCTCTCTTTTCCTTTCTCTCTCAAAATTAAAATTAAAAAAAAAGTTTCTTGGTTTGCCTCTCTTTTCTTCCCCTCTGTTCATTTGTTTTGTTTATTGAATTCTACATATCAATGAAATCATATGTTGTCTTTCTCTGACTTATTTCACTTAGCATAACACTCTCTAGCTCCATCCACATCATTGCAAATGGCAAGATTTCATTCTTTTTTACAGCCAAGTAATATTCTATTGTATATATACACCACCTCTTCTTTATCCATTCATCAGTCAATGGACATTTGGACTTTTTCCATAATTTGGCTATTGCTGATAATGCTACTATAAACATCGGGGTACATAAATCCCTTCAAATTAGTATTTTTGTACCTTTTGGGTAAATCCCTAGTAGTGCAATTGCTGGATCATAGGGCAGTTCTATTTTTAACTTTTTGAGGAATCTCTATACTGTTTTCCAGAGTGGCTGTTCCGATTTGCATTCCCATTAACAGGGTTAATATGGTTTCCCTTTCTCCACATCGTTGCCAACACCTGTTGTTTCCTATGTTGCTAGTTTTTGCCGTTCTCGCTGATGTGAGGTAATATCTCATTATAGTTTTGATTTGTATTTCCCTGATGATGAATGATATTGAGCATCTGTCTCTTGGCCACCTGGATGTCTTCTTTGGAAAAAAATGTCTATTCATGTCTTCTGACCATTTTTTAAAAACTGTATTTAAATCTTAAGGCAAGAAAGGACATGGGAGGATGACTCAGCAGATGGTGTAGGGTGAAGCAGGAGGCAGTAGGAAATTAGTGTGAGCAATGGTAACGTACTTGGCATACCACACAGCTAAAATGGAGAGGCTGTTTTGGTAAGTAAAAAGGGAAGAGGATGGAAAAAAGGAGCAAGTTGATGAGTGTAAAGGTGAGTCTGCTGACACTTGGCTCTGTCTCAAGCAACACTCCTTGAACTTCCTCATTTTTACTTTCGTTGTCTCTAAGAGATCTCTAATGTCCCTGTCAATTGTAGTGTTTGTTAAATCTAGACTTTGCTTAAAAATGACTTTAGGGAGCACCTGGGTACCTCAGTCAGTTGAGAGAAGGACTCTTGATTTCAACTCAGGTCATGAGTTCATGGGTTTGAGCCCCACAATGGCTTCATGCTGACAGTGTGGAGCCTGCTTAGGACTATCTCTCTCTCTCTCTCTCTCTCTCTCTCTCTCTCTCTCAAATAAACTTGAAAAAAATGACTTTAGGATTATTTGCCTCTCCTATCCAGCAGCTGTGAAGAAAAACCTGAACTTGAACTTGTTACCAGCTGAAACTTGGAAAAGGAGGGGTTAAATGTGGCCCCCTATGATGGAGGTTGGTGTCAAAGGAGGCTGAAATTTACACTAAATTTACACTATACTAAGGACACATACCTCCTACTTCTTTACCCAAAATCACCCCCACAGACTTGAAAATAACAGATTTTGTTTGGGAAAAAATCTCAGGTTTGGAAGCAAGACAAAAATAGATCGATCTCTTCAAGACTCTGATTAGCATCCTAGACCTATATCCTGGGTGGGTTATTCTTTATTCAGCTTATAATTTCTCCCAGTCATGATACTGTCCAGTGGAGTAGATGAAGTTTTAAGAGGGCTATCTTTCCTGCCAGATGATTGTGGGACGTGAATATGCTTTCAATATAATCAGCCTATTATGTAGCTCCAGGAGTAAAGTGTTCTTTTGAATTTGGCTATCATCATACTGTAAGAAGAGCATCCTCCATATGCTAAAGTGCCATAACCTGTGGGCTGCAGCTTGCTTTTGCACTGCAGATTTTTCACTGTAATTGCATGTAACACTTTATTTATAGTAATGAAAAAGTACTTAAAATCCAATTACATAGATGGAAATTGCATATCTCTAAACAGATGTAGAATAATTAAAAAGAAATCCAGTGCATCTCTATAGAAACTCTTTGAAATTACCAAAATGATTTATTTCAATATCCTCCAAGCTGTTCCTCTGGTTAAATTGCTAGCCTATATTAGGTACTTGAACCTAGTACACCTTTCATGTGGCTTAATGGGGAATTGAAATGTAGTTTCCATGCATTTGCTTTTCTTTCTATGACCCAAATTATTCATTTAAGAGCAATATGTTTCTATAAATTTCCTTTGCTCAGAGGTTGTTTTGGTGAGCAAAATTCCTTGCTGGGAACATCTCCTGAAATGTTTACTGGTGAACTGAGAGTAAAAGGATGGTTTTGTCAGTGTGGATAAGGAAAGTGTGGCTTTATGGGACTATATCATTCAATGACTGCATCAAACTTCCTCTATTACATCAGTGGAAGAACCAGGACTGGAAACTTGCCACACGTGAGAAATCCCTGGTTGACCTCCATTTTTTGTGAAAGCAAATAGGAATATCTTGAATAATAGAAGTCCATCATTCTTGTTATCTATGCTCTTAACTATTTCCTTCTGAGCCACTCCAAAACAAAACCATAGTTTATCAATATAGACAGCTGATAGCCATCTTTCTCTTTGTTAATGGAATGATTGTTATAGCCTAAAAGCTAATGACACACATGAATCTAACAATTATAAATGAGTCTGTTTTGCCCAAAGGAAGATTCTTGTTCTACTTTGTAGTTTAAAAAAATACTCTCAGAACTCTTGGGCTTACAGAAAAATAATCTCTCTGAAAACTCATATTAATAACTTTAATATTGCATTAATATAATTTCTATCTTTAATATGTCAAGTACAATTGAAAATATTTTCAGTAATAAAAATATATGTATTATTTATACCTAACATGGAAGAGAGGTTGAATTTGTTTTGGACTTATTTGCTATGTACAATTTTTTCTTCATAATGGGAATAATAATCCTGACATTTCTTAAAAGTCCCAGCAATTGGCACATTGTTTGGAAGCTCTTCTTCCAGTGTAACATTAACATGCCTCCTTTTCTCATTTTCATATTCTTAGCCTCAACAGAAACCTAGAAACTTTTTTCCCCAACAAGTATTAAGGTAACTCTAGATCATTCGATTCCTTCTGTCAACCCTGCCACATCAGGCTTATTTTTTCCTTTAGTTTGGTGCCCTTTCTCTATCCTCTGCTTTCTCCCTTATCAAAACATGCTCTCAGGAACAGATCTGGTATCAGTCATTTTCACATGAGTGTGACTATCAGTTGCTATGCCATCTTGTTTCAGTAGGTGCAGGAATTAGGAAGTGGGCAAAAAAGGTAAATTGAGGAAGTAAGAGCCTTATAACCCTTCAAACTATTCTACACTTTCACCTTATTAGACCCAATGTAATACTTAGTCTGCAAGGGAGAAGGAAGTATGTTCCTCTCCAATGTAGGAGTCAAATAAACCTGATGATAGGCTCCGTGATCGCCATGATCCTTGTTACCACCCCACCCCTCACGTGTCTGGCAGGAAGACACATTGCTCTTTGGATTTCGTGTCTGTGATCCAGTAATTTGTGACCTTTTAATTCATTTCTTACTGGTCTGTATCCCTTTGGTTACTTTCTATTTTTCAATTAAAAGACTTCTCACACTATAACAAACCCTGTTCCTTTCCATTTTTTCCAACTGTATTCTGATGTTTCATTTCAAAAGAGATGATAAACCTAATGTTTCTGATGACCAGCTTTATCATCATACAAAATGTGATTTTAAATCATTGGACTAAGCATATTATTCATGTCACATCTCTTTAGCCCAGATAAGGAAGTCCAATCCTGTTGGCAAGTGACCAACAATATGTCTCTTGACTTACCAGTCCATTTCTTGATTGACTGGACTGTCATGCCCCTGGGCATAGTAGGCATAAGAATGATAAATTGCCAGGCTAAGGAAGACCCCAAGTGCTATGGAGAAAAAGGCCCTCTTGTGCAGAGATGGTTGCCTGGGTCAGGCAGACCTCTCATTCTGAAAAACTTGCCATTCAGAGTCTCCTTCCACAAGGAAACAGAGGCAGTGCAAATGCCTACTACCTACTCTTTGGGTCTGTCTCTAAAGAAGTTGTTGAAATCAGTAGGAATAGAAATCAGAGAGTAGAAGCCAGAATAAGAGATTTCTCATGCCCAAACCTCAGCCAACCTTCCTGCTGATGCTATGAATGGTATGACAAAATGGCCTTTGTCCTCTGAGCCAGTGGAAGGGATGGAGACAGATCAGAGAGAATGAAAAGAGACCAAACTTGCACAATAAGAACTTTTATGTGGAAGTCAAAGTGGATAAAGTCTGATTGTCCCTGGAGACCTTTTGAAACCATTTCTTGGAACATTTAGCTTAGATTTCATAAAGATAAGGCATATTTGTACATAACGTGTCCAGAGCAGTCAGTACTCCAAATGGAAACAACACACTGCCCAGACTGCACTAGTCAGCGCTCGTGATTTCCACACCCTTTAGTGTTTCTGAGTGAATAGATGGCTCTAAGAGTGGCTCATCTAATAAGACCAGAGGAATAGGCAGCAAGGTGGACACAAGACATGAGAGTGTCTCTCATGCACATAAGAGTGAACATGAATGAATGCAAAAGCATTGAAGCCTTGAACTTAAAAGGAACAACCATGAAGTCAACATGGAAAATGATGGAGTAACTGAATGTAGGAATTAAGTAGAGGAAGCACCTGCTGATATCTAGAGCAAAAATTCAGCCTCTGGTTTCCTATCTATCCTTTTCTAACTCAACATGCATTTCCCAATATTTCCAAGATAAGAATTTGAGGATAAAAGGACCCTTACTCATCTCCTTTTCAATGTCCCTCTAATGACCTTAAGATATTCAGCATCCCTAAAATTCTTTTTTTAATCTTCATTTATTTTTGAGAGAGAGACAGAGTGGGAGTGGGGGAGGAACAGAGAGGGAGACACAGAATCTGAAGCAGGCTCCAGGCTCCAAGCTGTCAGCACGGAGACTGATGCAGGTCTCAAACTCACAGACCGCAAGATCATGACCTGAGCTGAAGTCAGCTGCTTAACTGACTAAGCCACCCAGGCACCCTCCAGCATTCCTAAAATTCTAAGTCTTTTCTCTCCAGAACAGTTATCTGGGTACAGGACTAGCACTGAAGTGAGAACTGTAGAGTAGGAAGAGAAGTGAGGGGAGCCTGGCAGAGGAGTGCACTCAGCTTCCTTCAAAGGGGAAGAGAGCCAAGACTTTGCTTCCAGACTGGAGACAGAGTTTAGCCCCTCTCCCCTACCACAGACAGATAAACCATAGAGTAAAAGAGAATATTTTGGCATCTGAATTTTGAGGGGAAGAGAGACTTTGGCTTGTACATTAGGAAGATGGATGGTCATCCTTATATTCCAATTCTCAAATTAGAACCATCCCTAACTTCTGTAATATACTATAATCAAAAATTTATGGTCTCATCTTCTCTGGCAGTTTCTGGTCTCAGAAACCCCACTCTAGGTAAGTAGAGACATTCCTGGTCCCTATTATCTTAGGAATATAATTCCCAACCCTTGTTCTCTTTCTGCTCCACCCCTGGTCATAGCTCAGGATATCATTAGAAAATGCTTCCCCGAGGGGCACCTGGGTGCCTTAATCAGTTAAACGTCTGACTCTTGATTTCAGCTCAGGTCGCTATTTCACAGTTCGTGGGATCAAGCCCTGTGTCAGACTCTGTGCTGAACGTGGAGCCTGCTTGGGATTCTCTCTTTCCCTCTCTCTCTGCCCCTTTGTCCCTCCCTCCCTCTCTTTTTCTCTCTTTCTACCTTTCTCTCAAAATACATAAATAAACATAAAAAAACAAAAAGAAAGAAAATTCTTCCCTGAAAGTAGTGAGCAAATGGGAGTTCAACATGTGCATATGTGCAAACGGCTGCAATCAGTCGACAATGCTTGGCTGTTGAACTGAGCAGGTGAGTCTGGCTAAACCAGCTGGTCACAGTCTAGGCTCCCACTCTCCAGTACCGGTGTGCACATTGCCACTGCCTTGATTTCTTTTTAAGACCATGATCTCAGAGTTAGAGTCCAAGAACATCTTCCCTAATAAACAATACTACCACAGCCTGAAGTTTCATCTTAGAAGGCAATTAATTACTTGATGCACTGAATCTAAAGTTGCTACTATAGAGAGGCTTCTATTGTCCCTAAAGAAGGTCACGTCCATGGATCTGAATTAAAAAGGAGTTAGTTATGCACAGCATTGTTCCTGCTATTCGCTGTGTCATTGCTTTATTCCAATATGCACACACATGTGGAACCAAGGTAGTTTCAGAGGGAGAATAGAGACATAAAAAAGCAGTAAGTCACTGAGAGTTATGAGAAAGAGGGAAAAAATTAGAAAAGGTGCTGTTGCCAAGCCTACAATTCCATGTCTGCAGTGACCTCTTTTTTTTTTTTTTAAACTTTAAACATTTTAATTTTTTTTTTTCAACGTTTATTTATTTTTGGGACAGAGAGAGACAGAGCATGAACGGGGGAGGGGCAGAGAGAGAGGGAGACACAGAATCGGAAACAGGCTCCAGGCTCTGAGCCATCAGCCCAGAGCCTGACGCGGGGCTCGAACTCACGGACGGCAAGATCGTGACCTGGCTGAAGTCGGACGCTTAACCGACTGCGCCACCCAGGCGCCCCTGCAGTGACCTCTTTTATTCAGAAGTGCGGACTCCACTCCTCCTTCTCTGCTGCCTCCTGCACTCACCACTCAATCCCGGGGTCTCTATACCAAGTGTGAAGTCTTTGGAAATTGTCCTGATTTAGGAAACTGGGGTCAGTTTTAGTCATGATATATGAAATTTTATTTTCAAAGAATTGAGAGAGCAATTCATTGGTGACCACCTGAAATCTATTCTATGGAACCAACCAGGAGGCCATTAATGTTCCTTTCAGTTTGTCTGAACTTCAGAAAGGTTTCTTCCTGACTAGAGGTCCCTGACTTCCTTTTTCTTAGAGCAGTGCCTTTAGCAAATTTGCAATTGTAAATTATTTCTCTGCTTCTTTGAGATGTAAATTTTCTCCCAGCCTCTTGCTGGCTTCACAATCCAGGAACATCTTTCTCAGGAGCTGGGAGTCATCCCTTTGAAATGTAATCATCAAGGTTATTCGTGGTCCTGGTCTTCCAGTCTCTGAGGGAGGGTAGGAACCTAACTTAGGTAATTTACAGTTAGCAAACACAGATGGTTTAATCACATTAAGGAACTCCCTTAATTAAAATTTAATTCCCTTAATAAAAACTCCCCCTCCACGTCCTCCAGTACTTTTCTACCATCTCACTCCAGCACTTAGAAACTCTCTTATCTTTTATATCAGCGGAGCAGAGTTTAATCTCTCTCCTCTACTATAATTGTCTTGACCCCTATTGCAGTAGTCTTGAATAAAGTCTTCCTGCCTGTCTCACTTACCTGGTATAATTTTTCTTTCACTAGAATTTCAAATTTGTGAATCTGTTTCAAATTAATTTCCTGCATTATCAAACCTAAAAAAATACTATTGGATGCATGTCGTCATACGTTTGTCAAAACCCATAGAATGCACAATACCAAGAGGGAACCCTAATATAAGTTAGGGACTTTTGGAGATAATGATGTGCCAAAGTAGATTCACAGATTGTAGCAAATGTACTTCTCTGGTAGGGGGATGATGATAGAGACGGAAGCATCACAAGGCGGGGAAAGGGAATATAGGAGAACTTGGTATTTTCTTCTCACTCTTGCTGTGAACCTAAAATTGCTCAAACAAGTTCTGTTATTAAAAACACAACGACTGTGTGTTGAATTCTTATATTACCTTCAATGGATTCTTCCTGGTCCTGTGAAGAGACTGGGGCAGGATCCATCAAACATTTCACTGAAAATCCAGAGCCTGAACCAAGTAGCTCAATCTCCTGAATCTTGTGTGACTATAAATAATGTCATTTAGAGCCAGAAGTTGCTCAGAGGTTAAACATTAATTCTCTTTCCTAAATGTATTTTACAAGCCTTGAAGGTGGACTGAGATCTGGGTATCTTATGAGAACTTTGTATAGACTGAGTTCCTGACCCTTTCAGTGCTAAGCAGGCAGGATCAACTTTCATTTCATTTCATTTCAGTATTTTAAATGTGAAAATACGTTAGACCCGAGACTAAACATAGGCAGGTTTGCTTTACGTAAATGTGACCACACATTCTTGCAAAATGACTGTAACTTTGACGATTTTAAAATTTATACCATGCAATTTTTATTTTTTTTATCATAGAGCCTGATTTTTCTCACTTCCCCGTTTGATTTTTTAACCAAATCTTTGATTGAAATTTATTTTTCTACTGAAGCTTCCAGTTTATTATGGTTTAGTTTTCCTAATAGAAGTACTGTGAAATTGAAGGCTCTCTTGTACTGATCTAAGTCTACATAGAATGGGTCATTCTTTAATGAGCCCCTCTACTAAACTGCAGACCCCTATTGCCCTAGGAAGACAGAGAATCTCATATGCAGTTTCCTTTTCTTAGGTCCTCCTATTTAATTTACCACTGTAAAGGGCATATAACTAAACGTTTTCTAAGGAAAAGGAGATTATGTAACAAAACTAGACCGCTTGAATTATTAAATCCTTAGGGGTCACTTTGCGTTTATCATTTCACCTTTAAAGAAAGGTTGTAACATTTACAGACTACTGTGTGACTTACATGAGTCAGAACACTGCCTTGCTATTTACGTACCAAATTGCCTTGAGAGAGGAGAGTGAAGTCCCCTCTCACATTTAAATGCTGAAAAGCAATTAGCTGTGCTGGGTATGGTATGATCTAAGGAAGGTTATAAAGGAAAATAGAATTTTGTTCAAACCGAATCAAATTGTGTCCTAAGTTGAAGTGGGTTTATATTCACATAGACAAAAATATTTTGGTAGATGAATTATTTGATTTCTGCTTTAAAATAATTCATAGACTGCATTTGCTTAAAACTTTATGGAGAGTGTTGAAAATCCCTTTTTCTCAAATTCATAATGGCTCACTGAAGAGAAGTCATGATTCAGGTTAGTTTTAAGTTCCTTTTAGGCTAATCACAAAACAAAAATTCAGTTAATTGGCATAAAATAACCTCTTTTGACTCCCATTTTAAGTGTCTTAAAATTTTAACTTGTGTGCAGTTTTTATGCAGCATATAGTTTCATTTCTAATGCCAACATCCATGAGGAGACCATCCTAATTAACTAATTGTGACTGTAGAGTTTGATCCATTGTACAGTATTGCTCTCATTATTGGAAAGCAGGGAACACCAAATACTGCTTCTCAAACTCCTGCCTTTGCTTTGATGCTAAGCTGCCATCTGTGTCCTGAGGTCCTACCTGATTCCCTCCCTGTCCTAAGCTTTGTGGGAATACACTACACATAAAACAATTATGCTTTGTATTATATATAGCTTTCTCCACACCCGCCATTGCATGTTTAAGTGCAGATTCTCAGAGATTGGACTATAGATCTAAATATTCTATAGCATCTAGTTCATAGCCTCATGCATAGTAGGCTCTCAGGGAATGAATAAATTGCTCCACATTTCAAGAAACTGTAAATACATGGAATTAATTTTATTACCATGTAAGCACCCTATCTTCTAATTTCCCCCTTTTCCTCTCCCACAAAACTCCACCAACACATACATAACAAATAGGGACATTTAAAAACCATTTTCCTTTGTTCTTTTTCATTTTCTAAATTCCATCTGTTGCAAGAGATGAAATGTTGACGTTAAAGGTACAGAAAACACCCACATGCCCATGCCATAGCTGATTCAGCCAAATCTACAGAGAAATGCTCTCCTATCAGGCAATTCAGTCTATGCATCTTCACTATATCCCTACGATATTCCAGGCACCACAGGTAGGGACATAGTGGTGAGCAAAACAGACATGGCACCTGTCCTGTGGCATTTGCAACCTACCTGGAGAAATAGACACAAAGTAAACAAAAAAATGCCAACATAATTACAACTGTGATAAATGATACAGAGGAAAAGAAAGTGACACGAGGGGTGCCTGGGTGGCTCAGTTGGTTAAGCATCTGACTCCTGTTTTTGGCTCAGGTCATGATCTCATCGTCATGAGATAGAGCTCCGCTGAGCCCATGCTGGGCATGGGCCTGCTTGAGATGCTCTCTCTCCCTCTCTCTCTCTCTGTCTCTTCCCCACTCTTGCTCTTGCTCTCTCAAAAATAAATAACATTTTGGGGCGCCTGGGTGGCTCAGTCGGTTAAGCGGCCGACTTCGGCTCAGGTCATGATCTCGCGATCTGTGAGTTCGAGCCCCGCGTCGGGCTCTGTGCTGACAGCTCAGAGCCTGGAGCCTGTTTCAGATTCTGTGTCTCCCTCTCTCTGACCCTCCCCCGTTCATGCTCTGTCTCTCTCTGTCTCAAAAATAAATAAACGTTAAAAAAAAATTAAAAAAAAAAAAAAATAAATAAATAAAATAAATAAATAAATAAATAAATAAATAAATAAATAACATTTTAAAAAGTGACACTAGAGGAAAGGATGCTGGGGAGGAATCACTTCAGAGTGAATGATCAGTAGGAACTTCTCCAAAGAGGTATTATTCAAGTTGACATTTGAAAATGGGCAATGACTAGTGGGGAAACAACATCTCTCTCTTTCTCTCTCTCTCTCTCTCTCTCTCTCTCTCTCACACACACACACACACACTAGCATGTGCCTACTGAGAATGGGGTGTGTTTTGTGAACAGAAATTTAGTGAGAGGTGGACAGAGAATACCATTTCTTTAGATTGGAGAGAAAGGCAAGAACATGATCATGCTGAGCCATGTTGAGCTTGGCTGAGGTATTTGAAAAGGTGAGACTGACTGCTTTGTACAGAATGGATTAGAATGGAAATTCTGAAGGGGGAATGACATCAACTGTCTGACAGAATAGGAAGCCCTGGACCACCAATAATTTCATGAACAAATTCTCTGGGGAGAAACCCGGAACTGACAGAATACTGCACTCTGAGGGAATGCAAAACCAATGAGGAAGAGAACCCCTAGCTCACAGCTTCTCCTATCAACAAATTTTTCAATGTAAATATATTAAACCACCTCAATCAAAACATATGAGGTGGCTGAATGCATTTAAAAACAAAAACAAAAACACCAAGATCCAATTGTCTGTAAGAGGCTCATCTTAGTGTTAAGGACACAAACAGGCTGAAAGTAAGGGGATGGAGAGAAGATACTCCAGGTAAATGGTAACTAAAAGAGAGGAAAGTTTGAGTTTCTTCTTGGAAGAAAATGAGGTTCAAGGGACATGGGGTTAGAGAGGGAGGGAGCCAAACCATAAGAGACTCTTAAAAACTGAGAACAAACTGAGGGTTGATGGGGGTGGGAGGGAGGGGAGGGTGGGTGATGGGTATTGAGGAGGGCACCTGTTGGGATGAGCACTGGGTGTTGTATGGAAACCAATTTGACAATAAATTTCATATTAAAAAAAATAAAGACCTCTTACAACTCAGCAAAAAAAAAAAAAAATGAATTAAAAGGGACATGGGGCAGGGGACTTTTTAATGTACTGTCTTAGAGTATATTCTGATACTTTAGCTATATTTGTAAACTTGAATAACAAAAATTGTAGTCATAGATTATAACCACTCCCCTCAGAAACTGATAGATCAAATAGCCAAAAAATAAGTAATTGAAAATCTCAATAACATGAAAAAATCAGTTTATCTTGATAAATGTGCATGTATTTTTGGGGGGGTGTATATATATGTATATATATATGCACATTCATATTCACATTTTTTCATGCTCACATTAGAACAGTCAAAAAATTATACTAATGACAAAGCATCAATACTGCCAAAGAAATGCTATTGTACAGAGTATATTATGCAACAAAATTGGAACTCAATTATAAAGATATAACTAAAAGGACATTTAACTGGAAACTATAAAGTATGCCACTAAATGGAATTTTTGTATGATAAACAGCAATATGAGAGAATATTGGGATTAAATAAAGGATTATGTGTCAAATTCTGGAGAACACAGCTAAAAAAAACTTAGAAATTTATAATTTTTAATACATTTATTAAAAAACACAAGAAAGGTAGGAAACAAATATGTTAAGCTTTCAATTGAAAAAGCTAGAAAAAAAAGGAATAGAATAACTCTTCACTCACGGCCATACACATAAAAATTCTAAATAAAATTTTAACTAACCAATTTCAATATTATATTAAAAATGCATCATGATCAAGTTGGTTTTGCCTCAGGAATGAGAAGAAAAATTAACATCAAAAAATTGTTTAATATACTTCACATTAATGAAATAAAGAGGGAAAAATCATACTATCATAATAAATGAAGAAAAGGCATTTGATGGTATGTCAACATCTCTTTACGATGCAAATTAGCTGAAAGATAAATGTAAGGGGCATTCTTTACCAAAATTAACCGACAAATTACAGATAGAGGACATTTGTACCGTCTAAAACTGACAAGAGATTACTTTCTAAAATATGCAAAAAACTCATATAAAATGGTGAGATAAGTACAGAAACTGAAGTAGAAAAATAGGCAAAGAGTGTGGAGAAAATTTAAATGGCTAAAAATATATATAAAGAAACGCATAACTCTATCAGAGAAGTAAAAAACTCAAACATCGATGAAATATTTTCCTACTGACAAACTGGCAAGTCAGAAGCCAGATCATAACATGTATTGATGAGAATGAAAGGGACGATCCCAAGCATTATTGATAAGGGCCATATAGAGAACATAATGGCAAAATAAATATTCGTACACCTAGTGTCCCAGTAATCTCTCTGCTGGATACATAACCCAGAGAAATTTTCTCACAATCCTTCAAGGAGCATAAGGATATTCATTATAGCCTTGTCTACATTATAGGAGGACAGAAGCAATCTGAGAGTTTGAGTATAGGTGAAATATACAGGACACGTGCTGTGGAATATTATACAACAGTCTGAAGAAATACCCATAAAGAAAATGAATAGATCATGCAAATATATTGCAAACTTTTATGAAAAAAAAATGAACTCTTTCTCAATACCATTTGTGAAATTAATTATACCTAATAGCTAATATCTATGTTGTGTTTACTGTGTGCCAGGCACTGTTCTAAGCACTTAATGTGCATTTTAATCCAAACAACTGCCTTTTGAGATGGACACTATTATTCTGACTGTCCAGATGAAGATTCTGAGGTACACATGTTAAATAACAAATCCCAAGAACGCATGCCTCATATGTAGTGAAGTTAGAGTATCAACTTAGGCAGGTGGATCCAGGGTCCATACTCTCAATCACTATACTTATTACATCACACACACACACACACACACACACACACACACACACACAAAACCTCTATATGTTATTCAAGAATATAATTTTATCCAGAAATGTTTATGAAATGCATGGAAAAGGACATATTAAAAACATGAGAGTAACTGCTAATATAAGGGGGTGGGCCGTGGGACAGGGTAAGGAGGGTAATTAAGTGGAGACCAGAGGCTAGACACAGCTATTAACAAAAAATTCTAGAAGAACGATAATGATAGTATGTTAAACTCTCATTAACTCAACTCTTCACCTCTATATTGAAAACAAATAAGCAAAACAAATGTAAAGATACTTAAAAAAAAGAAAAAGATAGAATGCTAATTAAGAACATGAACCATTGGAGACTGACATACAGCTACCCAACATGTTCAAAATAGCTAGTTTTTCTTCCAGCATTGGTACAAATTATTTCTTTGCTTGTTCCCAGAGAAAATAATTGCCTGCTTTGATAAAAGAAGACAGATGTGGGGGCGCCTGGGTGGCGCAGTCTGTTAAGCGTCTGACTTCAGCCAGGTTACGATCTCGCGGTCTGTGAGTTCGAGCCCCGCGTCGGGCTCTGGGCTGATGGCTCAGAGCCTGGAGCCTGCTTCCGATTCTGTGTCTCCCTCTCTCTCTGCCCCTCCCCCGTTCATGCTCTGTCTCTCTCTGTCCCAAAAATAAATAAACGTTGAAAAAATAAGCTTTAAAAGAAGACAGATGTGTACAAACTAATGGCTCACCCAGACCATCAAAAGATGGAATGTATGCATCTGGGAACCCTCCTTTCTCCTGTTAGACACGAGGGCTTTTAAGGAGTGAACATTCAGAGGTATATATTGGGCTATATCATTTCAAAGGCACTCAGCTTAAATTGAATCATTCCAATACCTAAGTGGCATATTTATGAAAGGCAATGTAGCATTTAATCTTCTCCTGTGTTGCCTACACTATTTCACATAGAGAACATACGTTATGTTCCATCACTTGGGAATAGTCAACAAATAGGCTACTATTAACTACTTGATAATTAAAGAGAAAAATTTAATATTTAGGCAAAGCCTAAAATACACATTTCAGAATATCACTATCACTGTCACCAAACCCTAGTAAAATTGTTACAGAAAATCCTAAGAGGTATCAGAGTAAGGAATGCAGGCACCTACCCTAGAAAATTAGAGAAAAGACATGGAAAGACATGCTGGGCCCATATCCTCCAACCACTGTGTTCCAGGCAGGGAGTGGGGGGGGGGGGGGGCGGCGGTGCAGAGAGAAAGATACAGGCCAGAAAAGTGAGAGGTCATTGTTAGCTAAACCTACTCCACTTAAAACAACAAAAACTATAGCTTATATACATTTAATGTGTGTATATACATACATATATTAACATATATATGCATGTGTGTGTGTGTGTGTGTGTATTCATATGATGTCCATCTGTTAAACAATACTTAAGATGTATCTTTTAGGAAGACAGAGATTGCCTCATAGGTCAACTTGAACAGCAAACTCCAGGTTTCTTTACAATATGTAATCTTATTTGTCTCTCTGTTGGATCATAAAGTATCACATTGAAGAATCTCACTGAAGTTCTGAATTTTTACTTTTGAGTCACTGGGTTAAAAATAACATTGTTGTTTATTGTCTGACCTCTCTACTACCCAGAATTCCTGGCACAATGTCTTGAAAGCTCAGGGCCAAAGGACTTCAGGGCATTTGGAGACAGGAGTGAAATATTGGGCTTGATTTCACCGTTCTTCCCCTTACCTTACAGTGGCAACTGCAAGATTCCTATTGAATGGATTGAGAAGCTGTCTGGTTTGATTGTAGCTTCAGTGATTTTGTGCTTCTGACCTCCACTGAATTGCTATTTTGTTGCTATTTACAGCAATGTTCCCCAGCAAATCACAACTTCTGTCCCTATGGCAACCATATATACCTGAGATGTTACTGCCTCTTTTTCTGCCAGTAGAAAAACATAGTTAAAAGAGAAAATAATAAATTTGGCTAGTGGCCCTTTCTACATATTAATGCTTGTGTATTACTCTGAGGTGTGCATTTTCAATTAGGAATCCCCTGAACTGAACTCGGTAGCTGCATGCACAAGCATGCCATTCCTTCAGCAGATCCAAATGAAAGACAAATGCATAAATTGTATATGTGATTAATCATTTCTGAGTATGAGCTGATGACCAAATGTCACATATGCACAGGGCAGATAACGCTTTCTGGCCAGGTGTAATTGCTGACAGTTCTGTGATAAAATATTTCCTTTTGCCCTGTTCTTCACACCTCTCTCTCTCTCTCTCTCTCTCTCTCTCTCTCTCATTCTCTCTTTCTCTCATTCTTTCTCTCTCTCTCTCTTTTTAGCATTCTTCCCATTAGCTCAGTACATCACAGAGTATGATTCTTGAATGGAATCACCGAGGAATATTTATTAAAAATGTGGAATTCTAAATTCCACCATGACCTGGCATGGAAGGCAATAACCCACATTTTAAACAACTTTGCCTTTGATTTTAATGAATGCTAAAGTTTGAGAACCATTGTAGTAGGCAGCCTTTGAGAGAAGGGGCCCCCTGTTATGCATCTTCGTATTTCCAGCACCTTCACAATGCCTGCTTTAGTCGCATTACTGTATATCCAAAACACATCAGGGTCCCATCTACTCAATCCTATGGTCAGGACAATGCCTGTCAGGTTTAGGATGGGGTATGGCCTGCTCTCGTGATCTTGGTCAGTGTCATGTTATCCGTAAAACCTCTTGAGAGTCAGCTGATCTCTGTGCTCTCCAAGAGCCTACAGACCATATTCGAGGGGGTTTCAAGTGTTGGTGAACTAGAATGGGATGGGATGGAGTGTAGCTTCTCAGATTGGCTCTGGATATAGCTGTAAATTCAGAAGTAATGGCTGTTGGAGAAGGTCATCAAGAGGACACAACCACAGATTGAGCCACGAGCTGGACTCAGGCAGTCAGAAGCTCCTGACCCCCTCCTCTGTCCTTGGAATGTATGCTCCACTTACCTTTCCTGCGGTAGGGTGTGGCTATGAGATAACAATACGTAGTTGAGCCCATCTGAACAGTATATTACTGGAGCCAGCCACCAAAGACAAGTCCCTTAAGTGCCCTTGCTTATTAAAACTGCCACCTACCAACCTGGAGAGGCTTGTCTCTTTCTTCAGCCTCTCCTTCCTTTCTCTGTACAGGGGCCAGGTTGCAAAGCAACAATGGCCTTTCATCCAAAAGCATGTGTTTGAGAGTTTGTAGTGCATATCTTAAAACCACAATGTTGGGCCTCAAGAGGAGGAGAGCTCTCCTTTTCTTCTTTTCCTTTGATGACTTCAGATGGAAACTGTAAAAGTCATTGAAGGTGCTAGTAAGGGACTCCACAAGGCTCTGCAAACAGAGATAAACCTATTTTCAAAGTGTCCAGGCTCTCTGATCCATTCCAGCATCTACCTAAATGGGACCACCCTTCCTTCACAGATGCTGTCCCAGAACTTTGCACAGAGATCTGGAGCACACATTCAGTGGAACAAATTTATCCTCTCAAAGAGAGGAATTAATACATGTCATGTATTGGGTCTGAACACTTAAAAATGTGTCCATGTATTCCCTATCAAGGGTGATCCTTGCTTTTTAGGTGATCTTACAAAGAATACGAGATGATTCTACTTGTCCTTTATAACTTTAATATGTTTTCTTGTACGGGAACATACAGTTTTCAGAGAATAAGAAAAAACTAAAGAGATTCTCATTGGTATATTATTTTTACAATGTCCCTTGATTAATATATGGAGGTACAAGGAGGAGAGAGAGGAGGAAGGAGAGAGAGAGAGAGAGAGAGAGAGAATAGAAGAGGGAGTAAAGTGGTGTTTTCCATATTCATAGCCATTACAAGAATTCTAGGATGTCAGGCCAGAAGGCATACAACCAGGAATCCTTTCTTGTATGATGGATTTCTATGGGAAAAAAATAGTGAAAGATTTGAGGCTTGAATGTAGATAGTTGGAAGCCAGGATTAAGATCTTATCTATTATTTTTTATTCCAGTGTAACTATGTACAGTGTTATATTAGTTTCAGGTATACAGTGTAGTGATTCAACAGTTCTACACATCACTCAGTGTTCATCATAATGAGTGTGCTCTTCACCCATTTCACCCATCCCCCCACCCACCGCCCCTCTGCTAACTACCAGTTTGTTCTCTATATTTAAGAGTCTGGTTTTTGGTTTGTCTCTTTTTTTCCTTTGGTAATTTGTTTTGTTTCCTAAATTCCACATGATTGAAATAATATCGTATTTGTCTCTTCTGACTTCTTTCACATAGCATTATATTCCCTAGCTCCATCTATGTTATTGCAAATGGCAAGCTTTTATTATTTTTTATGGCTGAATAATGTTCCGTTTTATATATATATATATATATATATATATATATATATGTGTGTGTGTGTGTGTGTGTGTGTGTGTGTGTATACATATATATACATATGTGTATGCATATATACAATATATATACTATACATGTGTATACATATATACAATATATATAGTATATATATCGCCTCTTTATCCATTCATCTATCAATGGACACTCAAGCTGCTTCCATATTTTTGCTACTGTAAATAATGCTGCAGTAAACATGGGCATAAATACATCTTTTCAAATTAGTGTTTCTGTATTTTTTGGGTAATTACTCAGTAGTTAAACTACTGGGTGATTTGGTAATCCTATTTTTAACATTTGAGGAACATCCATACTGTTTCCTACAGTGACTGCAACAGTTAGCATTCCCATCAACAGTGCATGAGGGTTCCTTTTCCTTTACATCCTCACCAACACTTGGGTTTTTTTTCCTTGTTATTTTAGACATTCTGACAGGTGTGAAGTGATATCTTATTGTGGTTTTGCTTTGTATTTCCCTGATAATGAGTGATGTTGAGCATCTTTTCATGTGTCTTTTGGCTTTCTCTATGTCATCTTTGGAGAAATATCCATGTCTTGTGCCCATTTTTAATTGTGTTACTTGTTTTTCTGGTGTTAAGTTGTGTAAATTCTTTACATATTTTGGATAGTAAACCTTTATTGGATATATTATTTGCAAATATCTTCTCTCATTCAGTAGGTTGTCTTAGTTTTGTTGTTTCCTTGCCCTGCAGAAGGTTTTTATTTTGATGTAGTCCCAATAGTTTATTTTTGTTTTTGTTTCTTTTCCCTGAGGAGAAATATCTAGAAAAATGGTGCTATGGCTAAAGTCATAGAAACAACTGTATGTGCTCTTTTCAAGGATATTTTTGATTCCAGGTCTCATATTTACATCCTTAAACCATTTGGGTTTCCTTTTGTATATGGTGTTACAAAGTGGCCCACATTTATCCTTTTGCATGTAGCTGTCCAGTTTTCCCAACACCATTTATTGGAAATACTCCTTTCTCATTATATATTCTTGAATTCTTCGCCATAGATTAGTTGACCACATAAGTGTGGGTTTATTTCTGGGTTCTCCATTCTGTTCAACCCATTAATCTATGTGTCTGCTTTTGTGCTAGCACCATACAGTCTGATTACTATAGCTTGTAGTATATCTTGAAATCCGGGATCGTGATACCTCCAGTTTTTGTTCTTTTTCAAGTTTACTTTGGCTATTCAGGGTCTTTTGTGGTTCCATACAAATGTAATATTAGTTGTTCTAGTTCTGTGAAAAATACTGTTGGCATTTTGTTAGTAATTGCATTAAATGTAAGGACTGCTTCGGGTAGTATAGATATTTTACTAATATTTGTTCTTGCAATCCATGAGCATGCAATATCTTTCCATTTGTGTCATCTTCAATTTGTTTCATCAGTGTTTTATAATTTTCAAAGTACAGGTCTTTTACCTCATCGGTCAAGTTTCTTCCTAGATATTTTATTATTTTTGATGCAATTGCAAATAGGATTGCTTTCTTCCTTTCTCTTTTTGATAATTCATTATTAGCATATAGAAATGCAACAGATTTGTGTATTGATTTTATACCCTGCAATTTTACTGAATTCATTTATCATTTCTAGCAGTTTTTGGTGGAGTCTTTGTGTTTTCTATATATAGAATCCTGTCATCTGCAAATAGTGTAAGTTTTACTTCTTCCTTACCAATTTGGATGCCTTTTATTTTTTTTTCTTGTATGATTGCTCTGGCTAGGACTTCCAGTACTTTGTAAAATAAAAGTGTTGAGAGTGGACATCCCTGTCTTGTTCTTGACGTTAGGGAATATGCTCTCAGGTTTTCATGATGTAAGCTGTGGGGTTTTCATATATGACCTTTGTTATGTTTGGGTGTGTTCCCTCAAAGCCCACTTTACTGACAGTTTTTATGATGAATACATGTTATACTTTGTCGAATTCTCTCTTCACCTATCGAAATGATCATATGATTTTTGTCCTATGCTTCGTTGATGTAGTGTATCATGTTGATTGATTTGTGAATACTGAACCCCTCACATCCTAGGAATAAATCCCACTTGATCCTGGTGAATGATTTTTTTTATGTATCATTAGATTCAGTTTGATATATTTTGCTGATGAATTTTTCATTCATGTTCCTCAGAGATACTGCCCTGTAGTTCTCTTTTGTTGTGCCTTTACCTGGTTTTAGTATCAGGGTAATGCTGGACTCATAGAATAAATTGGAAGCTTTTCTTCCTCTTCTCTTTCTTGGAACAGTTTGACAACAAAGGATATTAACTCTTGTTTAAATGTTTGGTTGAATTGACCTGTGAAGCTGTCTGGTCCTGGACTTTTGTTAGTTGGGAATTTTTTGACCGCTGATTTGATTTCATTGCTTATCATTAGGACCTTCAAATTTTCTCTTTCTAATTAAGTTTTGGGAGGTTATATGTTTCTAAGAATTTATCAATTTCTTCTAGGTTGCTCACTTTGTTGGTATGTAATTTTTCATAATTTTCTCTTAAAATTGTATGTCTGTGGTGTTGTTATTTCTCTTCATTTCTGATTTTGTTTATGTAAATCTTCTCTGTCTCTCCCTACCCCTCTCTCTCTCATGAATCTGTCTAAAAGTTTGTTGATTTTTTGGTTCTTCCCAAAGAACCAGCTACTGGTTTTATTGATATGTTACTGTTTTTCAGTTTCAATTTCATTTATTTATGCTCTAATATTTATGTTTTCCTTCCTTCTATTATGTTGGAGTTTTGTTTGTTCTTTTTCTAGCTACTTTAGGTATAAGTTTAGATTGTGTATTTGAGATTTTTCTTCTTAATGTGGGCCTGTATTGCTATAAACTTACCTCCTAAAACAGTTTTTCCTGTGTTTCAAATATTTTGGATCATTGTATTTTTATTTTCATTTGTCTCCTCGTATTTTTTGGTTTCCTCCTTTGATTTCTTGATTGATCCATTCATTATTTAGTCGCATGTTATTTAACTTCCGTTTATTTGTGTTTTTTCTAGATTTTTTTTCTTGTGGTTGATTTCTAGTTTCAAAATGTTGTGTTTATAAAAAAGTTTTGATATGACTTCAATCTTGTTAGATTTCTTGAGATGTGTTTTGTGATCTAACATGTGGTATATCCTGAAAAAGTTTCCATGTGCCCTTGAAAAGAATGTTTATTCTACTGTTTTAGGATGAATGTGTATTCTACTGTTTTAATGTTCTGAATATATTTTTGGGTCCATCTGATCCAACGTGTCATTCACAACCACTGCTTTCTTTTTGATAGGCTGTTTGGATAATCTATCCTTTGAAGTAAGTGGGCTGTTAAAGACTCCTACTATTGTATTACTATTGATTACTTCCTTTATGTTTGTTACCAGCTGCTTTAAGGAGTTGGGTGCCTCCATGTTGAGTGCATAAATATTTATAATTGTTATATCTTCTGTTGGATTTTTCTCTTTATGATTATGTAGTGCCCTTATTTGTCCCTTGTTACAGTCTTTGTTTTAAAGTCTATTTTTTCTGATATAAATATTGCTACACCGGCTTTCTTTTCACTTCCTTTTGCATGATAAATGATTTTCTATCCCTTCACTTTCAATCTGCTTGTGTCTCTACATCTGAAGTGAGTCTTGTAGGCAGCATATAGATGGGTGTTGCTTTTTTACCCATTCTATCACACTATATCTTTTGATTGGAACATGTAGTCCATTCACATTTAAAGTAATTATTTATAGGAATGTATTTATTGCCACTTTATTAGTTGTTTTCTGGTTGTTTTGTAGTTTTTGTGTTCCTTTCTTCTCTTGCTCCTTTCATGGTTTGCCAACTTTTCTTGAATTCATTTCTCTTTATATTTTCCAAATCTATTACCAGTTTTTTTTTATTTGCAGTTACCACTACGTTTATATATAACGTCTTATGCATATAGAAGTCTATATTAAGTTGATGGTCACTTAAGTTTGAACCCATTCTAAAAGCATGACATTTTTTGTCCTCTCCTTCAACCCCACATTTTAGGCATATAGTGCCATACTTTACAGCTTTTTATTTTGTGGAGGTTTTGCATTTTCTAGTTTATTTTTGACATTCTGTTTTCTTTCTCCCCTGAACAGCCCAACCACACAATATTCTACCATGAAAATTGAGTTTCTAATTTAATGATGCTTGCTTTGCAATACTTTTCTGCATTGACTTCATTTGGCTTCAAGGAAAGTGACTCCACCATCATTACAGAGATGGCTTTACCTCTGTGGTCCTGTATGGATAATCTGGGGCAAAATACAGATATAAGTGAAATTTATCTTCATTGCCACTCCCTTTATTACCATCATCCACTCCTCACAGTAAAATGGATAAAAATAATTATGTTTTTGATATCACACCTCTAAAAACAGAAATAGGCCCCTACAGAATAATAGGCACTGTCACTGTTTATTATTTCCTCTTATGTGCCAGTGTCTTTGAAATAGAATGGATGAGCTATATTTGCACATTTGTTGGATTTACTTTGTCATGTAAAATTATTCTATTTTTCTTTCATTGCCATCTCCTGTGGCCTTCAGGAACAGATGTTTCTTTTGAGCATCTGGCAGCTGTAGTCCTGAAGTGTCAACTTAGAGAAACATGGTTTTGTCTAGCAGCTTAAACTACTGCAGAGATACAGCCTTAGAGGACTGTATGTGCATGTGAGACACACACACACACACACACACACACACACACACACCCCATAAGCTTGGAGCTACAAATATGTACGAGTCACTTAATAGAATAAGAGAAACAATAAGGAAATTTAGAAGTTGTATTTCTACTAACATATCTGTTTTCAAAAGTATTTGTTTTTAATGCCTTCAGCTTTGGGTATTATCTTCAACAGGTGCAGCAGAACCAGATGATTCAAGGTCATTTGTGTCATGTTTGTCTAAGACTAATGTTCTATGTTTTGTGTTCAGGATATTTTGTAATGATCTTCAGCATATCATGCGGCTTTTTGTCCTAGATACTGACTGGTCTGATGATGTTAGAAAAGTAAATAGTAACTCCCAGACCTTTCCTGAAGGGAAATTTCCTGACTTTAATGCCCATTATCCTTTCAGTGGACAATGTCAGTAGACACTGAAATTTTTTTTCAGTTAACAATTTCATACATTCCTGTGAAACATTAGCTCCCCTGGTCTGGCTGAGTCCATGGATCATACTCTTAATTCATATACAATACAGCTTTTAATGGAGTTATTTTAAACCATAATATTACCCAAAGGTACTAGATCGTTTTTCCTGTAATAGGCTTATTTAACAATATCTTCAGTGCAACTTATAAGCAAATGGGTCGTCTTGCACTTCAATTCCAGAAAATATCTTCCTGCATGTTAATTCTACAAATAAGAAAGAAAACATCAAAATGATTTTATACCACTTGCATACTTAAATATTTTTCTGCAGATTCTTTTTCTCAGCTTATTTGTTAAAGTATGTAACAAGACTGGGGCCAATGTTTACAGGTAATGCCTCTGTTTATACCTAATTTAGAGACTTCATTTGGAAGCTTTTGCTCAGAAAGAGGCTACATTTCTCAACTTCCCCTGCATCTAAGTAGGGCCAAGCAACTGAGTTTTGCTTAGTGAACTGTGGATGGAAAAACTATATTCCACTTTCAAGCCTCATCCATATAAACCTCCTAATATTCTCAATTTTCACTAACTTCCAAAAAATAGAAATGAAAGAAAAGCTTCCAAACTCATTCTATGAAGCCAGCATTACCTTGATTCCAAAACTAGACAAAGACCCCACTAAAGAGGAGAATTATAGGCCAATATACCTGATGAAACTGGATGTAAAAATTCTCAAGAAGATACTAATTCAAGTCTAATTCAGCAGTACATTAAAAAAATCATTCACCATGATCAAGTGGGATTTATTTCTGGGCTGCAGGGTTGATTCAGCATTTGCAAATCAATCAGTGTAAAGCACCACATTAACAAAAGAAAGGATAAGAACCATATGATCCTTTTAATGGATGCAGAAAAAGCATTTGACAAAATACAGCATCTTTTCTTCATAAAATCCTCAAGAAAGTAGGGATAGAAGGAACATACCTCAATATCATAAAAGCCATATATGAAAGGCCCAGGGATAATATCATCCTCAGTGGAGAAAAACTGAGAGCTTTCTCCCTAAGGTCAGGAACATGACAAGGATATCCACTCTCAGCACTGCTGATCAACATAGTACTGAAAGTCCTAGCCTCAGCAATCAGACAACAAAAAGAAATAAAAGGCATATATTAGGCAAAGAAGAAGTCAAACTTTCACTCTTTCACAATACTCTATATGGAAAACCCAAAAGACTCCACTAAAAAACTGCTAGAACTGATACGTGAATTCAGCAAAGTTGCAGGATATAAAACCAAAGACAGAAATTGGTTGCATTTCTATATGCCAATAACGAAGCAGCATAAAGAGAAATCAAGGAATCGATCCTGTTTGCAATAGCGCCAAAAACCATAAGATACCCAGGAATAAACCTAACCAAAGAGGTAAAAGATGTGTATGCTGAAAACTATAGAATGCTTATGAAAGCAATGGAAGAAGACACAAAGAAATGGAAAAATATTCCATGCTCATGGATTGGAAGAACAAATATTGTTAAAATGTCTATACCACCCAAAACAATCTACACATTTGATGCAATCTTTATCAAAATAATACCAGCATTCTTCACAGAGCTAGAACAAACAATCCTGAAATAGCCAAAACACCCCAAATAGCCAAAGTAATGTTGAAAAATAAATCCAAAGCAGGAGGCATCATAATTCTGGACTTTAAGCTATATCACAAAGCTGTAGTCATCAAGATAGTATGCTACTGGCACAAAAAAAGACAGATATATCAATAGAATGGAAGAGAACACCCAGAAATGAACTCACAAATGTATGGCCAACTAATCTTTGACAAAGCAGGGAAGAATATCCAATGTAATAAAGACAGTCTATTCAGCAAATGGTGCTGGGAAAACCGGAGAGTGACATGCAGAAGAATGAACCTGGACCACTTTCTCACACCACACACAAAAATAAATTTAAAAAGGATGAAAGACTTCTATATGAGACAGGAAACCATCACAATCCTACAGGAGAAAACAGACAGCCACCTCTTTCACCTTGGCTGCAATAACTTCTCACTAGACATGTCTCTGGAGGCAAGTGAAACAAAAGCAAAAATGAATCATTAGAACCCCATCAAGATAAAAAGCTTCTGCACCGTGAAGGAAACAATCAAAAAAACTAAAAGGCAACCAATGGAATAGGAGAAGATATTTGCAAATGACTTATCCAATAAAGGGTTAGTATCCAAAATCTATAATGAACTTTTCAAACCCAACACCCAAAATCAAATAATCCAGTGAAGAAATGGGCAAAAGATGTGAATAGACACTTTACAAAGAAGACATCCAGATGGCTAACAGACACATGAAAGAAAAGATGCTCGTCATCACTCATCATCAGGGAAATACAAATCATAGACACCGCCTTATACCTGTAAGAATAGGTACAATGAATACCTCAGGGAACAACAGATATTGGTGATGATGCAGAGAAAAGGGAACTCTTTTGTGTTGTTGGAGGGAATGCAAACTAGTGCAGCTTTTCTGGAAAACAGTATGGAGTTTCCTTAAAAAATTAATAATAGAACAACTCTATGCCCCAGCAGTTACAATAGTCCATATTTATCCAAAGGATACAGAAATGCTGATTTGAAGGGGCATATGCACCCCAATGTTTATAGCAGCGCTATCAACAATAGCCAAACTATGGAGAGAGCCCAAATGTCCATTGACCGATCAATGGAGAAAGAGGATGTGGAATGGAATACTACTCAGAGATCAAAAAGAGTGAAATCTTGCCCTTTGCAACAATGTGGATGGAACTAGAGTGCATTATACTAAGCAAAATAAGTCAGGCAGAGAAAGACAAATATTGCATTATCCCACTCATATGTGTAATTTAAGAAACAAAACAGATTAACTAACATAGGAGAAGGGAAGGAAAAATAAAAAGAGAGAGGGAGGCAAATCAGACTCTTACATACAGAGAATAAACTGAGGATTGTTGGAGAGGGAATGGGGGGATGAGGTAAATGGGTGATGGGCATTGAGGATGGCACTTGCTGGAATGAGCACTAGATGTTATTTGTAAGTGATGAATTGCTGGGGTCTACCCTGAGCCCAATATTACACTGTATGTTAACTAACTTGAATTTAAATAAATAAATTAAAAACAAAGAAAGATTTCTGGACTGTTAGAGGAAAACCAATAGTCTGAGCTATTCTTAATCTAGGTAACAGAATATGTTCTAAATATATTGTAATTGTCTTAAAAACTGGTGTTAGTAAGTGTAAGCAAACACACACACATCTACCTCTCTCTCTGTATTCATGCATTTTTATCTACAGTTACCACAAGAAGATACACAATACCTCATATTTTTATAGTTGTTATGAAACATTTGTTAAAATGTTAACCATTAGGGGTAAACAATGTACTATCTTTAGGTAACAACATGTGTTTTAAATTTTTTTTTTTTCAACGTTTATTTATTTTTGGGACAGAGAGAGACAGAGCACGAACGGGGGAAGGGCAGAGAGAGAGGGAGACACAGAATCCGAAACAGGCTCCAGGCTCTGAGCCATCAGCCCAGAGCCTGACGCGGGGCTCGAACTCACGGACCGCGAGATCGTGACCTGGCTGAAGTCGGACGCTTAACCGACTGCGCCACCCAGGCACCCCAACAACATGTGTTTTAAAATAACCCCACCAGCATTCTTCACAGAGCTAAAACAAACAATCCTAAAATTTGTTTGGAACCAGAAAAGACCCCAGATAGCCAAAGCGATCTTGAAAAATAAAACCAAAGCTGGAGGCATCACAATCCTGGATTTCAAGATGTGTTACAAAGCTGTAATCATCAAGACAGTATGGTACTGGCACAAAAACAGACACTCAGATCAATGGAACAGAATATAAAACCCAGAAATGGACCCACAAACGTATGACCAACTAATCTTTGACAAGGCAAGAAAGAATACCCAATGGAATAAAGACACTCTCTTCAAATGGTGTTGGGAAAACTGGACAGCAACATACAGAAAAATGAAACTTGGACCTCTTTCTTACACCATACACAACAATAAACTCAAAATGGATGAAAGACCTAAACATAAGACAGGAAGCCATCAAAATCCTAGTGGAGAAAGCAGGCAAAAACCTCTTTGACTTTGGCCACAGCAATTTTTAAAAATTTTTTTAATAATGTTTGTTTATTTTTGAGACAGAGAGAGATTGCAGGATGCAAGTGAGCAAGGGAGGGGAAGAGAGAGAGACACACACAGAATCTGAAGCAGGCTCCAGGCTCTGAGCTGTCAGCACAGAGCCTGACATGAGACTCAAACTCACAAACTGTGAGATCATAACCTGAGCCGAGGTTGGACGCTTAACTGACTGAGCCACCCAGGCACCCAATTGGCCACAGCAGCTTCTTACTCAACATATCATGGGAGGCAAGGGAAACAAAATCAAAAAGGAACTATTGGGACCTCATCAAAATAAAAAGCTTCTGCACAGAGAAGGAAACAATCAGTAACACTAAAAGGCAAGTGACGGAATGAGAGAAGATATTTGCAAACCACATAACAGATATAGGGTTAGTATCCAAAATCTATAAAGAACTTATCAAACTCAACACCCAAAAAACAAATAATCCAGTGAAGAAATGGTCAAAAGACATGAATAGACACTTCTCCAAAGAAGACATCCAGATGGCAAACCAACACATGAAAAAAAACTCTCAACATCACTCATCATCAGGGAAATACAAATCAAAGCCACAATGAGATATGACCTCATACTTGTCAGAATGGTTAACAACTCAAGTAACAACAGATGTTGATGAAGATGCGGAGAAAGAGGAACTCTTTTGCACTTTTGGTGGGAATGCATACTGGTGCCACTCTGGAAAACCATATGGAGTTTCCTCAAAAAATTAAAAATAGAACCACCCTATGACCCAGCAATCGCACTCTAGGTATTTACCAAAGGGATACAGGTGTACTGTTTTGAAGGGGCACATGCACCCCAGTGTTTATAGCAACACTATTGACAATAGCCAAAGTACAGAAAGTCCAAATGTCCATCGACAGATGAATGGTTAAAGAAGATGTGGATATGGATATATATATATATATATATATATATATATATATATATATATACACACACACAAGGGGGTATTCCTTAGCAATCAAAAAGAATGAAATTTTGCCATTTGCAACTATGTGGATGGAACTAGAGGGCATTATGCTAAGCGAAATTAGACAAAGACAAATATCATATGACTTGACTCATATGAGGACCTTAAGATACAAAACAGATGAACATAAGGGAAGGGAAGCAAAAATAATATAAAAACAGGGAGGGGGACAAACCATAAGAGACTCTTAAATATAGAGAACAAACAAAGGCTTGCTGGAGGGGTTGTGGGGGGAGTGGGCTAAATGGGTAAGGGGCATTAAGGAATCTACCCCTGAGATTATTGTTGCACTATATGCTAACTAACTTGGATATAAATTTTAAAAAATTAAAAATAAAATAAAACAACCCCATTAAGATAGTGTCGTGAATTGATTGAGAGCATGAGCCTTGGAGTTGCAGACCAGGATTTAAATAATGTTGCTGTCACTTACTGTGTGACCTTGGCCAAATTATTTAATCTCTTGGAGTCTCACATTTATTTCCTGCAAACTAAAATATCTTAATCATTGGATCACTGCGAGGCTTAAATCAAAAAGACACACAATACCAGTAAAGTCCCCGATAAAATCCTCAGTATCGTTGTAAGCACTTAATAGAGTATCCAAACTGTTTGAATTAGTATTCAAATTATTTGAATTTTATAACTACAGATACAATATCATACACATTACAAGAAAAGCATCCCAGTATTTGTTTTTCATGGGCAAAACCAAAAAGCCTATCAAGGAAAGAAAACTACCTTTCCAAAAATCGAAGCAGAATCCAAGAAAGAACAAATGGGCTCCAAAGAATGTCCAAACTAGAAATACGCAGTTCTGTTACAAAGTCTGTGATTTACTTTGAAGTATTTTAGCATAATCTGTGTAACACTATGTTCACACCAGTTAAAGTTTAATTTTAGAGGCAGTCGGCTGGCATTATACTCCAGAGGCAGCTCCTAGAAGTCATTCAGCTATTGGTATCTCAATCAACAATTGACAGTTTGCTAATTAGCATAGTAGAAGACAAAATGGATTTTCATTCCTAGAGCAAGTGACTTATTATTAAGTATGATGAATATTAGAAATGGGTTCTTAGAAGAAAATAACGGTATTCTACTTGTGTGGATGTAGTGCTCATGTGTGTTGGCGAGAATTGCTTAAATTGGTCTCCATCCTAGTAAGAAAAATCCACCCTGCATAAAAATCCACCCTGGCATGTATTCCTCACCTTTGTGGATGGAGTCTATGGCTTAGGCCCTAATCAGTTCTGTGTGCAGCCATCAGTTAAGGAGAATTGTAATGTAGTTACACTGTGACGTAGTGATACAGAATCCTCCCTCCGAAATTTTGTTGGTCTGCCTGCTAAAATTCTCACACAAGGGCAGAAAGCTGAAATTTCACTGAAGTTAGAGAAGATGATGTAGGAAATTTTTGTGCATTTGTTGATAATGAATAGCTGGCAAATGTATCCATGTGTAGAAGAACTTGATTAGACACTTTCGTTATCAGTAGGCAGCAAGATTGTGGGCAGTACCTAGTTACCAAAAAGAACCTCAGCTATGTGACAAATTGGCTAATGTCACTTCATAACAAATAGTTCACAAGCACCTCCCTTCTTCTTTTAAGGCCCCTCTTCAATAGCCGAGGACTCTCATAATGATAATCCAATCCTCTATATAGATTGCCCATTTACTAGATGGAAATATATCGAGGAACACAGCATAGTGCTTCAGAATTCAAGCACTGTCACTTGTTAGCTACACAATAATTAGCAAGTTACTTATCTTCCTGTGCCTGCATTCTTGCCTTGGACATAGATCACAGATCACGAGGATGATTAAATAATATATATATAAAGCACTTATAATAGTTTCTGCCACATCTTAAAAAGTGCTAGCTATTATTATTTCCCAAATTCTCCTCCAGAGACTTAGTGTAGTGTGGTAGCCATGTTGGCTAACACTCTGTTACTCAATTAAGGCCACTCGATTGCATCATGTCACAATTTTACTTGTGTCTTGAAAATCCTCCAAGGGATTCTACTTGAACTTAGTCATGTGCCTTCATTGAGTTCATCATTTAGGTGCATCTGTAGCTCTATCTAGAGTATGTGATCTTCAACTTGGAGGCTGGAGAAGTTGGAAATGCCTAGTTTCCTCCCTAGTACAGACACAGCATATTCGCTCGCTTTTTATAAAATTGTCTTTTCATTTGGAAGTACCCCCTGCCCTATAATCATGGAATGGCCCCTCTTCTGTGGTCTAGCAGACTTCCTGTTCTTGATGAAAGCAAAACAGAATCCTGTAGAGGATCTTCTTCATCTCCCTGCCCACACCTTGGACTCAAGGAGTGGTAAGTTTCAGGGAAAGAGTCGGGAGAGGAGGGGAGAGAATGTGTAGCGAGAAGGCACATTGAAAGAAGCATCCTTCTCCTCTCTCAGAGTATAGTTCCTGGGTCATTGTCTTTCCTTTTCAGCAGCCTCTATAATGTTGTTGTTTTAACTTCAAAGTTTTGGATTGCTGGTTTTTGACATATGTATGACTTTAATAGGTGATCTTTTTGAGACTGATAGTTACTCCAGATTCCAATACAGTGTTCCTTGTTTTGTTGAAACTTAAAAGATTTATAAAAGTAATTCATGCTCATGGCAAAAAAAAATCTAAAAATACAAGAAATCAATACAGTGAATTTAAGCAATCACCAAGTCATGTGTTTATGAAGGCTTTTTTTCTTCATTTACTTGACTGGTAAAGGGAAACTAACGTTTATTGTACTCTGTGAATATGTTAGATATGGATGAGCCTGACGACATCCCTTTGAAATAAGTATTAATATTTTCTCCCTTTTTAGATGTGAGTATTGAATTCTGAGAGCTTAATCTGGACAAAGACATAAACCATCAGTGGCAGAGGCTTAGTGTGAACTCTGATTCCCATACCCCTACTGTGAGGTCAATGTGCTTACAGGCCAGCATTCACTCACACCTGCATTTCACAACATTTCTTTTCCTAATGTTAACTAACGTTGAGATGGTTTTCAAATTTTTCCTTTCCCACCAGAGTTGAGAGTCTGACAAAATGAATCACTCATCATGGCTTCTAGCTCAGCTTCCACCTCTGAACAGCCCAGGACAGTTTCTAAAACTGACTTCTCACAGTAGCAGCAATGTGTCCTAACCATAGGCCTTTCAGCCAGGTTACATTCCAGGAGGCACACAAGCAAAGCCTTGTAACCAACCCATGGGAAGAGACAGGTATTCTAAAAATATGTCATCAACTGAAAGAGTGTCAGCCGGTTTTCAGGTAATGCTGAAAGGGGCTGTTGCAAGTATTTGTTAGGAACGTCAGGCTTCTGAAAACGATAAAAATGCAGATTTGAATTTTGCCAGAGAGAACTGGGTTTAGAGGATTGTAGGAATTACTAAGAAAAGATATGCTTTAAGTGACCAGCTTTTCACATATCCTCTGTGACAGTGATTGGTACTTCAGCTTCTGAAGTAGTTAACCGAAGTCCTAAGTTATTTTTAATACAATGAACCCTCCAAGCTCTGATTTGGCAGAACTGAGGGAAATAGCATGGTGTGTTGATTTCAGGCAGCTCCAGAATAATACAAAACTGTCTGAGCTTGCAGTGAATAGAGGCAGAGTTGCTTTAAGTCTTTGAAAACCTTTGATTATTTTATTCTTCTATATATAAATATGTGCATCATGGAAACATCAAACAGTACAGAATATAAAGAACAAAGTAAAGCTTATCTGAAAACTCACTACAAAGAGATAGCTAAACCACTGTTTACATTTTGACATATCTCGTGCGAGTTTCATCTTTTGGAACTTTCTAATTCCTCTTTTGTTTGCTATAGTACTCATTAATTTGTTCAAGGAACATTTATTTGGTACTTATTATGTGCAAGTACTACCAGGTCCTAGAAAGGTAACAACCTCATAGTAGACTAAGGAAGACAGACTATTAAATACAAATCAGAATACACAGATGGGATAAAGGTTGTCTTATGCATCTTCATATCTTCATTTCCTCAGGATGGAGGAGGCGAGGAGGCAGGGGGAAGATGCTAAACAGATATCTGCTGAATGAATAAATGATCTTTTGAATCAGTGGATTAATAAAATGTGTTAAGTACAAATAGAAGTAGCTCATGGAAGCACTAAAAAGGAGCACATAGGGGAACCTGAGTGGCTCAGTCGGTTAAGCGGCTGACTTCGGCTCAGGTCATGATCTCACATTTCATAAGTTAGAGCCCCACATCAGGCTCTGTGTTGACAGCTCGGAGCCTGGAGCGTGCTTCGGATTCTGTGTCTCCCTCTCTCTCTGCCCCTTCCCTGCTCCTGCTCTGTCGCTCTCTGTCTCTCAAAAATAAATAAAGATTAAAAATAATAATAATAATAATAAAATAAATAAAAAGCACAAAAATATGGCCAGAAGAAGTTTTCGGATGTCATGTCCAAACTACAGATTGAGGTGTAAGATTAATTCTAGCATAATTAATACCTTGCATATGGAGCAGCATATGCAAAAGCCATGGTGCGTCAAGGAAAATGCAAGGAACTCAGAGTGACTGGAGCTTAGAGTTAGTGTAGAAACGTCGCAAGAGATGAGTCTTGAATGATAATTGCAAAAAAGCCATGATGGCGCATCTATGCCAACCAGCTAACAAACCTTGAGTTTATTTTGAGACAAATGGAAAGCCAAAAAGGCTTTAGTTATTTAAAAGAAAAGCCTTTAGTTATTAGAAGAATGGCATGATTTCCATCTCAGGAGTCTAAACTATGTCCTGTGCCTTCATCTCTTCAAGTTCAGTCGATTAGCTTTTTGAAAAAAAAAAAATTATGTCTCGAGTCTCTTGTACACATAGGCTTAGTTATTTGGATCACCACCTCTGCTGAAAATAAATTAGATTGTATATAATCACATAGTCTTAGACATATCCAAGATTAGGTAAGACAGCTGCCTGAGGAGTTCTGAGGGAAGCCATCCACAGAAAAGTGCCATGTATTCATTGGAAAACTACTCTCAGGGGTGCCTGAGGAAGCTAGCTGCCCATGAGCTGGTGCCACTAAACTAACCAAGCTAACCAAGGAGATATTAGGCAAAGCCATCCATGCCTGGGGTTCTGAAAAGATACCTGGGAGGATGCCAGAGAAAGCTTCCATGGGACACTTCCAATTTCTGTTGGCTCCTGGTTGCTGCTGAAAGTAGGTGCCACTGACAATGCCAAATGTACTTCAGAAACACAGAAGAAGCCTTCTTAGACAAACACACCAGAAAAAAAAAAAAAAAAAAAGAAACCCTGTCTTCCTCCCATGTCTCTCCAGTATTCTATACTGACAAAGCTTAACATCATCATGCTTTTGGCAAAGAAGTATTTACAACTCTACTGTAATAGAGGTTCCAACTCTATTATTGCAGAGCTGGAAATAAAGTGTATTTGGAAATTTAGAGTCCACATCAATAACTGCCATAGGCAGGAAGAAAACCCAGAGAGATAAAAGCAATTTGAAAAATTTAAAGGGGATGTTGCAACAAGGATTTGTCCTAAAAATTTTTTTATCTTGTTGACATTATAGAGTAAAAAGAAGAGAAATCAATGTCTAGGTCAATCATAAAATATAGAATCTACAGGAAACCTTCCCTGAAATAAACTGGGCCTAAAAGTTACAAAGATCATTGTAAAAGTAAATCAAAAGTAAGTGAACCCTTGTATAAAATTAAAGTCTAGGTTTGATTTGCCTGGATCATTCAAGAGATACTTGTACCCTTGACCTTGGCTTAAGGTGATCCCAGAATGACTGTCCCAAAGAAACTGGTCATATATATAAAATCCTTTAATTCTTCAATGTTTTCACCCTATCCTCACAAGACGGTTATAGGCTCTCTTGGATTTTTGATCTCCCAGCAATGAACTTCATTATGAACCTAGGCAAGATCAGCAAATGGCCCCAGGAACAACTACATGCATGCATCTGACCTTAGAAAAAAATCCTTTCCATGTGGAATTTTAGTCCATCAAATTCATGAACATAGAAAAAAATATAAGTATGATGAGAGAAATTCAAGGAGGAGGAAAGAAATGTTTCTTTTTTATAAAAGAATAAAAGAAACATCTAGAAATTAAAAAAAAAATATACAGTATCAGATGAAAAATACTCAGAAGGAGGCTAACCACAAACTAGACACTGGTGAAAGACAAGATCAGAGAAACTGAACACATAGCAGTAGAAACTATTCAAAATTAAGCTAACAAAGAAAAATAAAATGTGAACATAGGGCCACCGACCTATGGATAACAATCTCATCTACTTGAAATTGAAGTCCCAGAAGAAGACAAAGTGGGGCAGAGGGGATACTTGAAAAAAATAATAGTTTAAAGTTTTCCAAATTTGATACAAACTATAAACATAGAGATTCAATAAGCTGAAAAAACTTCAAGCAAAATCAACAGTGCCGGAGAACATTATAATCCAGAAACAGTTACTGAGAGTAAGACCTAAATACGTGGAAGAGAGAAAACATTCATGGATTGGAAGGCTCATTGTTGTTTAAGATTCAATTCTTTCTAAATTGATCTAGAGATTCAATGTAATCCCAATCAAAATCTCAAAGTAGTTTTGCTTATAAATTGACAAACTAATTTTAAAATCTGTGCAGAGATGCAAGTCAGCTAGAATAACCAGAAGGATTTTGAAAAAGAAGTTCAAAGTTGGAGGATTCAAATTTCCTGATTTTAAGACTTGGTATCAAGTTAGTAATACATGGTGATATTGCCATAAAATACATTTAAATGGAACAGAATAAAAAATGTTGAAATAGATACATATTTGGCAAATTAACTATGACAAAGGTGCCAAGGCAGTCCAATAGAAGAAAAATCTTCTCAACAAATGGTTCTCTAACAATTGTTAGCTGTAGACAAAAAATATGAACCTTAGCCCTTGCTCACATACACAAAACATACAGAAAACTCAAAATGGAGTATAAATCTAAATGTAAAAGATAAAACTAGAAAACTCCTAGAAGAAAACATAGAAGTAATTTTAGTAATGTTGGCCTTGGGAAAGATTTCTTAAATATAATATACCAAGAAACATGAACTGTCAAGAGAATTCAAGAAATTGGGCTTCATCAAAATGTAAAATGTTTGCTCTTCAAAGGATACTTACAAAAATGAGAAGGCAAGCCACAGTCTTAGGGAAAATGTTTGCAAAATATATATCTGACTAAGGCTTGTACCTAGAACATATAAGGAATACCTATGAGTCAGTAAGAAGTAGTTAAAGAATTCCATAAAAATATACGAAAGATTATGACGCTACACTAAAGCAGATGTGCAAAAGACAAACACATGAGAAGATGCTCGACAATATTAATCATCAAGGAAATGCAAATTAAAATCATAATAAGATATCACTACATATCTACTAGAATAAATGAAGCCAGACCAAAAAAGAATACATGTCTATTGATTCCACATATGTAAAATTCTGGAAAATTCTAATGAATTGATAACAACAGGAAACATAACATTTGTCCTCTAGAGAAGAAGTGGGAGGAGGATGGATAGCTGGGCAAATAGGGACTTGAAAGAGGAAATACAAAAGGCACAAGACAAATTCTGGGATGATGGATAGGATGATGGATATGTGATATTTTTATTATGTTGATTGTGATGGTTTCAAAGGTATGTACATATGTCAACATTTATCAGATTATACACTTGGTGTGCAATTTATTTTATGTCAGTTATACCTCAATACACCTGTAAAAAATAGGCAAAACTAAATTATACTGAATACATAGAAGTGCCCATAGATGGTAAAACTATGAATACATTACATACATAGACAGTGAAACTAAAAGAAGAGTGAGTTATGGGACTCAGTTGGTTGAGTGGCTGACTCTTGACTCTGGCTCAGGTTATGATCCCAGGGTTGTGGGTGAAAACCCCAAAGCAGGCTCTGTACTGAGCATGGAGCCTGCTTGGGATTCTCTCTCTTCCTCTGCCCCCCTCCCCAGCTTCTCCTTTCTATCTCTCTAAAAAAAAATAATGATAATAAAAATTTAAAAATAAAATAAAAAAGAAGAGTAGGCTAATGATGATCCTGACAAGTCAGGAAAGTGGTCACCTTGAGTAGAGGCAGAGTGGGGTTGTAGTGAAGGAGGGAAGGGTTTATGATCGAGAATACACGGTGGCTTAAGAGGGGCCAGGTATATTTTTCTATCTCTTGACCTGGGTAGTGATTCATGGGAATTTTCTTTAGAAGATGTGTGTGTTGGTGTGTGTATTAAACACATTTCTTTACCTTAGTTACTTATATTTCATACACATAAGAGGTGAAGAATGAAAAGAAAAAGAGGTGGAGGAGGAGGGAAGGGAAACCGAGGGAGGAGAATTAGAAACACAAGAAGCAGATGGTGAAGTGGAAAGAACACCCAGTAAGTACATAGGGACCTGTGTTGCAGTTATTTTTCTGCCTGTGAATGAATGGGGTGCAGGAAAAGTCACTCAAACTCTTGGGCCTCATTAGTTTCCCCATTTGAGGTTTATTAGACACCAAATGAAAAAGTCTCAAACAGGTGATTTCTAATAGCTCTTCCATAGTTTGACTCTTTAAGTTCAATCCTTCAGCAAATAATGAAAAATGGGTTAATACTGCTATTCAGATCAGAGCCAAAAAGCCTTATAAATACAAAGAAATTAGTTATTGATTATAAAAGCTTGTCACCAAGGAAGGGCAGCTCCTCCCTCAGCCATGTGGTATAAGAGAAGAGCAACTTCATGAGCCTCTGCCTCTGTTCTGTCTTCAGTGTTGCAATTGAATGAGAATCACAAGGGCACCTGAGTGGCTCAGTCGGTTAGGTGTCCGACTTCAGCACAGGTCAGGATCTCATGGTTTGTGAGCTTGAGCCCTGCGTAGGGCTCTGGGCTGACAGCTCCGAGCCTAGAGCCCGCTTTAGATTCTGTGTCTCCCTCTGTCTGCCCCTCCACTGCTTGCACTCTGTCTCTTGCATTGTCTCAAAAATAAATAAACATTAAAAAAAAGAGAGAGAATTGGATTGGAACTGGAGCCTTTGGGATCAAGCCATGGCTTCCCTTCCCACCGGTTGTGTGATCTCTCTGAGTCACATCTTCATTTGCAAAGCAAGTGTAATAACAGCTAACACTTTCAGATTGCTTCCTATTGTATCAGGCATTGTTCTAAACTCTATACATATATATTTACTCATTAATTCTCACAATTTGGGAGTAAATACTATTATTATCCCCACTTCAAAGGAAAGGAAACTGAGGCTGAACTGATGGTCTGAGATTATTGTGAGCACACTTAAAATAATGTACGTAAAATTCTCTTTTCTACTTAAAACTGTATATTTAAAGAGTACTTTAAAATTATTCTAATTACAAGAGAATTAGAAAACAAGTCACAGACTCAGAGAAAATATTTACAAAATACATAGTTCATAAAGGACTATTAACCAAAATATATAAAGAATTCTCAAATAGTGATGAGCACTGGGTGTTGTATATAAGTGATGAATTGCTAAATTCTACACCTGAACCTACTATTACCCTGTATATTATCTAACTGTGATTTAAATGAAAACTTGAAAAAAAGAAAAGGATTTCTTAAAACTCAATAATAAGAAAACAAAGAATCCAATTTATTTTTTTTTATTTTTTTTAACGTTTATTTATTTTTGAGACAGAGAGAGACAGAGCATGAATGGGAGAGGGGCAGAGAGAGAGGGAGACACAGAATCGGAAACAGTCTCCAGGCTCTGAGCCATCAGCCCAGAGCCTGACGCGGGGCTCGAACTCACGGAGTGTGAGATCGTGACCTGAGCTGAAGTCAGACGCTTAACCGACTGAGCCACCCAGGCGCCCCAAGAATCCAATTTAAAAATAGATAAAAGTTCTAAATGAACAGATACCTCACCAAAGAAGACACACAAATGAGAAATAAGCATATGAAAAGATGCTCAACACCATATGTCATTAGGAAAAAGCAAATTAAAACAGCAATAAGATAACAAACACACACCCATTTAGATGACAAAAATCCAAAACACTGGTAACAGCAAATGCTGGAAAGGATGTGAACCTACAAGATCTCTCACTCACTACTGTGGGAATGCAAAATGGTACAGGCCACTCTGGAAGATAGTTTGGTGGCTTCTTACAAAGCTAAATATATTCTTACTATATGATCCAGTAATCACGCTCCTCGATATTTGCCCAAATGAGTTGAAAACTTATATCTACACAAAAACAAGCACATTATGTTTATAGAAGCTTTATTCATAATTGCCAAAACTTGGAAGCATCCAAGATGTCCTTCAGTAAGTGAATGGATAGACTGTGGTACATCCATACTGTGGAATACTACTCAGCAACAAAAAGAAAAGAGCTATCAAGCCATGAAAAGACATGGAGGAAACTTAAATGCATATAATTAAGGGAGAAAGCCAATCTGAAAAAGCTTCATACTATATGATTCTGACTATAATGATATTCTTAAAAAGACAAAATTATGAAGACAGGAAAAAGATCAGTGGTTACCAAGGATTGTGGGGAAGGAAAAGATGAATAGGTGGAGCACAGAGGGTTTGTAGGGCAGTGAATATATTCTTTATGAAACTACGATAGATATGTGTCATTATACGATTGTACAAGCCCATAGAATGCACAGCACCCAGAGTGAATTCTAACATACACTGTGGATTTTGTGTGATTATGATGTGCCAAATGTAGGCTAATCAATTGTGACAAATGTACCACTTGGGAAGGGGATGTTGGTAATGGAGAAGCTGTGCATGTGTGGAGGCAGGGACTTTTGGGAAGTCCCCATATCTTCCTCCCAATTTTGCTGTGAATACGAAACTACTCTAAAAAATAAAGATTTAAAAAATGAATATGATGCCATCCCTAAGGAGGTTGCATTTTGGCCCATAAAAGAATAGATCCCTTGGTCTATATTAAATTTTAATCTTGTAAATTTATATAATACTCAAAACACAGGTTTGCAAATAATCATATTTGGATTTAAAACTACCTGCTCCAAATGGAGGCATTCACCTGACTACTAAGAGGAAAGATATATATATATATATATATTTGAACTGTGTTTTTACCTTACAAGGGACAGGAGAGTATCTGAAAACCAAAACTAAAACCAAAACCAAAAACAAAAAAACTTGTTGGCAGATAACATCCCAGGAAAAGACTGTGCTAATACAGAATTACAGCACTTGCAAATGCATTTCCCATTAGAGATAAATCCAGAACATGTCAGCCTATATTTTTCTGTTAATTATTGACAGTGCAGAGGTAGTTAAAATGACTATATATCTTTATTTTATGTGTAAATGTAATTTAAATATTATTCTGGGTGCATTTTTTAAGTGAGAAGAAAATGAGGTCTGTAGACTCATCTGAAAAAAATCTGTAATACATGGGATTATGAGCCACATAAACTCAACATGAATATTTATTTCGTGAACATCTGCTTGAATACAGAATATGTAGCTTAAGCAAATTCAACATGAAAAATATTGCAATTAAAAGTAAAAGCATTTAAGAAGTGCACTGTCTTGAAAGGAATAGATTTTATTTGCAGACAGTTGATAAGGTTGTAAACAGTGTATGATAAGTGGCAAAGAACAACAAAAGAAATCATTTGCTGAAATTAGAAAATACTAATGAGAACTGCATAAAGAATTGTACATCTTGCCTTCATATTGCTTCAGCCAACACTTAGAGCGAAAAGATACTTGAGTAAAAAAGTTAATACAACAAACTGTTGAAAATTATTTCAAAGAGCAAATTATCAGACCACTTTTGACTTTTGCCTCAATTCTAAAATTATGTTTTTTAATTTATAAAACTTAAAACTTTCCATTCAGGAATTTATATCGCTCTAGATCTTTACAAATCTAAAATTTTCAAATCTTCTTTTTTCAAACTAAACATGGGTTTTTTTTTTTAGGGAAATTGAAAAATAAAAGTATAAAAAGAAAACATCTATAACACTCATGTCATGGTATTATATATATTGGATCATGGCAGTTTTCTTATATAATCATGGAAAATATGATTTTAATGAGTGGCCTTATAATTATTTTTTTTTTTTTGTTATTCACCAGAAGATACCCATTGAATGAAAATGAGCCTAGTTTAATTGGCTTATCTGCAAGAACATTCTGGGTTAGTGAGACTCCAGAGTTCAATCTTCTTTTTCTCAGAATCCACAGAATGTAAGAGTTTGCTAGAGCAAGAAGCTGTTTTGTATTCCAATTTATTGTCTAAACTTTCCACTAGGAAGTAGGATTGGAATATCATGGCCAGAAATGCTTAAAAGCCTACAAATGCACCGCTAAATTTTAGAGTAAGTATGCATTGAAAATGCCAGTAGAAAAAGAGATCTCAATCAAAACTGACTAACACACAAAAGCAATTATAGATGTCTTGCTGTGACTTAAAAGGGTAACTGAAGTGAACCCAACAATATCAACCATATGGGACATCCAGTGAAAGGCAGGAAATTGTTATTGGTTAGTCTTGTCTCCTTGGAACAATAGCAGCTCATTGGCCAATCAAATTCTTATTCAAAGTTGAATCCTCCCAAGGGGTGCCTGGGAGGCTCAGTCGGTTAAGGTTAAGCATCTGCTCTTGATTTCTGCTCAGGTCATGATCTTATGGTTCTTTGATTCCAGCCCCACATGGGGCTCTGCACTGACAGCACAGAGACTGCTCGGGATTCTCTCTCTCCCTCTTTGTCTCTCTGCTGCTTCCCCGCTCATTTTCTCCCTCAGTCCCTCCCTCCCTCCCTCTCTCTCCAAAAATAAACTTAAAAAAAAATACTTAAAAAAAAAAAAGGTTGAATCCTCCCATTTCATTCTTCCCTTCACTGCACCCCGCAGCTCACACTTTATATAGTATTCAAACCTCGCATTCTGCCTGTACTGCAAAATAGCCTTCAGGTTGTGTTCTGTCACATGGGCACCAAACAGTATTTCTCTACTTTAATTTCACATGTGAATCAGGCTTTAAGAAAAATGGGTTTCATGTCTACTATAGTGATATAAAGTGCCTTTGTTGTGTGAATCCAGAACTCATTGACAAATTCAGCAAGCACTTACCTGCTCTGTTCTAATCATTGTTCTGGGAATTGAAGATCAAGTGGTGAAGAGACATGTTGGCCCTGCTCCCTGGAGCTTGCATTCTATGAGTGGAGGACAGAAACACACACATCCATGCACACACACGTAAGTATTTCCATTAGCAGTAGGTACAAAAACACAGAGCCTAGTGATAGGGTGCAACTGGTGGGGCTTCTTTTCTTGGCCTGGTTCTCTTCTGCAGTGGAGTGAATTTTATTGTCCTTGCTCAGGTGATTTGCGCTCAATTCCATGGGCCTCAGAGCAGATGTCCAACCTGCCTGAGCCTAGAGATAGGGCTGCTTACTCTTGAGGTCCAGGCCAGCTCACTCAAGCCCGTACTTGTTTTGCTTCTAATTCTTTTTCAGTATGAGATGTTCCCAAACTCTGTGTTCATGCTTATTTACACACAAATGTATCTACACTTGGTATATTTTACATTTACAGTATTTAACATTGGCACTAAACGTGTTTAAACATTTTTGCTATCATCTATTTAGGTTGTGAATTCATCCTATTTGGGGCTGTGGGATTAATGTGATTAAAGGTGGATACACAGATGAAACACCCCTGGGAACAGAGCAGAGGTTGTGATTTCTATTTCTGTTTTTGTTGCTTCTTTCTTTCCTCTTGGAGTAAGCTCCAAAACGTGAGAAATTCAAATGATCTTCCATGTTGGCACGGTCAGAGCACATACTGGCTACACAAAAATAAAGAGAAATCCTGACATTTCTGCCAGGGAACAGCAGGAGAATGTGAGGGACTATCAACTAGATTCCCTTACATTAGAATCTATTTTTGTATTAACCCATTCATCAAGCGATTGATCTTTTTGATGTTGATTTTATTCCAGAAAGATTCAGGGTTGATACTTTACCTCCTTTGTTTTAAAAATATTACAGTATTTAAAAAATCCACCCCTTTCCTTTTCTCCATCCTTGTATAAACCTTTCAGGTAAGAGTAGTCTTCTTGCCCATTTGCCTTGAGTGAACAGTAGTTAGCCAGTCTGCTGTGGGGGTGCAGAATCATAAAATGAGGACTGTTTCTTCAGAAAGTGCAGGTGCTGAAGTAAGGGGTAAAAATGAGACTTGAGCAAAGCAGATCTAATTCAAACCATGCTTTTCTTAGATATTTAAAAAGCTTCCGTTAAATTAGTGGAAAAGGTTTCTGGGATATTAAGAGTTTTTCAGGTCACATTTAATCTGTCAATATTTATAGCCTCTTAGAAGGTACAAATAAATACATAAGTAAAAAAGTATAAAAAATGTATACACAATTATAATGTAAAAACTCTCACCGGAAAGTTTAAATCTGACAATTTCTTCATGAGCTTCTACAGTGTGGTCTGGGTTCACAAAATCAAACTATAAAAGAAAAGTATAAACAGCACATTTCAGTTATACTTCCATGTTCACTTTATATTTATATATATTAAAATATTCATGGAATTTTTAGACAGTTTGAGGTCGGGCCCCAACCGTTTGCACAGAAAAATGTAAAAACATAGGAAATTCCGTTTGCTGGAATACAAGTAGCCATAGTTTGGGGTATCAGTTGTAATATGCCCTGCCCATACCCACAATTTTACATTCTAAGGTAGTTTCTCTACCGAGAATGAGATAAAACACGTCTTCACCTCAAAAGATGAAAGGCCAAATTTACTGACAAATTCCTCCCCGATTCAATTGCAAACATCATGTTAGACTCCCCAGATATACCATATGTTTCATCACCTTTTGCTTTTTATTTAAAAATAAAATGTGTAATAATCCTTTCAAAATTACTTCATACTCTGCTCTCACTAAAAAATGGTTGTGGAGTTATTACCTCCACCTGTTCTGCCAAGCTAGGAGGTAGTGGCTTTTGGCCAAAATTATTAAAAAGCTTAAAAAGTTTCAAACAACTCCTAACTTCTGGCATGTTGCCATTACATTTTTTTCCCCTTTTTATCAGTGTCTAATCTCCAACCAACCCGTCGAGACACTAAAGACTGCTTTTGACACAAAAAGAGTTCTTTTCTTAAAAAGTGGGGGGAAATTTTGCTTGATATCCAAGGAATCTAACAAGCAATCTTTCCTCAAATCAAGGAAATCACAATGAAAATGTAAAATGTATTTTTAAAAAAACCACATTCCCACCTTTTTTCAAATTCAGCAGATACGGAGTCTAAAATACAGAAGAGTTTAGTGATTAAAGTATGTGTGTTAATTTACACTAGCAGTTTTAAGTTTCCAAACTCCACTTATTGCTTTGGCAAATCCCCAAACCAAGGGATATAGTCATTATATTGATTATGCCGGTGTTGTAAATTTCCATAGATGGATTTTTATCTCCAGCAAAAGGGGTCATGTCCGTGCAGAGAATGGAATTTTTCGACATTTAGACATACAGAGAATGTGCATATCCTTACTGAGAGTATTGCAAAAAGCCCAGCCAAACTGCAAACAGCCAACCCATGTGCACACACATGAACCAGGAAATTTTATTCCCATTCTCACAATTTTAATTAGTCACTTTCTGACACAAGGCATCTGATTTCATAAAATTAATCCCACCCTCCTGTATTAACCAAGGAGTTAGTTTTATTACGAGGAAAAGTAGGGTTTTTTCCCCTTTAAGGAAAGAAAAATGCACATAGTTTTACATGGAGTTATTCAGAATTAGAATGTGAACTTGTAAAGAGCATAGATGTTGAGTTGCAGAGAACCCAAGATGCTTCACTCATGTGGTTTTAGTTACCCCTTAGGGACATTCGTGACATTGGGTCCTGTAACTCTTCTCTCCCTATCCCTATCCCTTCATTCTAAACACCAGAAACTTTGAGTGAGGCCGACATTATGGACCCTCGGAGAGGTCAGGTTCACAGATTCCATGTTTTAATCAATTACAGTCACCTTCTTTGACATGTCCAGCTTCTCACACCACAGCCTGTACCCAGCTACACATGGACTCAGCATGGCATATCAACAGAAGGACTCGTCACCCAATTGTCCTTCCCTTAAGAGAATCACAGTCATTGCCTATTGATGGTGACAGATACCCTGGCAGTCTCTCTCCTGTCTGTTCTACTGTGCCTTGTGGGAAGGTCTTCAAAATTTACCCTCTAAGCTCCATTACCTGTGGTAAACCTAGTCTAGTTGATTTAAGCAGCTCCTTCTCTGCCTCTAGCATAGTACTTGGCTGGTAAATAAATTCCCCAGTCTAATTTAATGTGACAGCCTTTTGCTCAGTAGCTGGTCCCATTTGGAGAAATCCTCTCTGAGTTTTCTTCTTTGCTTTCCAGCTGCTAGCCCTTCACTTCAGGAGGTCAAGTTGTCATTAATCTACCTTTAGCTCCAAGAGGGATTGAAAAGAAAGTTTACACTAATTATCCACTATTTTTTGAGGGCTTCTTATCTTCAACACCCTGAATTTCTCCTTCTCCTTTTTTGGTACATTTTGTTTCCTCTAGTCACCAGGCCATAAACATGGCCAGACCTTTCATGGTCTCTTTATCCTGGGCCTCTGTATTTTCATCTTTTATATTTATTCCAGCCTTGTGCAGGACTTGTTCACAATACAAATCATTGAATCTGGCCTCCTAGTAACATGAGTAGGCACTTACCTGGGTCTCGGTCTTTTTTCCAGAAATTATAGTTATAGAGGTTGTGGCACTTCTCAAACACTTTCTGAAGACCTCCTAAGAGAAGGAATTTCCTCTGAGCTCTAGTCATATGTGTGACAAACCCTCTGGGTTTTTCAGAGGCTCCCAAGGCCCTGCCCCCAGGACCAAGCTGTTAAGAAACTTCTCTAGGCCCAATGATTGTATTTATGGGATCTCTTTAGCTTTATTAAAACCTTAAAAAGTTCTAAAACTTTAAAACTTTAGAGGTCTTGTTAGGGAAGTCCTCTCTGAAGAGGTGACCTCTAGGCTAGGCACACATGCAAACAAGCTGGGCATGAAAAGATCTGAGGGGAAGAGATGTTCTAGGCAAAAAGAACTTCAAGGGCAGAGGTCCTAGGATGAGTATGAACTTGGAGTTTTTGAGGAAAAATAAGGGACCATGGGACTGACGTGCAGTAATACCAAAGGAGGAAGAAATGTGAGGTGAGGCTGGAAGGGACAGATATCACAGAGTTTGGCAAACACTCCAAGGATCATTAATTCGAATTTCCATTAGGGTAAGATGTCACTGGAGAGCTTAAAGCATGAGTGATGCCATTTTAAATAATCATGTAAGCAGAGCTGTGTAGAGATTAGGCTGTAGATTTCATGAGTGGGAGTAGAGAGATCCTTTTAAGATCATGGCCATAATCCAGGGAAGAGGTGTTACTGGTATCAGAGGGAGAGCAGTGCAGATGGGGAGAAATGATGGATTGGAGATCTGTATTGTATCTGTATCGATCCAGACTCACTGCTAGATTGATGAGGGCGTGAGTGACAGATGACTTCTAGGTTTTTACCTCAAGCCGTAGTAGGATTGGTTACTGAGACTGGGAAGACTCCCTAGAAACAGATTAGGAAGGGAGTGGAAGCAATAAGGAATTCTGTTGTAGACATATTGGACATACCTGTTAGCTGTTCAAGTGGATATGTTGGATAGGTGTTGAGGACACACACAGGATACCAGGAGGGAGATCAAGCAAACTGGGAATTGTTGGCCTCTGGGACTTATTTAAAGCCTGCACTGTTAAGATCACCTGCACTGTGGTAGAAGGACAGGATGAGAAAGAGGCCCACCATGGAACTTTAGAGTAGCCCATCTTTAATCTCCAGAGGAGGAAGAGGATTGCAGCACCCTGGGAAGAAGCAGTAGTATAGGAAGGAAATTGTTAATGTCACAAAATCCAAGAGAAGAATGTTTTCCTGGAATCCCTAGGGAGTTGCTAGTTGAACCAAAGGCCCTAATGCTCTTTTAGGCCTCAGTGCTCAGAGAGTAAAAATGAAACACCTTCTAGCCATCAGTTACCTCTCCAGTTCCTGAAGGAATTTTCTCCCACCCAGAGGCTCGTGTGTATCTCTTGTGGGACCAGCCGGTGAGCATTCCGTCTCATAAAGGTCTTCCTGGTGAAACACTTTAAGTAGAAGTGACAACCAGAAGCTGTGGTCTCATTGGAAGCCTCATTGGATTAGGGTGGTTGATGACAGAAGCATAAGCAACTGAAAGCATTGCCTCTCTGGGCCTCCTTGCCCTTCCAGTTCCCCCAAGATGTGACCCTCCAGGTTTTGTGAAGGAGGCAAACACCTGTGCACATCCACTTTATGGTCCTGGTTTGTTCCGCAGACACTCTAGGTCCTGGAAGGGCTGAAGCATCCCTCCACAGACCCCTATTTGGTGAAGATGCCTGGAAGAGTCACTTTGATTTGGGTATTGAGAGCTTAGTGATTTAAAGACATTTTTCTTTTCTGGTTTCCTACATTCTTTCCAGAAACTACCAGCTGTGCTGAAATGTGGCTGCTGTTTTTGCTACTAAAAGGTAACCAGCCTTCTAGTGTGATGCTACCCTCTTAATCAGCTATGTCTCTGGGTTGATAATCCCAAATCAGGAAATCTTGGCATCTCCTTTAGGGAGTGGTGGCTTGAAGAGACCCTTCTTCAAGGGTCATCAAAAAGATGACCTTTTTATCACCTTTTATCTTACCCATCTTTAGAATGAGGAGGAAGGTCATAATACCGATGTGCAGAGACACCTGCAATGGTTTGTTATTAGAGGTCATTTGGCCACACAAGGTCCATTAGTTTTGCATGAACAGATACTCTCAAGGGTTACAGAGTTGCCAGCTCCTCTTTTCATCCTCTCCTTGCCAAATTTCCTTTTAAATTACTGTTTGAGTCACTATCCCAGTTGCTGCTATGATTCATTCTACTCTGACGTGAATGGATGAGGCAGGCTCTGACTTCCACTTTATCTCTTTTCCTCTAACATTTATAAACAGCTCACTCCGTGTGCATCTGATTGTTATGCTGTTATGTCTTCATTTTTATATTTTCTGACAATATTCATATTTTATCGGTCTCTTCTTTTTACAGAAGACCGTTTTACCATGTGCATGTGGGTGTAGGGGTATGCATGTGTGTGTGGGGGGGGGGGAATGGGATAGATATTGATTAGACGGAAATCTCACTTTTTTTCTGACAGCCTGACAAACATAGCTGTAAAAGTCCAATCTCAGTGGGGTGTAGAATTCATTCACTTCTCTTTCACTGCAGCTCAGGAGGAGAGCTAGGGTTAAAGCAGTAATGGGCATATGACTGGGAGGAAAACACAGCGATGATGGTGTTTGAATACGTGATTCATTTTCTGGTACAAATATGAGGAACTCCAGGTCGTAGAAGACAGGACACATTGTTCCCGTGTGTGCTCCTGCCTAGACATGTTGAGTTTAGCGTTCTGTGTTTAGGAAAACCAAAGCAAAACTTCTTCTCCTAATGTCTTCCAAGTGGTCTTCCTGATAAAACCGGAAGAATAAAATCATGGAGACAGAAGAATAGATGCTGTCACCTAAGAATGGCAGCAGACCCTGAAACAGTAATTTCAGCATGTTAACAGTGTCTTTGTATTAATAGGAGACAGAGACAAAGCTGTCTTTTTAAAATTTTTTGGCTTAAGGTGCAGATACCTTTGAAAGAAGGAACAGAGAGATGAGCTCACTTATTTGCTATAGTTATCCCCCCTTTTCAAGGTACTATGAGGTTTCACAGAGGAATCTTACAAGGAGCCTTTCGATAATGTTTGCGTGGAGACGGAAGGCTCAGATTTGTCTATTTTCCACCATGAACCACCCTAATCCAGTTTTACATTTCGACTTCGCTTCTGTCTTACTGTCTTGTACCCAGGCAGCCCTCTTTTGGCAGAGTTATTTGAATGTATGCCCCGGCCATACAGCCTCACCAATTTATACTTTGGCTGTTATGCTGGTTATTGGACTACTGGCTCTCACTCTAAACCCCCCTCCTTACATGACGCTGAGACCCCTAAGTCACACTTCGTTTTTACTCCCTGCGTGGTTCTTCACTAGAAACTGAAAGGAAGAAGGGAGAAGGAAGTTATTCCTTCCCACTCAGCTTCCTGTTGCTGTCAACGTTGCTCCAGAATTGGCTCTTCAAACAGCAGCTGGTTTCACACCAGCAGTTTCTTTCATACCCTCAGAAGCAGCCTGGTTACACCGCTGGGAGAAGCCAGCTCCAGCCAGCAGCCTCCCTCCACCAAGGTATGGCTCCCAGTTCCGCAGGATTCTTCCTCTTTATCTCCTGGTCAACCCATCCACTTCCCTCATCCCAGGGGTGGTAGCTGCTGCTGCCTTTACTTCCTCTGTGAGACCTTAGTTTCTCCCTTCTTTGAAGTTCTCTGAGACTTAGTTAACAAATGTCTATACTAAATTATCTGTTAAGGTCCCTAAGTGGTTTCCATATCCTGACCGCATCCTGCCTGCACTCAAACTTCTCCCTTAGTGTCCCGCTACAAAACTTTCCTGTAAGTTTGATCCCCTTATAACCCAGGCCAGTGGATGGTGCAATCCCACATGAAGGCAGGAGAAGGGGCTTAATGGCCTCCCCATGCCCCTTCCTGCTTGGATGTCATTTCTACTTATGGTCATTCATATCTCCAGGACATTTTGTGAAAATTGTATGATCCTAAATACAATTTATCCACAATCTACCATCACTGTCCAGATTTTCCTCTCAAACCTGAAGGCTTCTGGGGAGTTAAACACGGTGCTGAGAAGCTGTACATAGCCCCAGAAGTAAGTTGTATTTAAATAGCCAAGCAATCCCTTGGGAATGAAGTGGTTCAAGGCTGAATGAAGACAAATGCATTGCTTACGCTTGTGAGATTTATGTAGTGTACACGTGGAAAATTTAGACTCTTTCCAAGGAGCTGGTGGATTTTAGAAAGTGTGTATAAATTTTCAACTTGGCCCTTCATCTGTTTTATATATGACTGAGAGATTTTTGTAAGTAGCTGTACTTGAGCCACAATTTTTAGCTTAATTTACTACATTTTTTGTTCACTACAAGAAGCACAGTTTGTTCAGTGCCTTTCTCTGTTTGCACTAGTTACCAGAGATACATAAATGTATTCAGGAATTCTCATCATTCATCAAATGACCATTGGATTCCTGAAAAATCTTTGCATACTGTGTCTTCCTGATGAGGAGAGGGAGAGGGGCTGTGTGAGAATATCTGTGTGTTCAGGGCCTATAGCAGGGCCAGGACTGAGGGGCACGCCACATCTCTACTTTACAACTCAGCTGGGTGCTGAGGATGAGCATTTCTGTAGTTTATTTTTTTTTAATTTTTTTTAATGTTTATTAATTTTTGACAGAGAGAGAACATGAGCGGGGGAGGGGCAGGGAGAGAGGGAGACACAGAATCTGAAGCAGGCTGCAGGCTCTGAGCTGTCAGCACAGAGCCTTACTCGGGGCTTAAACTCACAGACTGCAAGATCAAGACCTGGGCCGAAGTTGGACGCTCAACCGGCTGAGCCACCCAGGCGCCCCATCTGTAGTTTATTTTGTAACTTCTGGAAGAGTCCAGATGACTGACTCTTTCAGAGTGGCAAGTGAGCTGGAAATCTTTGGAAAATCTCTTATTTGTCAGACTAACATCAGAAATTCTCAAGTTGGGGTGTGTGTATATATACTGCTTTTTTAGAGCAGTTTTAGGTTCATAGCAAAATGGAGTGGAAAGTAGATTTCTCATATACCCTCTTTTACCCATGGCTTTTTTAAATAATGTAGGAGAACTAAGCCAAATAGATTTTATTCAATTTATTAGAATGTGGAAGACAAATAATATAGATCAAGTCATAAGAAATGCTGTCATGTACATTTTCAAGACATTTTCAATGTTTTACAAAATACACGGCAAATATGAAAAGCTTCAAAACACTGTTTTTTTAAACTTCTTCAATAAAATATTAACAAATATGATTACTGAATTACCAGTTTTTACAATGTTCATATATTTTTTTATTTAAATACTTTTAATGAGGTCGGTACCAATACAACATCCCCCACCAAAGTGGTACATTTGTTAGGCTTACTGAATCTACATGGGCACATCATTATCACCCAAGGTCCACAAGTGTATGTTAGGGTTCACTCCTTGTGTTGTGCATTCTGTAGTTTTGGCCAAATGCATAATGACATGAGCCCACCATTCTAGAATCATACAGAGTATTTTCACTGCCCTAAAAATCTTCCATTCTCTTCCTGTTCACCCCACCCTCCCCCATAGTCTTAACCAGATCTTTTTACTCTCTCTGTAGTTTTGCCTTTTCTGGAATGTCATGTAGTTGAAATCATACAGTATGAAGCCTTTTCAGATTGTCCTCTTTCACTAAGTAATATGCATTTAGATTCCTCTGTGTCTTTTCATGGCTTCATAACTCATTCCTTTTTATCACAGTTTATTCATCCATTCACCTACTGAAGGACATATTGGGTACTTCCAAGGTTTGGCAGTTATGAACACAGTGCCATAAATATCCATGTGCGAGTTTTTGTGTGGATCTAAGTTTTCAACTTCCTTTTGGTAAATACCAAGCAGTATGATTGCTGGATTGTGTAACAAGAGTGTGCTTAGTTTTTTTGTTTGTTTGCTTTTTGTTTTTTTTTTTTTTTAACATTTATTTATTTTTGGAAGACAGAGACAGAGAGTGAGTGGGGAGGGGCAGAGACAGAGGGAGACACAGAATCCAAAGCAGGCTCCAGGCTCTGAGTTGTCAGCACAGAGCCCGACACAGGGCTCAAACCCACGAATCATTAGATCATGACCTGAGCCAATGTTGGACGCTTAACTGACTGAGCCACCCAGGCACCCTGAGAGTGTGCTTAGTTTTTAAGAGACCTCCAAACTATCTTCCAAAGTGGCTCTACCATTATCTTCTTTTGTACTGTCTGAGGCAAACCTGGCTCACACTCAAAGGCAGCACTCACTGCCCAAAGAAACACAATGCAAGCCACAGTGCTATTTTAAATTTCTTAGTGGCACCATTAAAAAGCTTAAAAAGAAATAGATGGAATTAACTTTAATATATTTTTAAAAAGAAATCTATAATATCATTAGAACAATGATCAGTACTAAGACACTAATGAATTGTTTTACTTTTTTTTTCAGACTGTCTTTAAATTCTAGTGTGTATTTTAGACTTAGAGAACATCTCAATTCGGATGAGTCACATTCCAAGTGTTCAATAGCTATGACTAGTGTCTACTGGATTAGACAACATTTTTCTAAAGGAATCTTGTCATTTTAATTCATTTTGTACAAGAACAGACAGGCATTGACAAACTAACATCATTGGTAGATTCAAGGGTCATCTAGTATTTATGCAATTGGATTTTACTCACACGATGCTACATCTTTGAAAATCCGCTATCGCAAATGTCTGTTTGTTTTGCTTACTGTGGTAACAACACTTAATGTAAGATCTACCCTCACGGTATTCTCCAAACTGGCTTCTTACATCTACCCTTGCCTCTCTGCAATGTACTCTCCACACTGCACCAAAATATCTTTCAGTTCTTTCAATGTCCCATGTTCCTTCTCAACAAGAGTCTTGACACATTCTATTCCCTCTACCTAGGATTCCCCTTCACCCCCCCCCCACCCTTGCTGCTTTGCCTGGTCAAGTCCTACTAATGCTCTCAATTCAATCGTCACTTCCTCAGAGAAATCTTCCCTGTCTCCTCAACTCTAAGTCTTCTGTAATATTCCGAATGACAACAAAGTCCTCTCATTTATATCGCTCACCATCATGGATATTTGGTTACCCTGTTTCCCCCAGTAGAATTTAAGCTCCATAAAGACAGACATTGGGTATGCTCTGGCACAGCACAGGGTCTCTCAACAGGAGTTTGGTAAATATGTGATGAATGAATGCCAATAAAGGGATCTCAGATTAGATCTGTGTGCATGCACCATGATGTAAGTAAACAAACACAGGAATGCCTGTGAATAACTGTTGGAGAGTTCTTTTCTAAAATGACCATCACTTTTTTTAATTTTTAATTTTATTTTAGACAGTGTGAGCAGAGAGGGGCAGAGGGAGAGAGAGAATCTTAAGCAGGCTCCACTCCCAGCACAGAGCCCAAGGTGGGGGGCTCCATCCCACAACCTGGGATCATGACCTGAGCCAAAATCAAGAGTCAGATGTTCAACTGACTGAACCACCCAGGTGCCTCTAAAATGAACATCTTTAAGACTAGAATGTCTAATGTTGTAACTCCTGACTCCTTGATGTGTTGGTGATGGAACTACTTGGAACAAATTTTACTTTCAAGTTTCGTTACTCTTTTTTAAAATTTTTTAATGTTTATTTATTTGTAAGGGAGAGAGAGACAGAGCATGAGCAGGGGAGGGGAAGAGAGAGAGGGAGGCCCAGAATCTGATGCAAGCTCCAGGCTCTGAGCTGTCAGCATAGAGCCCGACATGGGGCTTGAACTCACGACCTATGAGATCATGACCTTAGCTGAAGTTGGATGCTCAACCGACTGAGCCACCCATGCGCCTCTAGTCTCATGTCTCACCATTACTCTTAAGTAAAGGTGTAAGTATGTCCTACCTACTTGATTGCATGACATTTCTCCTTTCACAAACTATAAACTCTAAAAAAAAAAACAAATGTTTTATTCAGAGCCTAGAACACAGAAACCTATAAGCCGGGGGAAAAAGTAGGACTTAACTCTGAATCCCCTCCAGGGAGAATCATCATTATATTAAAGCTAAAACTGTGGGAAAAATCTATTTTCTATGCTAAAGTGAGATACTGTTGTTTTCTGTATTTTATTCTTTCTCCAGTTGGGGTCCTTAGCAAAAATACTATGTTTTTACAAGATGCATCCATTAAAAATGACTGTAATCAGCAGAGGCTAAGCACTTGATACCAGTTGTATAGGCCTATTATTTCACTGCTCTGAAGCAGTTCTAATTAATAGTTTGTTGTTTTCTCTGGAAAGCAAATACTCAGAAGAGAGTAAAAATCCCTGAGTCAAATAGTATAACAATCAAGAGCCGGAATATATTTTTCTCTGGGAATTGAAAGCATCTCCTGAGAAATCCAGTAGGCCTGTTTCACCAGGAGAAAATTTATTGCCAGCACTTTATTTACAGATCCTCTTATGCTCGTGTGATCTCTTGTTCCAAAAATGTGGGCAGTTTCAAATTTTGACATACTTCAGCCTGTTAACAGCAGGAAAACAACCTACCCATTTCAACTTAAAGAACATGTGGCCAAAAGTAGTCCTGAGCCCAGTAAAGGCTGGGGACTCACCTCTTATTTTCCTCTGTTCTCCTCTTTAACTATGATCATGTGAAATCTGCTAGAAAACAAAGCAAAAATGAAATCCTGCTGTCAGCCCCAAGGACATGTCACCTACTTGACATGGAGCTTAACTAGGATCTAAGTGGCTTAGTTCTATAGTAGATTTCATGAAATAATTGTCTGTTCCCAGGAAAGCTAACCTGAGGTCAGGCAACTAGGCAGTAGAGGAAGCTACCAATCTGGTTAAAAGCCATTTTGAAAATCTTGTATCCCTTGAATTTTGCAGGGTCTTGTCCCAAGAGCCCATGTTCTTTGCCATTATTTCCAATATAGTGTTTGTCTAGGTGGAAATACTTTAGTCAAACACAGAACTTTCATTATGGACTCCTTTTTATTCCAGTTTTTCCCTTGTGTATTTAAAGTGTTTTTTTATTATTGAAGTATAGTTGACATACAATGTTATATTAGTTTCAGGTGTACAAAAATCTCAAGAAAACAAAAAACAGATTCAAATATAGAGAACATGCATTTTAAGTCTTACTGTTGGATCTTAAAAGCTTTAATTATATTCATATGCACATTATTCTCTTGTCGAAAATTTTGCCCTTGAAACTCTGTTTCCAATTACATCCATAGCACTCCAGGTAACAACACCAATCCTCACACTTGTGTCTTGAGAGCATGAGTGTGACATGCCTTGTTCATTATACCTGCATGTGTGTTCTATTGGTGCAATAATAAATAACCTTAAACTTGGTCACTTAAAATAAAACACATCCATTCCCTCACAGTTCTGGAGATATAAGTCTGGGCATAAGTCAAGGAGTCAGGAGGGCTGGTTTCTTCTGCAGGTTCTAAGGAAGAATCTGTCTCCTTGCCTTTTCAACTCCTAGTGGCTACCTCTCATTCCTGGCCTGTAGTCCCTTCCCTCTATCATCAAATAGCATCACTCTGTTCATAGGATCACATCGCCTTCCCCTGTGCTAGTCACAGCTCCCTCTGTGCATGATACTTGTAGTTATATTTAGGGTCCACTGCTTTAGCCAGAATACTCCCTCCATCTCAAGAACTTTAATCTCATATCTGCAAAGTCTCTTCTGCCTTAGGAGTTAGCATGTTCACAGTTTCCAGGGGGTAGGGCGTGAACATCTTGAGAGGTCACTATTTAGCATACCATGAGACTCATACTCTTGATATATTTAATGTCAGCCTTTGGTCCATTTATTTAAAACCAGCAATATAGCCAGGGTACAAACCCCCAGCCACCACAAATCAGACTCACCTAATATTCTGTCAGTTCTAGGGTGGCAAGTGTTGCCATCCTAGGTTCAAAGTCAGGTTCTTCTAATGATGATAAGCCAGTAGATGCCTCCTCCACAGCATATCATACCACCACCCACAGATGAAGCCCTCACCTGTGCCCCAGAGCCCAGCATAATGCTGAATGAGAGCTCCTGGATTCAAAAATCAAACATTTGAAATGCAGGAAGAAAAACATCTTAGAATATAGATAGCTATGCAAAAATAAATAAATAAACAAACAAACAAACTGAGTAGATCCAAGTAGGGCAACCACTAGTTAAGAGTACTTTATTGTTTGGGATCTGTTTTAACCGCATGGAAAAGAGGACAAAACTGAGCTCTTGAGCTTCTATTTTCCAGTGAATAAATTTTTTTTAACGTTTATTTATTTTTGAGAGAGAGAGTGCAAGGGACAGAGAGGGAGGGAGACAGAGGATCCGAAGTGGGCTCTGCATTGACAGCAGACAGCCCGATGCAGGGCTTGAATTCACAAACCATGAGATCATGACCTGAGCCTAAGTCAGAGACTTAACCAACTGGGCCACCCAGGCACCCCCCTCCCACACTCCACAGTGAATAATTTTTTAAGGCCCAAAATGACCTATGAAAAAGGAAGATGAATTCAGTACATTCTCTGGGTTATTTCACGAACATGGAGCTACTTCCCTGTCTATTTATAATCCTTCCATGCCATCTAGTTCTCCTCCATTCCTAGGATCCTCCATACCAACACTAACACAACTGTTTAGAAACAAACAAACACCTTTCCAAATATTCAGAGTAGTTCAATGTAGTCCTTAACAATCTTCTCAAAAAGGAGCTCCTGAACACGAATTTGGGTGCTTTGCCAATGCTTCAAAATGCAGTGCAGCAACTCCCTCTCACATCTTGGAAGAGCTATTTTCATCCTGCTATGCAATGTAACACATGGTGGTACAAAATAGTTAACAGAAGCCGGTTTCCATGTTCTAGAGGAAGCAAACCTCGAAAGTGAATGCAACTTATTTTTAACCTCTATGTGAAATTACTTCCTTAAGAAGGACCTAAGGGTATCTAAAATGACCAAGACTTTTCTGGACCACTTCTGATTATGCCTTATTTCAAGATGTCAGACTATGGCTAAAATAAAACTGAAAAAGAGTTCACTTACGAGGAGTTATATTTCATCAAACTCCTTGAGATATTGTCTCCCTACCACTCTTCTACTCTAACTTTTGTATCATTAATGGACACATTATCTTAAACGAGTCTCATGCCAATTTCCTGAGGCACTGCTCTGGGCATCTTCCTGCAATTTTAATGCATTGATGAGCATCATTATTCTTTCTTTATGGGATTTCAGCCAAAATTGAGCCCTTGTGACAATATTCACATCTGAGCTAATGTTACTTAATTTACCAAGTTGGCTTCATGAGGCAAAGTAGCAAGTGCTTTATTAAAATCTAGATAATAAAATTAGCCCATTTATCTACTAATTGTGTGCTTCCATCACATGATTAAATACATTTGTTATGCTAAAGTCCTATAAATTTCACCAAGGTAAAGTCAAATAACTGTAAAAATTTGAAGCTCCTTCTTTTTTCAATATGCTAGACAGAATTTTAAGGTTAGCTCTTGGCATGTAGCCAAACATATAAACTGCTATTTAACCTCTAAGAGGTGACATTTATATTTTCTAGGCTCAGAGTAGAAAGATTAGAAACATTATTTTTAAAGGTATCCTTGGGCTTTTAAAGAAAAAGGTCTTTCAACTCGATTGAGCCAAATTCAGATGCTTCCAAAGTTATAATTTTAAATACATACATACATACATACATACATACATTTATTTATTTATTTATTTATTTATTTATTTATTATTTATGATGTGTGGGGGGGGTGGGCAATGGAAAGTGGAAAAATTATATCCAATTCAAGTTGCTTTTACTTCTAGAACTTTAAACTCACACAAGTTGAGCAGCCTGGTCTGCAAGCCTAAGAAATAGTAACAGGGTCAAATGAACCATAAGAAGCCAGTTTTAGAAATGGAACCACCCTACAGAAACAGGTCCTAACAGGATGAGTTCTAAGTATCCAGGTTTACTTCATCACTAATCTGGAAATCCTCACATGAGCTCAGTCCCAGAGCCAAACAAAAAGCATTTATGTCTGTTTCTTTAGGGGAATATCCGAATGAATATTTGACTCCAAAATTTACTTCTTGCCGCCCCATTCTGGAATCCTTCTGTTCTTTCTAACCATCCAGAATCTCTAGAGACTGGTTCACCCCCAAACAGTTTCACTAAGAAGGGGAGAAGTTACCTTAGGTCACAGCTAGATTTATCAGTCAAGGGATAAGTAGTGAATTTCTGAAGAATTTTCAAGTCTAAATTCGCAGAGAACACAAACCAGGCAAAGAGGATGTTTTTATCCATTCTTTAATGGAAACATTAAGTTCACTTCAGTGGTATAGGACTGCCATTCTAGAAAAAAATCAAAGCCCAGGTGGCCCAGTCCCCCTCCCACTTTTCTCTAGAAACCAGGGTATTGTGAAAAGACCCTTTCTGATTCCCAGAGAAAGCACTTTCTGCCTCTTACAGAAAAGACTGTGTGTTTTAGAAACAGTGACAAATTGTTGCAAGGTTGCTACATGTCTTTAAAATAAGGGGATGATTTATTTTTTCTCTCTTAATTAGAACAATTAATTGGTGATATAACAGAAACTCAGCAGTAGATGAAAAATGGCATAATCCCTGAATAGAGTATGATGGCAAGAAAGAAAAAAACGTTAGTTTTGTTTATTTTTTCTAGCTTAATTGCAGGAGTTACTGTTCAAGAAATTCCTATGCTTCTCAGTCCTGTATGTTGCTGATTATAGGACTCAGAACTCTCAACTTGTTAGGATATAGAAAAATTCAAAATAAAAGGCTTAATTCTCCCTGTTAAAATAAGGGAAGAGACACCCCCCCCTTACCTTTTGTCAGAGTATTTTTTTTAATAAACATGTAATTGTAAATTCTCTCTGCCCTTTTGAGACTTTTTTTTTTACTACCTTGCCCAGTTTATGACCCAGGAATGTCTTTCTCAAGGACCCGGGAGTCATTCTTTTGAATCTCCCAGTCTCTATTGTGGGAGGGGCGGGGGAGGTAGGAGCCTAACTAGTGGTGCCTTGCTCAAAGTTGGAAAACTACCTCCCATTATAAGGCTATGAGAAGTTTGTTTTGCTTTTATATGAAGCCAATTAGCTAACACAGATGGTCAACCCAATTATCAGGTAAATTTAGGATGAACTATGTGTGACAAATGTGCTCTCAAGTCCTCTAACTTGAGGACTAGTTACTGTTTATCTTGAGAACATGTAGGGAACATTCTTGGCTTTAAAATCTGATTGACCATATAAGGGGGCGAAATTCCTGTCTTTGCAATTTCTTAGCAATTGATATGATGAGCGTCCCGTTCTGGTTAAATACTTATTCAATAGCAAAACTGTTTGTCTGTTTCTCCTGACTATGTGGGGAGAGCTTTTCTGAGTTGGGAGAAAATTTGAGGGGTTTTCAATTATTTTTCCTCTACATTAAGACTTCTATCCCAACATCCTAATCCAAACTCCCTAGGCTTGGACACTTGGAATATAAACTAAAAATCTCCAAAAAAAGAATACATTTCTTTTTACATTTTCCTTTAATTCTTGCTTCCTTTTAATGAAGAGACCTTCTTTCCTATTAGTCATACAAAACTGATAAGTACTGCAAAATAAAGCCTGTGTGACCATGCTTTCTTTAGTTGGGGTACAAGGGGGCAGCAACAAGGGAGTTTCATCTTTTTGAGAGGTAGGCAGGATATAGGTTATTTTTTTAATTATTCCTATGGCTATTTCATACAATTCAAAGGTACTTCACACATGATTTGTTAATATGCCCTAACAAAAACCCTTAGAGTTTCATGTAATTCAAACATTCCAGCATTATTTCTAACCATACATCAAATTTCCCCAAGACTCATCAATCCATGAAACAAATTATGCTGTATTTTTTTAATTACACAACTTCATTTAAAATTTTTCAGAAACAATTGATAATAATTCCTTTTTTTTTTTTTTTAAGTAATTCAACTTTCGATGGCTTATAACTCTCACTTCCCAATATGGTACATTAAGCCCCTGAAAGATTCACCTAACATTTGATAAAGGCGCAGGAAAGAAAATGGCCAGTTACCTGAAGAGCAGAACAAATGAAACAAGTTCTAAAATATAAGACAAATGTGGGGCGCCTGGGTGGCGCAGTCGGTTAAGCGTCCGACTTCAGCCAGGTCACGATCTCACGGTCTGTGAGTTCGAGCCCCGCGTCGGGCTCTGGGCTGATGGCTCAGAGCCTGGAGCCTGTTTCCGATTCTGTGTCTCCCTCTCTCTCTGCCCCTCCCCTGTTCATGCTCTGTCTCTCTCTGTCCCAAAAATAAATAAACGTTGAAAAAAAAAAAAAAAGTCATTATAAAATATAAGACAAATGTATTGTCAGAACTGGGGCTGTGGTACACTGGGTGAATCCTAATGGCCACTAATTCCTCCTGCCCCATATCAGAGTAGGTTCTAGAGACTAAGGCAGGGCTGCATCTGCAGAAGGAGGTAGAGAAGCCCCAGCCATAGGACAGGGATAGATACAGAACCTGAAAACTCTTCATCCACTTATTTTTTATTATTATCTGCTATGGATCATTCACTATTCGAGCTGCAGACAATTTAGAGAAGCAAATAATCAAGGAAAGTCTCTGCTCTCATGTCTAGTGGAGAAGACAGATAACAAACAAGAAAACAGATTTAAAAAACTTCAGATCATGGCAACTGCTTTGAAGAAAGTATGTAGGATTGTGATCTAGAGAATGGCAGGGAAGGAGAAGGGATCAGACTGGGTGATTAGAAGGGCTCTCTAAGAGGTAACCCCTAACTGGAGTCCTGAATAACAAAAGGTAACCCAACAACCGGAGAAGGCTATAGGATGAGGCTTCCAGACACAGAGAAGAGCAGATTAAACAGCTTAATTAAGTCAAGGAGGAATTTGGCCTGTTTGAAATATGGAAGGAAAAATCAGCCTGCCTGACTAGGAGGCAGAGCTGGAAAATGGAGCATGTAGGGTCCCATCGGCTAAATACATTTTTTGTATTATATCTAAATAGGACAAGAAGGTGTGGAGGACTTTAAGTAGGGGAGTGATGGAATCTCATTTACACTTACGAAAGATCTCCATGTGGAGAATGGAGTGGAGGTGGGTATATTAGTTGACTCAAGCTACCATAACAAAATACAACAGACTGGGTGGATTAAAAAAACAGAAATTTATTTTCTTGCAATTCTGGAAGCTGGAAGTTCAAGATCAATTTACCATCAAGGTTGGTTTCTAGTGAGGCTTCTCTTCCTAGCTTGCAGATGGCCACCTTCTCACTCAATCTTCACATGGCCTTTCTTCTGTCTTTTTTGCTTCTTGTAGGGTCATCAGTCCTATTGGATTAGGGCCCCATATTTATGATGTCATTTAACCTTACTTATCTCCCTAAAGACCCTATCTTCAAATACAATCATGTTTGCGGTTAGGTCTTCATCGCAAAAATTTTAGAAGGGTACACTTCAGGCCATAACAGTAGCAAGACTGGAAGGTCTTCTGTAGGTCCAAATGAGAGTTGAAGGTGTTTTGGATTTAAGCAAAAACAGTGAAAATAGGTAGAAATTGACATTCTGGATATTTTTTGGCAGAGTAGCTGATAGGCACTTTCAGTAATGTATATATGCAACGAATGAGGAAAAGAAGAATCAAAAGTAACACATAGTTTTTCTGACTGAGAAAATGGGTGGATCTTTACATACTTTTTATCTGGGGATCCCCCACACACACACACACACACAATTATTCTTCTTCCCATGACACATTTGTTACATTCCATTATATTCTTTTTTACCAGAGTGTTTATCTTCCTCAAATTTTATTTTATATAGCATTCTTGATCAGACAGACTCTGGCCAAACCTGTTATTTATTCTCAGTCTTGTTAGAAGCTTCCTTTCCTTGAGTCTTGCTTGGGTTCACATCTTCTGGGTTCTGATGGGGATGAACTCAAATCATTCTTCACAAATCCCAGAGTGACCTTTCTTTTTTTTTAGAAAAAAAAAAAGTTTATTTATTTATTTTGAGAGAGAGCACAAGTGACCAGGGGATGGACAGACAGAGGAAGAGAGAGAATCCAAAGGAGTCTCTGAACTGTCAGCTCTAAGCCCGATGTAGGGCCCCAAACTTACAAAACCATGAGATCATGACCTAAGCCGAAATCAAGAGTTGGACGCTTAACCGACTGAGCCACCCAGGTACCTCCCAGAGTGGCCTTTCTAAGAAGCAAATATGATTATATGATTCCCCTGCTTAAAATTATTTAATGCCTCTTTATAGGTTTCAGATTAAAGTGCAAGTTCATAGCTTAGCCACCAACACCCTCTGAGATTCGCCCCCTCCCATTTTCCATCTCCTTTCCTTCCAATCCCCAAACCCTCTAATGACTCCAGCTATGGCAAAATACTTGAGGTTCCAGGGACAGAGAACTTCTGTACTATAAACATGTTATGTCCTCACCCTGGAATGTCCTTTCCTACATGGTATCTAGCTAGCTCAGCTTAAGACACATCTCTGGAAAATTTCTATGAGCCCCCAGTCAGAATTAATGACTCTCCATGTCCTCAAAGCACCCTGGGAATAGCACTATTGTATCCTTTATTACTGTGTGTATTAGTAGATTTATTTCTGTGCTATGCTTTAGGCTAAAATCCATTTCTTGAAATATGTCTTATTTATTTTTGTATTTTTTTGCAACGAGCATAAGGTAGATATATACTCCATAATGTTGATGAGTGGACAATCAGTAAATACATGAGTCTGTATAAAAGCAGGTCACAGTCCATACCATATATAAATCCACCCATTAATTTCCTGAGCTCTCTTTCACTTTCCAAAGATACAACTTTTAACTAAAAGATCTGAAAATACTATGTCCTCAAATCCACCAATTATCACATATAGAACACAAAGCTTTTTTCCAGATTCTTTTCTTGGCATCATTCATTCACTCTAGAGTTGGGAGGGGGCAGCAGTTCTACCAGCTTGAGGAGTCCAAAGATACTGATCAATCACATCTCAGGCACTCAGCCCAGAAAAACAACCAATCCTGTGCATCAACATGTCAGAACCACACAGAGTGGCCAGGACTGGGGCCAGGACGAAGAGTTTCAAACCAGGAGAAGCTGTGTCTTCCTGTTATTGTTTAAATTGGTATAATATCCTATTTTCTTGTTCTGTCACCATTTCTTCTTTATTTTCTGGACAATATTCTTGCCTTTGTAATATTCTCTGTCTGCATAGTCATCCTTTTCAATCACAGTCCTGATTCTGTCTTTGTCTCTTTCAGGTCCTCTTCTTAGATAATGTCTTACATCCCATATAAGAATTTTTTTTTTATTATCGGAACATTTTTGGAGATTATATATATATATATCTTTCCATCATGATGATTGTAATCTTTTTTTTAATGTTTATTTTTGAGGAAGAGGTAGGGGCAGAGAGAAAGGGAGACAGCGGATCTGATGCAGGCTCTGCACTGAGAACAGAGAGCCCAGTGAGGGATTTGAACTCACAAACTGTCAGAGGTGAAATCAGATGCCTAACCCCCTGAGCCACCCAGGCACTCTGATGAGTATACTCTTTAACCTCCATCTCCTATTTCCCCCATCCCCCTACTCATTTCTCCTCTGGTAACCATCAGTTTGTTCTCTATAGTTAAGAGTCTGTTTCTTGGTTTGCTGCTCTCTCTTCTTTTTCCCCTTTGCTCATTTGTTTTGTTTGTTAAATTCCACATGTGAGCTAGATCATATGGTATTTTTCTTTCTCTGTCTGATTTCACTTAGTCTTACACCCTCTAGCTCTATCCATGTTGTTGCAAATGGCAAGATTTTATTCTTTTTTATGGCTGAATAATATACCACTGTGTGTGTGTATGTGGTGTGTATATATATGTATGTATGTATATATGTGTGTGTATTGTGTGTCTGTGTATCTCACATAACCTTTACCCATTTATCAATTGTTGGACACTTAGGCTGCTTCCATAGTTTGGCTATTGTAAATACTGCGAAAAACATAGGGGGCATGTATCCCTTTGAATTAGTGTTTTTGCATTTAGGGGCTAAATATCTACTAGTATGATTGTGGGGACATAAAATAGTTCTATCTTTAATTTTTGAGGAAACTCCCTATTGTTATCCACATTGGCTGCACCAGTTGACAACAGTGCCTCACTAACACTTGTTTCTTGTGTTTTTTATTTTTGCCTTTCTGACAGGTGTGGAGTGATATCTCATTGTGGTTTTTATTGACATTTCCTTGATGATGAGCAATATTGAGTGTCTTTTCATCTATCTGTTGGTCATCTAGATGTCTTCTTTGGAGAAATGTCTGTTCATGTCTTCTGCCCATTTTTTAATTGGATTATTTATTTTAGGGGTATTCAGTTGTATCAGTTCTTTATATATATTGAATACTAACCCTTTATCAGATATGTCATTTGCAAATATTTTATCCCATTGAGTAGGTTGCCTTTCTTTCAGTGTTGTACAGAAACTTTTTATTTTGATGTAGTCCCAATAGTTTATTTTTGCTTTTATTTCCCCTTCCTCAAGAGACATAGCTAGAAAAATGACACTATGGCCAATATCATAGACATTGCTGCCTGTACTCTCCTCAAGGAGTTTTATAGTTTCAGGACTTTAATCCATTTTTGAGTTTACTTTTGTGTAGAGTCTAAGAAAGTGGTCCAGTTTTACTCTTTTGCATGTGGCTGTCCAGTTTTTCCAACACCATTTGTTGAAGAGACTCTCTTTTTCCCCTTGTTAATCATTTTCCCTTGGTCAAAGATGTATTGCCCACATAATCATGAGTTTATTTCTAGGTTTTCTGTTCTATTCCATTTATCTGTGTGTCTATTTTCATGCCAGTACCATATTGTTTTAATTACTACTGCTTTGTGGTATAACTTGAAATCTGGAATTGTGATATTTCCAGTTTTGATTTTATATTACATGATTGCTTTGGCTATTTGAGGTCTTTTGTGGTTCCATACAAATTTTAGGATTGTTTGTTCTAGCTCTGTGAAAAATGCTGTTGGTATTTTGATAGGGATTGCATTAAATGTGTAGCCTGCTTTGGATAGTATAAACATTTTAACAATATTTATTTTTCTAACCCATGAGTATGGAATGTCTTTCCTTTTATTTGTGTCATCTTGAATTTCTTTCAACAATGTTTTATAGTTTTTAGAGTACAGATCTTTAACCTCTTTGGTTAAGTTTATTCCTAAATATTTTATTGTTTTTGGTAAAATCATAAATAGAACTGTTCTTAATTTCACTTCATGCTGGTTCATTATTAGTATGTAGGAATGCAACAGATTTCTGGACATTGATTTTGTATCCTGTGACTTTACTGTATTCATTTATCAGTATCAGTAGTATTTTGGTGTAGTCTTTAGGGTTTTTAACATAGAGTATCATATTATCTGCAAATAGAGTTTTACTTCTTCCTTACCAATTTGGATGCTTTTTATTTCTTTATGTTGTCTAATTGCTGTGGCTAGGATTTCCAGTACTATGTTGAATAAAAGTGGTGAGAGTGGATATCCCTATCTTGTTCCTGATCTTAGGGGGAAAGTTCTCAGTTTTTACCACTGAATATGATGTTGGCTCTGGGTTTTCACTTAAGGCCTATATTATGTTGAGATATGTTCCCTCTATACCTACTTGGCAGAGGGTTTGTATCATGAATGAATGTTGTACTTTGTCAAATGCTTTTTCTGCATCTGTTGAAATACCATATGTTTTCTTTCCTTTCTCTTGTTGATGTAATGCATCACGTTGATTGTTTTACAAATATTGAACCACCCTTGCATCCTGGGAATAAATCCCACTTGATTTATTTTAATGTATCGTTGGATTCTGTTTGCTAATATTTTGTGGGGGATTTTTGCATATATATTCATGAGAGATATTGGCCCGTAGTTCTCTTTTTTGTGATGTCGTTTTGGTATCAGTGTGATATTGGCCTCATAGAATGAATTTGGAAATTTACCCATTCCTCTTCAATTTTTTGGAATAATTGAAGAAGAATAGATATTAACTCTTCTTTAAATGTTTGGTACGATTGGGCTGTGGAGCCATTTGGTCCTGAACTTTTGTGTTTTGGGAGTTTTTTGATTACTGATTCAATTTCATTGATGGTAATTGATCTGTTCAAATTTTCTATTTCTTCCTGCTTTACTTTTGGTAGTTTATATGTTTCTAGGAATTGATCTATTTCTTCTAAGTTTTCCAACTTGTTGATATATAGGTTTTTATAAAATTCTGTTAAAATTGTATTTTTGTGGTGTTGGTTGTCATTTCTCCCCTTTAAGTAGTGATTTTCGTTTTTTTATGTCGTTTTTTTTTTCCTGATGAGACTTGATAGAGGTTTATCTATTTTGTTCATCTTTTCAAAAAATAAGCTCCTAGTTTCATTGAGCTGTTCTATTGTTTTTGTTTGTTTGCTCTGTGTATGTGTGTGTGTGTGTAGTTTTTAGATCTTTTATTTCTGTTCTTTATTATTTCCTTCCTTTTGTGGGTTTGGGCTATATTTGTTCATTAACTAGCCCCTGTAGGTACACAGGTTGTTTATTTGAGATTTTTCTTGCTTCTTGAAATAGGCCTGTATGGCCATAAATTCTCCTCTTAGAACACCTTTTGCTTCATCTTAAAGATTTTGGACCACTGTGTTTTTGGTTTCATTTCTCCCCATGTAACATTTTTATTTATTCTGTGATTTCTTACTTGACCTATTCATTGTTTAGTAGCATGTTATTTAACTTCCATGCATTTTTGCTCTTTCCAATTTTTTTCCTGGGGTCGATTTCTAGTTTCACAGCATTGTAGTCAGATAAGGTTCATGTACAACTTCATTTTTTTAAATTTATTGAGACTTATTTTGTGGTCCAATATGTGATCTCTTCTGAAGAATGTTTAATGTGCTCTTGAAAGAATGTGTATTCTGCTGTTTTAGGAAGGAATGTTTTGAATATATCTGTTAGGTCCATCTGGTCCACTGTGTCATTCCGAGCCACTGTTTCCTTGTTGATTTTCTGTTTGGGATGATCTGTCCATCAATGTGAGTGGGAAGGAGTTAAAGTCCCCACTATTACTGTATTACTCTTGATTAGTTCCTTCATTTTTAACTGTTTTATGTATTTGGGTACTCCTCTGTAGGATACATAAATATCTACAATTGCTATATCTTCTCCTTGGATTGTCCCCTTTATTATTATATACTGTTCTTCTTTGTTTCTTGCGATAGTCTTTGTTTTAAAGACTATTTTGTCTGATATAAATATTGCTACTCTAGCTTTCTTTTGACATCCATTTGCATGATAAATGTTTCTTTGTCCTCTCACTTTCAATCTGCCAGTGTCTTTAGGTCTAAAATGAGTCTCTTGTAAGTCATATAGATGGGTCTTGCTTTTTTTATCCACTCTGTCACCCTTTGTCTTTTGATTGAAATGTTTAATCCATTTATATTCAAAGTAATTATTGATAGATATGTTTATTGCCATTGTGTTGTTTTTTGGTTGTTTCTATAGATTTTCTCTGATTCTTTCTCCTTGTGCTCTGTTTTATGGTTTGTCGGCTTTCTTTAATGATATTATTGGATCCCTTTCTCCTTATTCTTTGCATATCTATTATTGGTTACTGGTTTGTGGTTACCATTAGGTTTGTATATAACATCTTCTGCATATAGCAGTCTACATTGTTTATAGTTAAGTTTAAACCTATTCTTTATTCCTCCCCCAACCCACGTTTTCAGTTTATGGTGTCATATTTTACATCCTTTTATTTTATGAATCCCTTGACTGATTTTTATAGAAATGCTACTTTTACTGCTTTTGTGATTTTTACCTTAAATACTCCTACTTATGATCTTTCCTTTGTATTCAGAAAGTCCCCTTTAATGTATCTTATAGGGCAGGTTTAATTTGTGAAACTCTCTCCTTTCAGTGTGAATGGTAGCTTTGCTGGATAGAATATTCTTGGCTGCAGATTTTTCCCTTTCAGCACCTTGAATATATCATACCCCTCCCTTATGGCCTGCATAGTTTCTGCTGAAATATCTACTCATAACCTTAAGGGGGTCTCCCTCACACATTACTGCCTACTTTTCTCTTGCTGCTTTTAATTTTTTTTTCTTTATTGCTACTTTTTGCCATTTTAATTGCTGTATATGTCTTGGTGTATACCTCCTTGGGTTGAATTTTTGGGGTGATCTCTGTCCCTCCTGGATCTGGATATCTGTTTCCTCCTCCAGAATAGGGAACTTTTCAGCTATTATTTCTGCAAATAAGTTTTCTACTCATTTTTCTCTCTCTTCTTCTGATATCCTTATAATGTGAATGTTACTACAGTCACTGAGTTCTCTAAGACTATTCTCAATTTACATAATTTTCTTTCCTCTCCTTTGCTCAGCTTGGTTACTTTCCATTACTTTGTCTTTCAGGTTGTTAATTCATTCCTCTGCTTCATCTATCCTGGTATTTATTCCATCAAGTATATCTTTAATTTCATTTATTGTGTTCTTCATGTCTGATTCATTCTTTTTTTTCATCTCTGTGTTAAGGGTCTGATGTCCTAAACTCTTATCCTCAAGTACAGTGAATATCTTTATGATTATTACTTTAAATTATCTATTAGGCATATTACTTATACCCATTTCATTTCTGTGGTTTGTTTCTACTCTTTCATTTGGGAGATATTTCTCTGTCTCCTCATTTTGTCTAACTTTCTGTATATGTTTCTCTGTGTTAGGAATCAGCTACTTCTCTTGTTCTTAACAATAATGGCCTTTTGAAGAAGAGATCCTGCAAGTGCAGTGTCCCCTGTTTCCCAGGGCCTAGCACTTCAGGGAGTATCTCGTATGTGTGTTGCGTGTGCTCTGCTGTTGAGTCTTGGCCTCTTTTTCCTTCAGTCCCTTTGTCTACAGAGGGTCTCTTTGTCTATTGTGGTCAGTGTTTAGTCCCCAGCAGGGGTGAGGCACATTTTAACAAAGTGTTTGATGGTCTGTTTGTGAAAGCAGACCTGCCACTGCCATCACCAGAAGTGAAGTCCCACAAAAAAGGCACAAGTCAGGAGATGTGGTATGGGCAGGGTTTTCACCAGTCTCCTAAAGGAGGGGCCCACAGCACAAGGACTAAGGGAAAGGTAACTGGGAAGGGTGGATCTGCTGAAGTGCAAGGGGAGGCAGTTTGGTGTAAACAAGTTAGGTAAAGACTGTCAGTGCTATACTTATTCTGTCTGGAGGTCATTGTTTATGCTGGGAAGCAGGGGATGGAAATGGCACCCTGTCAGCTCCTTTTTTCCTGAAGTGGTCTCCCCATGAACCCTGTCTCTTAGGGGCATGCTCTGAGATGAGAAAATCACCCTCCCTCCTGTCTATTCCTGGTATTTTTCAAACTGCTAGGTCTGTGCTGTATCTGCACAGGCTGATTATCATACTGTCTCTTTAAGGGCAGGAACTCTACTTCCTAATGTCCTTGGGGCTCTCCCAGAGCTAAGCACACTGATTTTTAAAATATCAGACTTTAAGTCCCACTGGTTGTAAGAACTCACAATATTTGGCTCTTCTCACTTTCAAAAGCAAATATTATAGGGATTCCTCCTCTCTGTACATGGGTTCCCTGGTATGAAAGCCTGTTTTCAACCCTTATCCATGCCCCTGGATCCCTCCCCACCATGGATGGCTATGGTCAGTCCCATATCTTTACCTTTCCTGTCCTCTTCAGTGTGGCTTCTTCTCCACTATTTAGTTGTGGAGTTTGTTCTGCCAGTCTTTGGATTGTTGTCTGGGTTATTTACACTGATGTGGCTGTTACCTAGTTGTATCCATAGGACAAGACAAGCTTAGGTTCCTCCTACTCTGCCATATTCCCAGCCAACACCATCTAGGAATGTTTCATCCTCTCTGAGAAGCCAAGTTGCGTAAGTTCTTATGCCCTCTTAAGCAGAAAATAAATGGGGTACATTTATAGCACGTGTAACTGGTGAATATTTCAGGTAATAAGACAATGCTGTTCACTAGAATAATTACCTAAGTGGCCAAATTTTCTGGAAAGCAAAATGAAGTCACTTGGGAAATATTCCCTAAAACTTGGCATGGAACACTACTTGCCCTTTTGTTTCTGGGCTCCTATGGAATTGATTTCCCTTATCTCTTCTGAAGTGAGTATAGTCCCTGGATATTATAGAGCAAACTACACTTGACCTTCTAGAACCCGTTGCCATTATATACTGTGCCAGATGGTATGTATCTTTATTATTTGATCATCAAGGATTTTTTACTTCAGCTTTAAATAGATTGAATTAAAGGAAAATGTATTTTATGATTGCCAAGTTTTCAGGGACAATTATATTTTCATAACCATGCATTAAAGTCATATTTTCACTTCCTTCCCCAGTTTGTCCAGCAAACAGAGCACAAAATTTGCCCTTAATCCTGACAAGAACAGATATCAATTGCAAATATTATTTATGTCACCCTTCCATTTGGAAGAAAAATACACTTGTATTTTGAAAATGGTATCAAATATCAACTCTAATGGAATCAGATGTCAAGTTTAGTTAATATTTGACATCAAGAAGCATTTTTACCTGGATTTTATGAGAGCTAATTTTAATGTTAGTATTTTTAATATCCTAGCAAATATTTGTGCTTTGTGTGTCAGAGCTTTACATCTGGATACCTCTTCTGTCTTTAGTTTTGGAATTGGAACATTTCCCGAATAAGTGATCTTTCATTCATCTGTAATTCATAATTACCATCCCAGGGGAGGTGTTCTAAATTTATGACCAGCATCCCAAGTGCACATGCATACTTAGAAACAGAGCAACCTCGAAGAGGAATGGCAGACTCTGGAGATTAGCACTATGCAGGCTATGGCTGAACCACGTCCACCAACTGTTCACCACGCCCCAGGGCTGCATCTCCAAGGAACAGGGCACACTACCACTTCCACTATATTCTGCCCCAGAATTACAAAATAACCTACCCATTAGATCTGGCCTAGGAAGAATGCCTATACACTGTACATATAATTCAGCACATTAGTCCTAAATATTATAGGACCAATTTTCATTCATTTAATCCAACGAAGAGCCACAATGTAAATGATTCTCTTTGAGAGTTTCTTCTCTAGATAATAAATTCTTGAGGCCAAAGACATGGTATCTTTCACATTGTCTCTCTACAGCCTGGCACAGAGAGTAGGAGTTCAGGAAGTATTTGTTCTCTCAATTATGCCCGGCCACCTCATGTAGGAACTGAGAGACTCACTACCTACCTAATGCACTCTACTGCCTTCTCAGAAACCACGCTTGCTCTTCCAGGCAAGCCAGAGACTCTTTTTTCTGTACCTGCTTAGGTATCCAAAAAGATTTCCTTTTACAGTAGATTATCCCCTTGCTTTCTCATCCAACCTGTTCAATTGATTTGGGCCTTTCAATGTTCTGGTAAAAGATGAAGATAGAGGACTTAATCTGTCTTCTGACCTCTGGACTTGTTCCCTGAAAGTCAAGCCAAAGAAGGGATTTAGCAATGGCTGAGCACGCTCCTATCTCTGCAGAAACGTTCTGTGCTCTTCTGCTTACAGCTTCCAGAATCTTTGTGATGCTCTGGCCATTGGCCAAACTTCAGCAAAGTGTAAAGGAAAAATAATTGCATAATCTACAAATTCTTCAGGATATGTGTAGGAAGCCTCTGCATAGTAAGCGGATGCCTAGTATCTATTAGCCAGTTACAATTTCTTGTCCTCGGTAGAATTTTTTTTTAATACATGAATTCTTTAAAGTTCTTCGCTGTCAAGCATTTAATGGGAGAGGATATATAAGTTAAAATTGAACAGGCACCATTGACAAGTTACCCTAAAGTGAGGCTTGCTTTCCAGAGTGGTTTCATTCAGATAGAGGGTTTGGCAATAGAGGGGCACTGCTTAGCTCCACCCCAACTCAGGCACACTATGCTAATGCTGTTGCAGTGCCTTCAGGCTACAGGACCCCTGGAGCTATATACTTGCTGCAAGTACCAGAAGTTTCTCAGAACACAGAAATTTGGAACGTTGGTAGCCGAGAGTTGCTCAGGGCTCCACTGCAGGACTTGGAGAACATTTACCTTCTTCTTTCCTTGTTCTCATTTTAGCATCCAAACCCTTCTCCACCCCAAAGTACAAACTCTACACCCCAAAGGGCATTGATGAACAGCCATGCAGAAGAACCCCACACAAACTTATAAACTAATGAGTGCAGGGGCAGGGAAAGATATTTCTTCTTCAAACATATGGTAGCCCCTTCCCAATCCATCTTCCCTCATGGTCAGAAAAATCATCTACAGTCATCTCTCATAGGAAGACTAGCTGTAGGCAGATTGATTATGAGGAATGATGTAAGGGGGATTGTTTTGTTCAGTTCTTAGTTGAAAAATGGGCCTTTTCTGATGTCAATCTGCTCAGTAGGGACTTCTGAAAATACAGCAAAACCTTCAAGTGACAGTTAAACTAATGTCTCTTTGCTTGACTTAAGTCAAAGCACATACATTGCCGAGAGCTATAGCTCCAGTGCCGAATCTGTTTCTGGAAGCCCCTCATCAAGCAACTACAGAAAGTACCAGACATGCTTCCTTCGATGACCTCACTGGTACCCGTAGGAGAAAAAGTCTCCTGGAATAAAGCCAGACACAATTTTTATATCTATACCATTGTGGAATGTTCCCAGTGGACGAGACAACTGAGTACCCTAGGCCCCTACAACTTGAGTGCTGTTGGCACAGAATGTGGACTTAAGCTCCTGATGATGTTTAAAAAGAAAAGAATAACAAAGCAGAAAAAAAAAAAAAACATTTAAAGGCTACAAGAACTCAGAGGACTCAAAATTTAGTAAGCTCAGGATAGGGAAGTGTGACATGAGATCAGGCTGCAGGATAAACAACTAAGCCAAACAATGCATTAGACAGAAATTAAAAAGTGAGAAAAATCCCAGAAGTCCAAAAGAAAGATAGAGTTAAATATATGTCACCAAATATTTAGGAGAAAAAGTTTATTTTTTTCATGGAAAAATTTTGTATATTACCATCAAATAAACTTTATTTTATTTACAACTTATTTTCTAAATATACCAAACTTGTTATTTTTATGACCAAATGAATTGTTAACCACAATTCAGTTAGTTAGACTAGGGGTTGGCAAACTGCTCCTGAAAAGAGCTACCTAAACCTAAAAGAGTAAATATTTTAGGTTTTACGGACACACTGTCTCTATTTCAACCACACAACTCTGTTATTTTGGTACAGTAGCATCCATAGACATTTGTAAACAAATGGCATAGCTGTGTTCCGGTAAAACTTTTACAAAAACAGATAACAGACTGGTTTGGGCCTGTGGGCTACTGTTTATGGACCCTTGAGTTAGAACAATAATTCAGACCTGTACAAATAACACCAGAAAGTATATATTTAAATTGTTTTCAGTATTCAAATATCTCTAAATATCCTTACTTCCTCTTTTTTTTTCCTTTGAGTATAGGTGACACATTGTTATGTTAGTTTCAGGTGTGCAACATACTGATTCTATGAGTTCATACATTATGCTTTGCTCACCACAAGTATAGCTACTCTCTATCACCATGCAATGCTGTTACAGGATCAGTGACTAAATTCATAATGTCCTGCCTTTTATTCCCATGAATTATTCACTTCATAACTGGAAGCCTATGTCTCCCACTCCCCTTCACCCATTTTGCCCATCCTCTCACTCACTTCCCTATAGAAACCATCAGTATGTTCTCTGTATTGTAGGTCTGATTCTGCTTTTTCAAAATTTTTTTTTAACGTTCATTTATTTTTGAGACAGAGAGAGACAGAACATAAACGGGGGAGGGGCAGAGAGAGAGGGAGACACAGAATCCGAAACAGGCTCCAGACTCTGAGCTGTCAGCACAGAGCCCAACTCAGGGCTTGAACTCACGGACTGTGAGATCATGACCTGAGCCGAAGTCGGACGCCTAACCGACTGCGCCACCCAGGCGCCCCACTTAATTGCTCTTTTAAACCATGGCTGTTTTTCTGTGCCCAAGGACAGAGGAATCTATTCCCTATCCCTCAGTACTACACCCCCCACCCCCCCGTATCCCATTGTGATTCACAGAGATATATGCCATCCACTTTGTGGTCCTCGAGTCAAGAGACCAACAAGCAAGGAAAGAGTGAGTGATAGATAGATAGGGGTGATAGACTGTGATTGCCATTAGGAGATAGAACTGCTGCCACACAGTAGGGACAGATATCTGACACCCAGGTAATCCACTGATGTATGTCCAAATCCTCCTTGCCCAGCATTAACAGTAAATAGACTATTACAGCAACCATGTCATGAGACAGGTATGGTCAGAAGCTCATACCTCTCAGGGATAAAGGTCTGTGTCACCCTACTGGGTATGTCACCTAGGAGAGGTGAGGTCGTAGCCAAACAAAGGAAAGGGGAATAAGTAAGAGAGGTGGAGGTGGAGAGTATCAGTACACCTGAATCTAGCTGTAGCAGCAGGAGATTAAGTTTTTCTGAGTACCCACTCCTTCTAAGTTTTCTCAGAGAAACTGATGTACCAGAATCATAGAGGAGCAGTTCTCAGATGGGGTGACCTTATATACAAAACAAGTGGATATGAGAAACATAAGAAGGAGGCTTTAGCGGATGCTGTAGTATGCCACCCAGACTCTATCTTCAGAACCAGTGTTCATGTTGCCAGCTATTAAAAGTATTGACAGCTGATGGCTCACAGCTGAGTTCAGTAATTGTTATCAATTCAAGGTAGCAAGTGGCCTTACCCAGATTACATCCCCTCTTTCAGAGCAGTCCACATCCAATGGCTGGTTGATGTAGGGGACATAGGCCTTGCCCCCTTGCCTTATGTGAAGTTTGAATGGCCATCCCGATTCCAAAGCTCTCCATGGGGTCACCTAAGGTCTCTATTGCAGCTCAGCTGCCACTGTGCCCAATTCTGTTCCCACCCATCCCTAGTGGACCTTCCTGGGAGCACTCTTCAACAAACTTCTTACAGAAACATTTCCACTCAGAGTTCTTTCCCAGGGAATCCACCATAAGTCAGCAAATGTATGTGGTGACAATTCATGTGACACTCTGTTTTTACAGGAAATGAGGGGATAACAATTTCTACCTCATCACATTGTTTTAAGAAGTCAAGAAGCAAAATTAGTGAAAGAGCTGTGCAAACTTTAAGGTGCAGTATAAGTTTAACATGGCATTATAATAATTAGTATCTGTGCCTGGGTGGCTCATTTGGTTAAGCATCTGATTCCTGATTTCGACACAGGTCATGATCTCACGGTTCATGGGATCGAGCCCTATGTCGAGCTCCACACTGGGCATGGAGCCTGCTTAAGATTCTCTCTCACCCTGTCTTAGAAAATAACATAATAGTAATAAGTATAATTAGTACTTCTTGGTCTCAGGATGTCTTCACCAAAAAGAGATTAGTGGTCTTGCCATGCTTGTCCTCAAGAAAGAAATTTTTAACATAACATTAGTGAATACCTTGTAGCCTGACATTCTGACCTTGGCCTCTAAATCCAGACAAACCTTTATCTCTATTTTATTGAATAAAGATACTAGTGATTGTAGACTATGACATAATGCTTTTTATCTCTGAAACATTTTATGTTAGAATTAATGAAAGAGCTACTTTAAATTTTATTAGCCATGGATTTTTGTCATGGATCACTTCTATGTCTATGTTGTATAAAGAAATTGGTTAAGGTATTTCTAAAACTTGTTGACATGTAGAATCTGACTCTTCTGAAACATGTTAGAGTCATGAATGTCCGTGGTTTTCTACATCATATCATACAGTGATCCTCAGTCTACTGACAGCATGAACAGTGCTGCGTTTTGTAAGAAAATTCACAGAGAACAAAAGACACACGGTTTCCAGTTCTGCAGAGCTAGCTTACTTTTAATTTAAAAGTTAACTTAAAACTGTTGGGAATGATGCTAAATCTGTCTGATATGCCTCCTTTCTCACCACCTCCACAACTATTTGCTTCACGGGAGTTAAAAATCCCACTATCCCGTCTGGGATTTTCTTCCCTAAATTTGGCACTCATTCTGCAAGTTTTCAACCTGGCACTGTTGATGTTTATGACCAGAAAATGAAAACTGTCATAAGATTCCATCAATTTGAAGATGCAGCATGATGTCTAAGAAAATAAAATGTAAAATAACGTTTGCCTCAGAATCAATGAAATAGAATAATCTCCCTAAAGCTGTTTCCTTTCATCTTATGTAAAAAGATAATGGTACCTGCCTCATATGTATGTTGTAAGGGCTAAATAAGAGAGAGAGGGTGGTTAGCATGTCTGGAATATAGTGAGCATTTAATAAGTGATATTTGCTATTACTGTTGTTAAAAAGTATTAGTTAACTTCAGCTGAAAGATGCTTGTCCATCAGTACCATGTATTGGTAAACTGATGATGAATAGCTGAAAATTGTTACCTAATGACTGATTTTTATCTCTCTTATGAGTTCTTGGGATCTGCTTTCTCTAATTTGGTTTCATCCCTAATATAACACTCTTCCCCTACCAGTCCTGAAATTCTTACCATTCTAAGGAAAACAATGAAAATAAAGGGACTGAGTCTAGAAGACCAACACACAGAGAGGTGCCCACCAGAGCTCTCTCATTAGCTAGTATTAATAAGATCAATATTCTCCTAGAGGATTAAGGGAAATTCAAAATAAGAACATGTGTTTTTCTGAGAGCTGAATTTAAATTTCTGTACCATTACACATAAAATTTTCATATCAAAGATAGAGCCTTGAAGAATGTTCAAATCATATTACATGACCCCATTATTGATTTAAAAAATATAGTTGTGGGGGTACCCCACAACTGACAGTGTGGCTCAGTCAATTGAGCATCTGACTCTTGATTTCGGCTCAGGTCATGATCTGATGGTTTGTGGAATCAGGTACTGCGTTGGGCTCCACACTGACAGCAGGGAGCCTGCTTGGGATTCTCTCCCTACCTCTCTGCCCTCTCTCTCTCAAAATGAATAAAAAATATATAGTTACCAAATATGTATGTGTTCCAAAGAAGAGGAGAAAAAGCTCTTGCCATCACTGTTTCAACTCTATACCTACCTCCATGACCAGTGATATTCCTATTATTTACAGAAGCCAGAAAATTGTGGGTTTTATTCTGTCTGATTATCATATAACTCCAAAGCCTCTTACTTCCTTAGACATTTCCTATCCTTCCTCTCAAAGACTGTAAAGCTTCCAGCAATCATTTTTAAATACCTCAATTTTACAACTAATCAGGGCTACATATCAGGAAAGACAAACACTAAGAAATACCATCTCTTTCCAGATTCAGAACAAAGCACATACAAAATCCAAATTTTATATTTCACAAATAGGATTTTGTAGATGACCATACATACCAAACACTACATGGAATATCAGATTCATTTGCCATATACAGGATGACACCTGTTGTCAATTAGATGTACAAGATTTCATGTCCTAGTCATGTATATGAGCTGTGATCACAAAATTATGAGACAGATTCCATAAAACATACATGAAAATAGGAGCATACGTGCACCAATATGAATATATTTACCTTAGCTTGGATCCAAATTCCACGTTTGCTTATTACCAAAATTGGCATAAGACATATTGTGAGAGTTGCTTCCTCTCCCTAATCCTGTCACCAATCATAGAACCATGTAACATCTTCCTATTGTCATATTCTGTTCTATTTCTGCACACAATTAAAAAGGAAGGAAGTCATGAGTTGGAATGTGTCAGAAGTAGTTTGGTTAATACTTGATATTTACCAAATCTGTAATATTAGAGACCATGTAAAAGGCCCAATCAGTGCCTAAATGGTACTGAAAATAGCCTACAAAGTCAGTGATACTGACTCCATGACATTCATTTTATGCTCAAAAAATGACTTTGTCTGAATAAATTCCACATGCAATGTAAGGGCCTGGCTGGTGGAGCAGGCTCAAGCTTACAGAACCAGCTCTGCAAATAGGCCTCTCAAGAAATTGGCTCACCAGTAATAGATGGCTAAAATTGGTCTGAAGGGCTGGCCTTTAAATACCCAGAGAGAGAAAATGAAACTTGAATTACCCAGTTAGTCTCAAAGAAAAAGGGGGAAAAAACTGTGAATTATGATATTACTCATAGAAAAGCACATTAGTCAGGAGGGTGACCCAGAAGAGGTGCAGTCCTGAAACATGGAGAGCACAATTCGCTCTCCTTCCTGAGAAGGAAAAGGGTCATTTTAAAGGCAGATGCTGCTACTGCAGCCAGATGGAGATTAGCATGCTAGATGGAAAAGGGGGAAATCAAGCAGAGCTTTACTGGAATTTGAAATTACTTCTATTACAAAGTGCCCATTTCTCTCACTGGCCCTGACTTATACAGGTCTGATCCATTCATTTACATTCAGATTTAGAAACTTAAATTTGGATGAGGTCACCAAAAGAGAGCTATAAGGAAATGGGACCATCTTATTGCAATTCTCTAAAAATTAAACAAAAATCATAATATTTGAAGAATGTAAACCATTTTTTCAGAGTGCTTTGGCCATAAAGGATATCATTTTGTCCCCGTGAGTTGTTGCTTAAAAGCATGTTACCCATATACTACTACCTTTAATCCTTGAAAGTGATTCTCTTTAAGACAAGCTTTATTTTAAAGAAACACTCTTCATCTCCCTGGATATCCATAAAGAAGAGTTTTATCCAAGTTTGCACTTTCCCAGCCTTATCTGTCTGTGTGAAGAGTTAATGATAGGTATTCTTTCTCTCAGTGTCTCCACAGGGCTTCATTATGTTGTTCTCAGCATCAGGGAAGTGGGGCATAGTCTGCAGTAATTAATAGTTCCACACCAGGGCTAGATAAAGGGTCACAATTCTTGGTGGCTCCATTGTCTTGACGCTTGTTGTCTTGCATGTCCAATATCTGAACAAAGGTTTCAAATGTATTGGAAAGAAATGCAGCAGGAATGCAGCAGGTCCATTTTGGTTATTTTAGGTAGTTGATAAAGCCCTCCCACCACCTAAGTGGAAAGTCAGGGGAGAAGCTTGACAGCTTTCAGATTCCACATGAAGTGCTGATTCTGCATCCATTAGTACTGCAGATGCACAGAAGGAGGAAAACCCCATCTTGCCCTGTACAACTTGGAAGGGCATTTGAAATGTCATTGGGAGAAAATGCTTAGAGAAACAAACTAACCAAAGAACACCTCTCAGAAAGCCCAGCACTCTTTACAAAGAAAGGGGCTAACAACAAGTCCTAAGGGCTCCAGAGACCTGGCAGACAACATACACAGGGGATGTGGACTGGCCATGATACAGTTAAGAGGGTTGGGGATAGTGGCAAATGGAGATCCCATGCTCTATCGACAGGGGACCTCTATTTGGCCAAGCCAATAGTTGCCATCAATAGCGTTATGGATATTCTGCCTTTTTCAGAGATGCCAGACATGAAAAGGTGTGTGTGTGTTGACAATGAATCCAGACAATATTGCACAGGCCAAATAAAAAATATCTGTGCCCCAACCTAGCCTATCAGCCTCTAGTTTGTAACCACAGGAGTTTCTAAAAAGATAGATTATAGTAGGAAAGAAAAATACAAACAGTTGCTATCATAGTTAGATATGTCATCTATTTCTCCAGGCCCACAAAGATGGGTATATTTATTGAGATATTTGCTAGCTGTCATAGCAGGTAAGGCTTGAAATCTTTGTGACTTAACACAATGAAATAACATAAAATAAAGACAACACAATTACTTCTTGCTCACCTTACAGTTCAGTTTGGTGTTCTGTGTGTGGGAGGGAGGGTGCTCTCTAGTAGGCATCTTTTGGAAGGCCTGCTGTCTTCACCACATGATTGTCTAGGTTGCCCTGAGGAGAGGGGCTGAGAGCTTGTCTCCATTCAACCAGTCAGAAAGGGAAGAAGGATTGATCTTGAAAGGAAGTTTCTATAGGCCACTCATAGAAGTGATATACATTACTTCCATCCATTTTCCATTGGCCAGAATTAAGTCCCACGACTCCACCTAAATGCAAGTATAATGGATATATCTCAAAAAAGAAAGAGGAAACTGGTTTGAAGAATATATATCTGCCACTACTAGTAGCAAACTGGGTTTTCTCTCACCCCTATTTGTTGCTGTGAACCTTCGCTCAGAATATTACCCACTTCTGGGAGTTTTATCTTTCCATAATTAAACACAAATAATTATCTAAATTATCGAAGTCTATTGTGCTCTGACATCCCTTCCTTCACATTCATGATTATGATTTAAAACTTCCTAAGAATATTCAGGCTTCCTTTGCTCCAAACCATGGCATTCTGACTCCATCAACTTTTCCAATCCTGGGCCATGTGTAACAAGCAGATGGTACCTCATGGTCACCCTGGCACAATGTCAATTCAGGTGTTCTGGGCTTACTCATGAATACCTCATTAACCTGAGGCTGATTTTTCACTACAGCTGGAAGCTTTAGAGGTAGAAGCTTTAGGCAATTCATCCCATGGCATTGTCTTCTGCTCTGTGGTCCTCCACTTTATCCACACAGAGTGACAGCAATTACCTTCCAGAGTTGATACTATAGGAATCTGCCTAGAACCATGGCTTCTTAAGACTGGGGCACCCTGAACGCCCCATTGCTAGGACTGTTGGGCTCATAGCTGCTCCTTTCTCCAGCAATCACCCTCAACAAAGGAAGGTGCCTCACCCCAAATTAAACCCCCTCTCTGTAGTATGCATAAATGACTGATTATGCAATATGCAGAGTGCAAGGGCCCAGCCCCTTTGCCTCAATCTGGGAGGCTCTAGCAGGAAAACTATCCCAGCTCTAGAGCCTCCCCACAGGCTCAGACAAGGACTTCAAGGCAACTTCATTACAGCCCAATTTCCCCTGCTGCCCAATCCTACCTCCATTACCCCCTCACAGGAGTGTTTCTGAAAGCACTTTTCAGCAAATCTCCTGCAATCCAATCTCAAGAGTTCTTTACCAGGGAACCTGACCTAAGGCAAAAGATGATACGAAATGAGGATTCAGCATGAATGTGATAATACCTTACCTTGACAATATTTGATTCCTCTTGTCATTCGGTTCAATTCATATAAATATGAATCAATGGGTGAATGTGTGTGTGTACAATGTACTGATTATTTCGTATAGCAAGGCACCTTTCTAAATGCTTTTCTTATACTAACTATTTTAATATTCAAAACAACACTATGAATGTGGTGCTATTATTATCCCTATTTCTGAATAAGGAAACTGAGTTAATTACCCATATCATGAAGCAATAATTGAAAGAGCCAGGATTTAAACCTGACCCAAAAGACTCACACAAGCATGTAAAAACACTGAGGGGCTAGAATAAGGGCCAAGTGAGTGTGCTGCTTTGTGGGGCAGCATCACAGCTTCTGGGTGATTAAAAGTTCTGTACATCTCTTTATTTCTGCTTTGTCCTCTAGATTCCCAAAGGAGTCCTGATGTGGACAGGCAAAGCTTTCCATTAATGTAAAATTATGCATTTCACTTCTGAAGCCAGTACCACTAATCCTATCTCCCTTGCTGACATTTGGTTTATGAATTGTTATGCTGGGTGATGCTTGCTCCTGGGACATAAGAAAAAGTCTCTGGGGGCTTCTAGGAAAGCATTTGTTGATAATAAAAAGACATAAATGAAGAAAAGGAGTCTTTTCATCTGGATGTTGTTTTGTGGTATGATAATGGCAACCAGAACAACAAGGAGCCACCTGTGATCATAAGGGATGACAGCTTCAGGATAAAACCCAACAGGCTAAAGGGAGCAGAGAGTCAAGGTAGAAAGAATGTTGGCCTCTGGCATCTTGTTTAGATGGTAACTTAACTGATTACAGATTCATCATTACTTGAAGACTTAATCTTATGTGAAATAATAAAGTTATGTATTGTTTTAGTCGGAATCCATGTTGGAGATGGAAGGGTTGCTTGTAGCCAAAAACATTCTAACTGTAGAAACCGTGTAAGGCTTAAATAAGAATATTTGAGGATTAATAAAATGAACAAATATCAAAAATATACAGTAATAAATACATGACAATAAATGAGTTGGGAATGAAAACTAATAGAAAAAGGTCAAGTATCACACTACTAAAGAATGCAATGAATTTTGCAAATCTTTATAGAATATTGAAACTGCCCCATCACAAAATTAAATTGCATAGTAGAAAGTAATTTATTTCCAAGATCCTTTTATCATTTGCATATCTTTATAATCTTTATCCTTCAAGAAATATCCTGCTTAAATTTACAGAACATGTTTTGTGTACCAATAGTTTTATATTTATTGTCTCACTTGGTATTGTTTGCCCCACTTTTTAAAAGAGATCACTGTGGGTTAGAGAGGCCATAGTTGGGTGGATATGACTCTTCAATTTACTGGTAACAGAAACCCAACTTGAACACAAGAAGACTGACTTAAAATAGATTCCCTTATCTCAAAGAAAGAAATTGTCCTGCACAGGAGATGTGAATACAAAGTACTCATACTATCCGATGCAATTATAAATAAAGATTACCAAAGGAAACTTTAGAAGTAGTGGAGAGGGAACAATCACCCTGGATCTTAACATCTATTCATTAAGTAGGGTATAAATGATCTGCATGCACCAAGGTGAAAGTTCCAGTACTGAGGAGACTTGCTCCCATAATGCTCTATATGGTCATAGCGCCAGTGGTCAGGGAACATCTATGTGACTACGTAACATTGGGAGATTGGGGTCACAGAAATGGCCTTGTTAGAAAGCAAGAGACTCTGAGTTCAGATGGGCATGCTCTCCTGTTATGGTAACTCAACCCTTCTAAGCCAGCTTTCAGCTATGCAATTAAAATGGGGGATAAATGCATATCCAGAGCCATCCAGGTTTAATGTCTTGGCAGAAATGTGGGTGGGTATTGAGAATAAACTAAGAGCGGGTCTTTAGTCTATCCATCATCTCTTGTTACTCTCTCTGGGCCTAGTTTATAACAAATGTGTACCTTTTACATCTCCATCCACAACGGCAAAAAACATGGCTGCTTACAGCTCCTGAGTATACATGTTATGTTCCAGCCATCTGGAGAAAGACTAAACCTACTGCAAATATCTGAAAGAAGACAAACAAATTTATGGGCCAGAATAGCATCTATTGATCCTGTGAACTATGGTAAGGAAATTGGGTCATATCAAATGTATATGGGGCATCTGTTACAATCTTGTGAATAGGTGCTAGACAAATAATCCAATATGCTTCTACTACAGAGAGACTGAATAATTTGCCAGTGGTAAATGTTAGAACCCAGGTTTGAAATTCAGTCTTATAACTCAAAGCTCTGTGATATTCACTAGTGTTAAAAGATGAATGAACTGAACTTGGAAACAGCCCACCAAATTATTCATATGCCCTTTTGGGTGTTTATAAATCCTCAGAAATATTTGCCTTTTAAAGTTTTTTAGTCAAGACGTTATCTATACTTGCTGCAAAAACTATTTTGAGGTTGTCATTCATAGGAAAACTCTGAATTCGCCTCCTCCCCTGCACACACCAAATTACACCTATTAGAATTATTCCTCCTGAAGAAGTGAGGGCTAAGCAGTTACTGAACAACCAAATATCAACAGCAAGAGAGATGTAGACATGGTAAGGAAGGGAACCATATCCCCATTACTAACAGCAGTGGGGAGAGATAGTACTAAAGGACCAGAAACAAATAGAAAAACATCCACAGTTCAAAAGAACAACTAGTATATAAAAAAGACAACACTGGAACTCTACCAAGTGGCAGAAAAAAACTGTGGGAAAGCTATCCAGATGAAATTACATGGTTTACATTCCCACTCCACCTTAAAAGCCTAGACTGAAGCAGGGACACTATTACAGGTGAGTCTTGTTATCTTAGTGAGCTTGCAACTTCAGCGATCCCAGGGTTCACAAGCTCACAACCCTAGTTGTGCTGGGGCACAGGAAAAAAAAAGGCCAGGGTTTAAAAGAAAAGAAGCTCTCCCCTTCCACTTTAAAATCCCAGATGGAAGTAGGATCCAGTTTATAGTAAGCTTGCAACCTCAGTGATCCCAGGGTCTATAAGCCCAAACCAGCCACCCTGTGATGCCAGGACACAAAAAACAAGCCACAGTCTTGAGTTTTTTTCTAATTTTTTTCTTATTTTATATTTTTCACTTTGTTTTTCTATTCTTGTTCTTTTTCTTTTCAAAGCCATGGTTTAAAAGAGTAACAAGCATATACAGCCACAGTTCCAGCCAGCAAAAGTCACAAAACATACACAGTCTGCATAGGAGACACCATACACAAGACCATTTCTCCAAGTTTAAGTAGTCTTTTAGCCTGATCCATAGAAACAAAAACAGAAAGTCAAGCAAAAGGATGAGACAGAGCAATATGTTCCAAAAGAAATAACAAGAAAAAAACGCAGAAAAATAACTAAATGAAACAGAGATAAGCAATATGTGTGATAAAGAATTTAAAGTAATGAACGTAAAGATACTCACTGGGCTAGAGGAAAGAGTGGAAGAATGCAGGCCTTCAATAAGATATGGAAAATATTAAAAATTACCAGAGTTAAATAATACAATAACAAATTAAAAATTCACTAGAGGGAACCAACAGTAGATTAGAGGATGCAGAAGAACTTATCAGTGATCTAGAGGACAGGATAATGGAAGGCACATAAGCTGAAAAGAGAAAAGAATTTTTTAAATGAGGATAGACTAGGATATCGCTTGGACAAACATCAAGTGAACATTATTTGCATTATATGGATCCCAGAAGAAGAGATAAAGTTGTAGAAAAATTATTTGAAGAAATAATAACTGAAAACTTCCCTAACCTAGGGATGGAAATAGACATTCAAGTCCCAGAATCACAAAGAGTTCCAAACAAGATGAATCCAAGAGGTCCACACCATGGCACATAATAATTAACATTTCAAAGGTTAAAAATAAACAGAGACCTTAAGAAATGCAGGAGATAAACAAAAAGTTACCTACAAGGGAAACCTTATAAAGTTAGCAGCTGGTTTTTCACCAGAAACTTGCCAGGCCAAAAAGCAGTGGCATGATATATTCAAAGTGCTGAAAGGAAAAAACCTACAACAAGAATACTCCACACAGCAAGATTATCATTCAGATTTGAAAGAGATAAAAAATGTTTCCAAAAAATAAAGAAGTTATCATCACTAAAAGAAATTCCTTTAACATTTCTTATAAGTCAATTTAAGTGGAAAATAGACATAATTAGACATAAGAAATCTATGAATAAAAATATGTAAAATGACAATGTATACATAAAATGTGAAGAAGGGAGTAAAAAGGGAAGAAAAAGGGAAAAAGAAGATTATTTTCCCTTTTCCAGTTTTCTTTTTATAAGAATGTATTTGAACTTAGAATACCATAAATTAATATGGAAATTTATTTACTTAAGATGTTATTTATGAATGTCTTGGTAACCACAAATCAAAAACCTGAGCTAAACACACACAAAAATTAAAAAACCCAAACAAAACACAATAGATACTTATCAATCACAAAGAAAGAGAACAAGAGAAGTAACAAAGAAGAACTACAAAAGCAACCAGAAAACAAATTTTAAAAACGGCAATAAGTGTGTACCTATAAATAATTACTTTAAATGGCCTGAATGCTCCAATCAAAAGACAGAATGGCAGAATAGATAACATCCATATATATGGTGCCTACAGGATATTCACCACAGATCTAAAGACTTAAGAGCTAAAGACACATACACACACATTTACATGCATGCAACCACACACACACAAAGGATGTGTTTCCTGAAATCCATTGAATTCTGCTTAATACATCAACTAAAACTTGAATGCACAATAGTTGTCCAGCTAATGAGTTTTCTGGTGAATCACAAAGAGTTTCAAGCAGGCTCATGTTCCTTTCGAACTACCAGTCTTGGATTCGTAAAATGAAGGAATTACTCTTTCTTATTCCTTAGTTCCTTGCCATTCAGAGTTCTGTACATTGTTATAGATTAGAGCTTCGTACCTTAGATTTGAAAAGTATTTTTATACACTACCTCTTTCATATAGAAGGCAGAGATGATCCTAAGAAATGAGTTACTGGTATTTTTCTGCAAAACTGTTACATGTTGGAACAATCTGTTACACCTCTATTTATAGAAATAAACTTTGCAGATAAAGCAAAAAAGGAAAGAGAAAAAAAGTGAACAGATGAAGAAACAATGACCATGCAAATGAAAGCAAAAAATAAACTGGTATAGCAATACTTAGACAAAAGAGACTTTAAAACAAAGACTGTATATAATAAGAGACAAGGAAGAGCATTACATAATAATACAGGGACCAATCCAACAAAAAGATATAACAATCATAAATGTCTATGCACCCAACATTAGAGCAACTAAATATATAAAGCAAATACTAATTGACATAAAGAGAGAAACTGATGGAAATACAATAGAAGGAGACTTTAACAATCAACTTATATCAATGGAGAGATCATCCAGAAAGAAAACCAATAAGAAAACAATGTCTTTGGCACATTGGAGCAGATGGACATAACCAATATACATACAGCATTGTACTTCAAAAACAATAAAATACACACTTTTTTCCAGTGTACATTGAACATTCTCCAGGATAGATCACATATCAGGCCAAAAAACAAGCCTCATAAATTTAAGAGTATTGAAATCAGACCATGCATTTTTTGGACCACAAAAATGGAAAAAGGAAAACGACAAATACATGAGACATAAATAACATAATCCTAAACAACCAATGGAGTCAATGAAGCAATCAAAGAATAAATTTTAAAAAAATGGAGGCAAATGAAAACTAAAGGGCAACAGCCCCAAATCTCTAGAACATGGCAAAAGCATTTCTAAGAAAGAATTTAGCAACACAAGCCAAACTCAAGAAATGAAACTTGAACAAAGCCCAAGAAGAGTAGAAGGAAGGAAATGATAAATTATGTAGAAATTTTAAAAACAAATATAAAAAAAATCAATGAAACCAAGAGCTGGTTCTTTAAAAACATTTTTAAAAATTCTTACCCAGACTCATTGAGAAAAAAAGGACCCAAATAAATAAAATCAGAAATGAGTGAGAAATAATAACTGATACCATAAAAATACAAAGGATTATAAAATAACATTATGAAAAATTATATGCTCACAAACTGAACAAAATAGAAGAAATGGATAAATTCCTAGAAACCTATAGTCTTACAAAACTGAACCAGGAAGAAATAGAAAACCCGAACAGACTGATTACAAGTAAGAAAATTTAATTGGCAATCAAAAACTAACAAAAAAATAAAAATCCAGGACCAGATGGAGTCACAGGTGAATTCTACCAGACATTTAAAGAACAGTTAATACCTATTCTCCTCAAACTATGACAAATAAGAAAACTTCCAAATACATTATATGAGGCAAGCTTACCCTGATACCAAAATCAAAGACACCACACATACATACACCCACACAAACTAAAGACCAATATTCCAGATAAACATAGTGCAAAAAAACTCAAGAAAATATTATCAAACCACATAAAACAGTACATTAAAAAGATCATTCATCACAATCAAGTGGCATTTATTCCTGGGATGCAAGGGTGGGTCAATATGCCCATATCAAACAACATCATACACCACATCAACAAAATGAAAGATAAAAATCATATGTATCTTAACACTTGCAAAAAAGCATTTGACAAGATTCAACATCCATTCATAATAAAAACTCTCAACAAAATGGGGTTAAAGGGAACATATCTTCATAATAAAGGCTATATATGAAAAAAAGAAAACAGCAAACATCATACTTAATGGTAAAAAGCCAAGAACTTTCCCTCTAAGGTCCAGAATGTGACAAATATGTCCACTCTCACCACTTTTACTCAACGTAGTATTGGAAGTCCTAGACACAGAAGACAAGAAAAAGCAACACAAGACATCCACATCAGTAAAAAAGAAGATACACTGTCACTATTTGCAGCTGACGTGGTATTATACATAGAAAATCCTGAAGACTTTGCCAAAAAAATACTAAAAGAATTCAGAGGATGCATAATTCATACACAGAAATTGGTAGCATTTCTATATACTAATAATGAAGTTGAGAAAGAGAAAGACAATACCATTTACAATTGCACCAAAAACAATAAAATACCTAGGAATAAAAATGAGAGGGGTAAGATCTGTACTTTAAAAACCATAAAACACTGATGAAAGAAATTGAAGATGACACAAACAAATGGAAAGATATTCCATGTTCATGGATTAGAAGAATTAATATTGTGAAAATGTCCATATTATCCAAAGCAATCTACAGATTCAACGCAATCACTATCAAAATACCAACAGCATGTTTTATAACACTAAAACAAATCACACTAAAATTTGTACGGAACAGAAGCCACAAAATAGCCAAAGCAATCCTGAGAAAGGAGACTAAATCTGGATCTATCACAATTCCTGATTTCAAAATACACTACAAAGCTACTGTAATCAAAAAATATGATACTGGCACAAAAACAGACACATCAATGGAATAGAATGGAAACCCTAGAAATGAACCCACATTTATATGGTCAATATATGACAAAGGAAGCAAGAATATATAATGGCTGAGTAATATTCCATTAGGGATAAACACCTTTTTTAACCAATTAATCCACCAATGGACACATAGGTTGCTTCCTTAATTTGGCTATTATAAATAAGGCTGTAATAAACAGAAGTCTGCATATATCTTTTCCAATTTATTTGCTGTTGGTAAATTCCCAATAGTGAAATTACTGGATCATATGTTAATTCTAGTTTTAATTTTTTGAGGACATCCATTATGTATTCCACAGTGGCTGTATCAATTTGCATCCCCATCAGCAATTCACAAAGGCTCCCTTTTCTCTACCACCCCCCGCCCCGCCAATGTTTGTTGTTTCTTTTTTTTTTTTTTGATGATAGTTATTTTGACAGATGTGAGATGGTATCTCCTTGTGGTTTTTATGTGCATTCTCTTGATGATTAATGATGAGCATCTTTTCAAGTGTTTGTTGGTCATCGGTATGTTTTTGGAAAAATGGCTATTCAGGTCCTCTGCCCAATTTTTTTGTCAGATTATTTCCTTTGTTGGTGTTGAGTCCTGTAAGTTCTTCATGTATTTTGGGTATTAACCCCTTATTGTATATATCATTTGTAAATATCTTCTCCCATCCAATAGTTGGCCTTTTCATTTGTTGATGGTTTCGTTTGATGTGTAAAACCTTTTTATTTTGGTACAGTCCCACTACATTATTTTTCCTTTTGTTTCTCTTGTCTGAGACATATCTAGAAAAATGTAGATCCAAAATCAACACCCAAAAAACAAGTAATCCAGTGAAGAAATGGGCAAAAGGCATGAATAGACACTTCTCCAAAGTAGACATCCAGATGGCCAACCGACACATGAAAAAATGCTCAACATCACTCATCATCAGGGAAATACAAATCAAAACCACAATGAGATCCCACCTCACACCTGTCAGAATGGCTAACATTAACAACTCAGTAACAAGAGATGTTGGCAAGGATGTGGAGAAAGAGGAATCCTCTTGCACTGCTGGTGGGAATGCAAACTGGCACAGCCATTCTGGAAAACAGTATGGAGATTCCTCAAAAAATTAAAAATACAGTTACCCTATGACACAGCAATTGCACTGCTAGGTGTTTTTCCAACAGATACCAAAATGCTGATTTGAAGGGGCACATGCACCCCCATGTTTTTAGCAGTAATATCAACAATAGACAAATTATGGAAAAAGCCCAAGTGTCCATCGACTGACAAATGGATAAAGAAGATGTGGTATATATGTACAATGGAATACTTGGTAATGAAAAAGAATGAAGTCTTGCCATTTGCAACAACGTGGATAAAATTAGAGTGTATTATGCTAAGCAAAATAAGTAAGAGAAAGATAAATATCATGATTTCACTCGTATGTGGAATTTGAGAAACGCAACAGATGTACATAGGAGAAGGGAAGCAAAAATAAGATAACAACAGAGAGGAAGGAAAACCAGAAGACACTCTGAGGGTTGTTGGAGGGGAGGTGCGTGGGGGAATGGAACAAATGGGTGATGGGAATTAAGGAGGGCACTTGTTGGGATGAGCACTGGATTGTATATGTAAGTAATGAATCACTAATTTCTAATCCTGAAACCATTATTACACTATATTTTAACTAACTTGGATTTAAATAAAATTTTTAAAAAAGCAGAAAGAAAATTGTGGGTAGGCCAATGTAAAAAAAAAATACAGCCTAGGCTTTATTCTAGGAGTTTTATGGTTTCAGGTATCCCATTTAGATCTTTAATCCATTTTGTTTATTTTTGTATATGGTGTTAGAAAGTAGTCCAGTGTTCCCAGAACTGATTTATTGAAGAGACTGTCTTTTCCCCATTGTATATTCTTGGCACTTTTTTTGATGAATTGACTGCATAACGATAGCTTTACTTATGAGCTCTATTCCATTCAATTGACCTATGTGTCTGTTTTTTTCCTAGTACCATACTATCTTAATTATTACAGCTTTGTATTGTATCTTGACATCTAGGATTGATTCCTCAAACCATGATTGCTTTGGCTACTGGGGATGTTTTTTTTTCCAAAAAATTTTTAGATTATTTGTTCCAGTCTTGTGAAAAATGTTGTGGGTAATTTGATAATGATCTCACTGGATCTGTAGAAAGCTTTGGGTGGTAGGGACATTTTAACAATATTAACCCTTCCAATCCATGAACATGTATTTCCTTTCCAGTTGTTTTGTCATCTCCAATGAGTTTCATTGATGTTTTATACTTTTCAGAGTACAGGTCTTTCACCTTCTTGGTCTTATTTATTCTTGGTATTTTATTCTTCTTGGTACAATTTAAAATGGAATTATTTTTTAATTTCTCTATTATTTCATTATTAGTATGTCAAAATACAACAGTTTTCTGTATATTAATTTTGTATACTGCAACGTTACTAAATTCATTTATCACTTCTATTAGTTTTTTGGTGGTCTTAAAGGTTTTCTATATATAATAGCATGTCATCTGATAATAGTGAGTTTTAATTCTTTCATAGCATTTTGGATACCTTTTGTTTTTCTTGTCTAATTGTTGCGGCCAAGACTTCCAGTACTATGTTGAATAAAAGTGGTGAGAGTGGACATCCTTGTCTTATTCTTATTTTAATATTTATTTTGAGAGAGAGAGAGAGAAAGCATGAGCAGGGGAGACAGAGAAGCCCCAGCAGGTTCCACACTGTCAGTGCAGAGCCCGACTTGGGGCTCCGTCCCACAAACCATGAAACCAAGAGTCAGACACTTACCCAACTGAGCCACCCAGGCACCTCATTTTATTCTTGACCTGAGAAGAAAAGCTGTCAGTTTTTCACCATTGACTATGATTTTAGCTATGGGTTTTTCATATACTGCCTTTATTATGTTGAGGTATGTTCCATGTACAACTAATTGTTGAGAACTTTTATCATAAATGAATGTTATCATAAATGATTTTCCTGCATCTGTTGAAAGAATTATATGATTTTTATCCTTAAGTTTATTAATGTGATATATTAATTGATTTGACAATATTCAACCAGTATTTCATGTCTGGAATTAATCTCACTTGATTGTATGAATGATTTCTTTAAAATATTATATGAGGTTTATTAATATTTTGTTGAAAATTTTTGCATCTATGTTCATCACAAATATTGTTTTATAATTTTCTTTTTTGTACTGTCTTTGGTTTGGTATCGGGTTAATGCTGCCCTCATAGAATGAATTTAGAAGCTTTACTTCCTCTTCTATTTTTTGTAATAGTTTGAGGAGAATAATTACTAATTCTACTTTAAATGTTTGCGGGTATTCATCTCTGAAGCAACCTAGCCCTGGACTTTTGTTTGTTGGGACAAATTAAATTGAATTGAATTGAATTAGTGTTTATTAGCCTGTTTAAACTTTCTGTTTCTTCACGATTCAGTTTTAAAAGGTTATAGTTCTAGGAATGTGTCCACTTCTTCTTGAATGTCCAATTTGTTGGCATATAACTTTTTAATAATATTCCTATAATCCTTTGTATTTTTATGGTACTATCTGTTGTTTCTCCTACTTCATTATGATTTTGAGTACTCTTTTTTTTCTTAATGAGTGTGGATAAAGATTTATCAATTTTATCTTTTCAAAGAACCAGCTCCTGGTTTCATTGATCTATTGGGATTTTTTTGGTTTGTTTGTTTTTTTGTTTAGTCTCTGTTTTATTTCTGCCCTTATCTTTATTATTTTCTTTTATCTATTAGCTCTGGGCTTTGTTCTTTTTCTAATTCCTTCAGTTGTAAGTCTTTGTTGTTTGAGATTTTTCTTATTTCTTGAAGTAGGTCTGTACTATTATAAACTTTCCTTTTAGACCTATTTTTCTGAATTCCAAAGAGTTTGGACCATTCCGTTTACATTTTCATTTATCTCCAAGTATTTTTTGATTTCTTCAATTTCTTGGTTTATCCATTCATTATTTAGTAACATATTATTTAGCCTCCATGTATTTGTGTTCTTCCCCAGATTGTTTTTCTTGTAATTAAAGATTAGTTTCATGTGCCTACTGGCCATCTGGATGTCTTCTTTAGAGAAGTGTCTATTCATGTTTTCTGACCATTTCTTCAACTGATGAGTGGATAAAGAAATTGTGGTTTATATATACAATGGAATACTACATGGCAATGAGAAAGAATGAAATATGGCCTTTTGTAGCAACGTGGATGGAACTGGAGAGTGTGATGCTAAGTGAAATAAGTCATATAGAGAAAGACAGATACCATATGTTTTCACTCTTATGTGGATCCTGAGAAGCTTAACAGAAGACCATGGGGGAGGGGAGGGAGGGAGCCAAACCATAAGAAACTCTTAAAACCTGAGAACAAACTGAGGGTTGATGGCAGGTGGGAGGGAGGAGAGGGTTGGTGATGGGTATTGAGGAGGGCACCTGTTGGGATAAGCACTGGGTGTTGTATGGAAACCAATTTGACAATAAATTTCATGTTTAGAAAGAAAGAAAGAAAGAAAGAAAGAAAGAAAGAAAGAAAGAAAGAAAGAAAGAAAGAAAGAAAGAAAGAAAGAAGATATACAAAAAAATTAAAAAAATTTTTAAAATTAGTTTCATACTTTTGTAGTCACAGAAAATGCTTGATAAGAAATTTAAGACTGAAATCATAAGGCTTCTGTTGTGGCCTAAAATGCAATCTATCCTAGAGAATGTTCCATATGCACTTGAAAAGAATGTGTATTCTGTTTTGGCTGGAATGTTCTGCATATATCTGTTGGGTCCATCTGGTCCAATGTGTCATTCAAAGCCACTGTTTCCTTATTGATTTTCTGCCTGGATAATCAACCCATTGATGTAAGTTGGGTCTTTCAGTTTCCTGCTATTATTGTATTACTGTCTATTTCTCCCTTTCGGTCCATTAATAATCACTTTATATATTTAGGTGGTTTCATGTTGGGTGCATAGGTATTTATAGTTGTTATATGCTCTTGTTCAATTGTTCCCTTTATCATTATGTAGTGCCCTTATTTTTTATCTCTTTCTACAGTCTTTGTTTTAAGGTCTATTTTGCTGGTATAAGTATTGTCATCACAGCTTTTTGTTCTTTTTGGTCTCCATTTGCGTGGTATATGTATTTTCCTCTCTTCACTTTCAGTAAACATGTGTTTTAGGACTACAGTGAGTCTCCTGTAGGTGGCTTATAGATGGGTCTTATTTTTTATCCATTCATTAACCTTATGTATTTTGATTGGAACATTTAGTTCATTTACATTTAAATGGTGATTAATAGGTATGTATTTATTGCCATTTTGTTACTTGTTTTCTGGTTGTAGTTCTTCTCTGTTTCTTTCTGGTTCTCTTGCTCTCTTCCTTTGTGGTTTGATGACTTTCTTTAGTGTTGTGCGTGGATCCCTTTCTCTTTATTTTTTTGTATCTGTTATAGGTTTTTGATGTGTGGTTACAATTAAGTTGATATATAACAGTTTATGTGTAGCAGTCTATATTAAGTTGATGGTCAATTAACTTTAAACACATTCTAAAAGCATAAAATTTTTATCTCCCCAAGTACCATTTTATGTATATGAAGTCATACTTTATACCTTTTGTGTATCCCTTGACTATTTTTTGTAGATATAATTTATTTAACTGCTTTTGTGCTTTCACTGCTTTTTGTGTTTTATAAGTGATTGATTAATTTACCATTTTTATTATATATTTACCTGTGAAATTTTTCCTTTTAATAATTTTCTTACCTTTAGTTTTAGACTTTTCTTTCCACTCAAAGAATTCCCTTTAATACTCTAACAAGGCTGCCTTAGAATGGTGATGCACTCTCTTAGCTTTTTTTTGTCTGGGAAACTCTCCTTCTATTGTGAATGATAACCTTGCTGAGAAGAGCTTCTTAGTTGCAGGGTTTTTCCTTTCAGCACTTTGAATACATCACACCACTTCCTTCAGGCCTCCAAAGTTGCTGCTAAAAAAATCAGGTGATAGCCATCTAGAGTTTCTCTTGTATGTAACTCTTTTCCTTTTTCTTACTGTCTTAAAATTCCTCTCTGTATCATTACTGTTTGTCATTTTAATTGTGTCTTAGTGTGGACATCCTTGGATTAATTTTCTTAGGGACGCTCTATGCTTCCTGGATCAGGATGTCTTTTTCTTTCCCAAGATTAGAGATGGTTTTTGCCCCTTCTCTCCCTCTCTTCTTCTGGGATTCCTATAATGTGAACATTATTATTTGATGATGTTGCTGGGTTCCCTTATTGTTTATAATTCTTTGGTTTTTTGCTGTTTAGCTTGGTTACTTTCCATTATTCTGTCTTCCTGATCATTGCCCTGTTCCGCCTCCTCTAATCTGTTATTGATTCCCTCCAGTGTATTTTTTAAGTTTATTTATTTTGAGATATAGAGAGTGCAAGCAAGGGAGGGGCAAAGAGTTAGAAGTCCATGTAGGCTCTGTGCTGTCAGTGGGGAGTGGATTATTGAAAATAAATTCAAAGCATACAGAGACAATATAATCAACAAGATTTAACCAATGAACACAGGGATCACAGGAGATCATACAACTTGCACAATTATCAAATTCTCCTATTTTTCAAGTAATGATTAAATGCTAATAAAAATGGTAGGAACGGCATTTCTGCAAACCATTTGTTAAACAATTTCAATGTGCATTGCTAGCTAGTATCCCACATAAACACAAAAAAGTTAAGGTACTTATTTCAACAAATCTTCACAGAGACTGATTTTCAGTGTTGTAAACATATTTGCAGGACTTTTAGGAAGATGCAGAGTAGGAGGACCCTAAGCTCACCTTGACCCATGGACACACCAAGATAATAGCTGTATCAGTACAATTTACCCAGAAAACAACCTGAAGACTGGCCAAACAGACTTTACACAGTAAATCATAGAGAGGAGGCCACAATGGAAAGGGTAGGAGGGACAGAAACATGATAGAGCACCCAACATCAACACTAACCACAAACAGAAGGGATACCACAAGTACAGAGAAGCAAGAGGAACAGACCCCACACCAGGGACATGAGTTCCAAACTTTGGTTTTGAAAACTGGTAAGACTTACCTTTGTGAGTTTTTTTTTACAATCAGTGGGGTTTCATTTGTGGTATTTTAAAAATCAGTGGGCTTAGTTCTGGGAGAGCTGGGGTATAAGTAGGAAATGGAGTCTCTACCCGTAAAGAGCCAGCAAGACACAGCATACAAGTGGCAGTTTAAAAAGCACCTGGGTATTAACAAAGGAGATGTATTTACTAATCTTAGAATGTGCATTGGAGGTGTTGGATCTTTAGGAGACTTCTCCAAGACCAAAAGAGCTGGAAGTACCCATTCCCACCCCACCCTCCAAACAGTCTAGATAGCTGAACACTTGTGGGAATCAGCATAACACTCCCCACCTATCTTGCTAGCACCACATGCCCTACCCCATCCAACCCCCATCAGGCCAAGGTGGCTCCTGCTCTGACATCGCATGCAAACAACTCTGGCAGGGAACAGCACCACTCCAAAGTGACTTCTGCCCTGGGGAAAGGGGAAAATAACCACACACACAATAGTGTACCCCCAGTCTCAGCAGTCAAACCTTATAGCTGGCAACATAGAGAGAGTGCCCTGCCTATCAGTGTGCCCAGCAAGGACAGCTTCTCAGGGAACAAGGTAGGGAGAGCACCCTGCAGTTTGGTGTGACTGAAGCCCCAGCAGAGAGATTCAGGGCAGGCATTTGGTCTGACTGCTGACAAGGCCCATCTATAAGCACCTCAAACAGGCCCCAAGTAGCACAGGAACCAAACCCTGCCCAGCATGCCCACAACAGGTAAAGTGGGCTATTTCAGCTGACTATATTGAAAGCAATCCAGGCTTAGCCATACAAGTAAGGTACATGCAGCCCACTTAGGAGATACCCCTGAAGCATCTGGTTCTGGTGAACAGGAAACTTTGTGCTATAGGACACCACAGGACCTCTTCTTCATAAGACCACTACTTTCAAGATCAGATGTAGCCAACTTTCTTAATAGAAACAGACAAAGAGGAGACAAGAATATGTTCCAAATGAAAGAACAGAACAAGGGTACAGAAAAAGAGCTAAGATAAGCAATAAGCCTGATAGAGATTCAAAGTAATAGTCATAAAGATGTTTATTGGACTTGAGAGTGGAGAATCTCAGTGACACCTTCATCAAAGACATAGGAAATATTAAAAAGAGCCAATCAGAGATGAAGAACTCAATAACTGAAATAAAAATATGATAGAATCCATAGCAGAACATATCAGTGACCTAGAAGACAGGGTAATGGAAAGTAACCAAGGTAAGCAACAAAAAGTCCAAAGAATAATTAAAAACAAGAATTTCTTGATAAATGAAATTGAAGATGACAAAAACAAATGGAAAGATACCCCATGATCATGAATTGGAAGAACAAATGTTGTTAAAATGTCTATACTACCCAAAGAAATCTACAGGTTTAATGCAATCCCTATCAAAATACCATCAGCATTTTTCACAGAGCTAGAACAAATAATCCTAAAGTTTGTATGAAACCAAAAAAAGACCCTGAGTAGCCAAAGCAATCTTGAAAAAGGAGAACAAAACTGGAGGCATCATCAAAACAATATGGTACCGGCACAAAAATAGACACATAGATCAATGGAACACAATAGAAAGCCCAGAAATAAAGCCATGCTTATATGGTCAATTAATCTGTGATAAAGGAGGCAAGATTACACAATGGGAGAGTCTTTTCAACAAATGGTGCTGGGAAAACTGGACCGCTTTCTTACCCTATACACAAAAATAAACTCAAAGACTTAAATGTGAGACTTGAAACCATAAAAATCCTGGAGGAAAACATATGCAATAAGTATTTTGACGTGGCCTTAACATTTTTTTAATGTTTATTTATTTTTGAGACAGAGAGAGACAGAGCATGAACGGGGGAGGGGCAGAGAGAGAGGGAGACACAGAATCCGAAGCAGGCTCCAGGCCCTGAGCCAACAGCCCAGAGCCCGACCTGGGGCTCGAACTCACAGACTGCGAGATCGTGACCTGAGTTGAAGTCGGAAGCTTAACCGACTGAGCCACACAGGTGCCCCATCATTTTTTAGATATGTCTACTCAGGCAAGGGAAACCAAAGAAAAATTAAACAACTAAGACTACAAAATAAGAAGATTTTTGCAAAGGAAACCAACAAAATATCAAGGAAACCTGAATGGGCAAAGATATTGCAGGTGATAAATTCGTTAAAGGGTTAATATTCAAAACATGTAAAGAACTTATATAATTTGGGGCGCCTGGGTGGCGCAGTCGGTTGAGCGTCCGGCTTCAGCCAGGTCACGATCTCGCAGTCCGTGAGTTCGAGCCCCGCGTCAGGCTCTGGGCTGATGGCTCAGAGCCTGGAGCTTGTTTCCGATTCTGTGTCTCCCTCTCTCTCTGCCCCTCCCCCGTTCATGCTCTGTCTCTCTCTGTCCCAAAAATAAATAAACGTTGAAAAAAAAAATTTAAAAAAAAAAAAAAAAAAAAAAAAAAAAAAAGAACTTATATAATTCAACACCAAAAAAATAATCTGATTAAAATGGGCAGAGGACCTGAGTAGACATTTAAAAAAAAAAAAAGACATACACATGGCCAATAGACATATGAAAAGTATTCAACATCACTCATCACCAGAGAAATGCAAATCAAAACCACAATGAGATATCACCTGACACCTGTCAGAATTGCTAAAATCAAAAAGGCAAGAAATAACAGATGATGGGATGGAGAAAAAGGAATGTTCATGCAGTTTCAGCAGGAATGTAAATGTGTGCAACCACTGTGGAAAAAAGTATGGAAGTTCCTCAACAAATTAAAAATACAATTACCATAAGATCCACTAATTCCACTACTGGGTATTTACACACAAAAAAATAAAAAAACTAATTGGAAGGGATATATACACCATTATGTTTATTGCAGCATCACCTATAATAGTCAAGATATGGCAGCAACCCAACTGCCCATTCAGAAATGAACAGATAAAGAAGAGGTCCTATATTTTCACAATGGAATATTACTCAGCTATAAAAAGGAATGAGATCTTGCCATTTGCAACAATGTGGATGGACCTAGAGGGCATAATGCTAAGTGAAATAAGTCATCCTGAGAAAGACAAATAACATTTGGTTTCATTCATATGTGGAATTTAAAAAAACATAGCAGATGAAGAAACCAAAAAAGAGAAAATACAGACTCTTAAATACGGAGAACAAACTGGTGGTTGCCAGAGGAGAGGTGGGTGGGGAATGGTGAAAACAGATAAAGGGTATGAAGAATACACTCTTATTGATATGCAGTGAGTAAGGTAAAGAATTTTTGACTCATTATATTTTATACCTAAAACATAAAAAATAAAACTGTTCTAAAAAATTAAAATGAGCAAAATACACTAGCTTAAACATGTATTCCACCTACACTCCCTTCCCAGCGTCCATTAAAACACCTCTCCTATCGTAAGAGCAGCAGGTTCAACTAAGCCAAAACAACAGAACCCAGACAGGTTAGGAGCCACAGTCTGAAAAGCCCTCTGGAGGAGGAAGATGTCATATGGGTCAGAAGGGAGACTGAAGCAGTGAGGTTGGGTGCTAGGTACTGAGGTTTCAGGGTTATGCATCACACCTGGATACTAATTTTTCTAAACTTTGAGCTTGATGACCACATCAAACTTTCTGGTTGTCTCACATGGAGTAGGAGTGATGCTATTGCATGTGTGTGATGAAAGATGAAGGGAATAGTGTTGAACAAAAGAGCAAATGGTAGTAGTACCATTCACGAAATTGTTCTGTTTATTCCCCACCAAGGGATGAGGCAGAGTTGCACCCTCCTTCCCCCCTTGTGGTTGGATAGGGCCATGTGATTTATTGTGACAGATAAATGGTAAGAGGAAATGCTGTGTGTTTTCTTTAGGCCAAAGTTCTTAACTAGATGATGCACAAACCTCCAGAGCTTTCTTTCTCCACCTTGGTTTGGCAGTGACCAATTTCCAAACAAATGGCTGACTAACAAATAAGAATAAAATTCTCTGTACACCCACAGAAGACATGGAACATAAGCAAGAAATAATTCTGTATTTGTTTTTATCCATTAATCTTTGGACATTATTACCACAGTATCATCGAAGCTATCATGTTTGATAACACCTCCTCCTGGTAATTTAAGCACTTCCCTGGACGTTGCCAAAATGAAGCTAGCAAGATTTTATATGTCTGCCTTGAACTACTGTTTACTTCATTTGCCTGTGGTTTTTCTCATTATAATGTCATTACCCCATGATGTGGGCCCGTGAAGGGGTGCCTGTGCAATTACAACCTTTACTGATAACTTACTGCTACTCACTCTATCACTCACTGGATCTTGGCTCACCTTACTCTTTGTGGCAAGAAGGCAATCACTCAGTAGTTTTCCTTTCATAATATTCTCCATACCTATGTATTTATCAACAGTATGTCTATCGGGTTACATATATTTCTGTGTATTTTTATTTATCATCCATCCACCCATCATCTATCCTAGCCACTTGTACAGCTCTTCCAGGGAGACTGCAGGATCCAAGATGGAGGCATGTCTCAGTGAGGGTCTATGCTGACAGTAAGCTGAGCCTGAGTCTTCCACCAGCACTGGGGAGCAAGTCACACCCTTACTTAGGTTAGGACTGAGTACAGCAGAGGACACTGAGAAAGCTTTGAGCAAGCATGGCAGCCGGTGGCCAGCTGTAGAGTTGGAAATCAGGGTGACCCTGCAGCAGCTTTGGGCATCCAAAGAACGAAAATGGTTTTCCCAGAATCAGGAGGAGGAATGATGTGGGTAGAAAAATAAGGTACTCTCATAAGTGGCTGTTGCCCCGTGAGAAAGCTGGTAACATGTTGGCTATTAATTCATTATATTAACTCTACTCTCAGACTAGGACCTGGGAGTCAGCTAGATGGGTTGAGGCTGGCTCCTTTAAAGGACCCATCCCTTTTAAGCTATCTTCAATGTCCATGTACAGCTAAGTCTTCACTTGAAGGGTAAAAAGAGATCAGATTTTATAAAGCAAAAAATTCTGCCTACCACAAAGCACTCATTGGAATTTCTACATTTAAGAAAATAAATCATGTGAAGCTAAACAGAATGTTAGTAATATACATTCTTCTGTTTTGAAGAAATGTATCCACCCAAGGAGATAAATAGGCCAGTGTACTTATACACTGACCCTGAATTTTATGAATATCCAGGAATGACTAATGTCTGTGTGACTCTTCTTCAACTTACTCTTCTTTGAAGAAAGAACCAATGTCACCAGTTCCATAACTATGATTGAAGTCAGAGAAAGATCTAACTAACTCAATGCTCACATTTTACAAAGAAATTTTGACTCACAAAGCTACTAGAATCTGAATCAATAGATCCCCCTCCAAACTGTTGAGCTTTCTTATTTATTCAGAGTAGTGCTAAATCTGAGAATTTTTTTTTAATATCCTTATGCTCAAAGGCATTTATTTCAAATTTCAGAACAGAATTAAGCTATAACATTGGTATTATTTTTCTGACCATCTTATTATCTTTAAATGGTTGGTTCTTATTTTCCTTCAGGCAGGAAGCTGCACTATTTAAAAACTCAAAGCAAGTTCCATTCCAAGAAGGAAGACCCTGAACTCACCTCATGAAATACACCACATTACACCTATTTACAGAACAATTCCTGTGGAAGAGTAATTGAGGGCCAACTGAACAGCTTCTGCACAACAAAAGAGAGAAAAGCAAAGATACAAAGACAAAATAACAAAGAAAACTCCTACTCCTGCTGCTGTGAACTTACAGTTGGGAGAGATAGCACTGAGGCATCAGAAACAAATTCCTCTGTCCTTGCAACCAGCATATAAAAGATACAGCACTAGATTCCATCAAGCAGTTGGGGGGGAGCTGCATGAACACTCTTTGGGAGGGAGGGGCTAATATATACAATCTGTGCTTCCCCTCGCACTTGAAAGTTCAGTGCACAGTCCAGTCACCCTAACCAGTCTGCCACCTCAGTGAGCCCAGAACCCATGCCCATACCAGCCCCAGCCATCCCACCAATATGGCCACAGGGTGGTGCACACTGGGACACCCCTGGTCAGCAGTCAGTACAGCTACAGCCTTCATATCAACATGATATAGGCACAAAGCACCCTGGGACACTCCAGGCCCATGCAACTTTGGCCTCAGATGTCTTGCCAGGGAACTCCCAGTGCAGAACAGTCAAGAACCTCACAGCCTTGCACACACTTTAGCTTTAGCTGTCTTGCCAGCCACCTCCCGATCTATATGTTGCCTACATGAGACTCACTTCAGACCTAAAGACACATACAGACTAAAGTGAAGGGATTTAAAACATTTGCCATGCAAATGGAGGTGGGAAAAAAAACTGGGAAGAATTACTTACATCAGACAAAATAAACTTTTTAAAATAGACTGTAAGAGAGACAAAGAAGGGCATTACCTAATGATAAATCAACCCAAAAGAAAATAAAACAATTATAAATATGTACCCATTCAACACTGAAGCACCTAAATACACAAAGAAAATATTAACAGACATAAAGAGAGAAGGTGATGGTAATATAATAATAATAGGGGACGTTAACACTCTACTTACATCAATGGATAGATCATACAGATAGAAATCAACAAAGAAACAGTGACAGAGTGGACCAGAGAGACATAACAGATATATAGAGAATATGCCATCTGAAAACAGAATGCACATTCTTTCAAACACACATGGAACATCCTTCAGAATAGATCACATTTAGGCCACAAAACAAGGCTAAATACATTTTTGAGGATTTAAATCATACCATACATTTATTCTGATCATGATGGTATGAAACTAGAAACCAAGCACAAGAAAAAAAAAAAAAACAGAAAAACACAAACACTTGGAGACTAAACAACACAATACTGAACAACCAATGGGTCTATGGAGAAATTAAAGAAGAAATTGGAAAATACATTGATATGGATAAAAATGAAAACACAATGGTCCAAAATCTTCGGGATACAGCAAAAACAGTTCTTGGAAAGTACAGGAATACAGGCCTACCTAAAGACACCAGGAAAAGCTCAGATAAACAATCTAATCTTATATCTAAAGTAACTAGAAAGAGAAGAGCACACAAATCCCAAAATGAGTAGAAAGAGGAAATAATAAAGATTATTGCAGAAATAAATGACACAGAGATTAAAAAAATAGAAAAAAATCAAGAGTTGGTTCTTTGAAAAGATAAACAAAAATTATAAACCCTTAGCCAAACTCATCAAGAAAAAAAGAGAAAGGACCTAAATAAAGACACAAATGAGAGAGAGGTAACAACTGACACCACAGAAATACAAAGAATTATAAGAGAGTACTATGAAAAAATTATATGCCAACAAATTGGACAACCTAAAAGAAATGGATAAATTCCTAGAAACATAGAATCTTCCAAAACTGAACCATGAAAAAATAGAAAATCTGAACAGACTGATTACTATGTAATTGACTCTGTAACTTAAAAAGTTTTAAAAACTTCCAACAAATAAAAGTCCAGAACAAGATGGTGAATTCTGCCAAACATTTAAAGAAGAATTAATACCTATTCTCTGCAAACTATTTGAAAAAAAATAGAAGAGGAAGGAAAGCTTCCAAATACATTCTACAATGCCAGCATTACCCTGATGCCAAAAACAGACAGAGACACCACAAAAAAAGAAAACTACAGGCCAGTAACCCTAATAAGACACCTAAAAATGTCCTCAACAACACATTACAAAACTGCATTCAACAATGCATTAAAAAAAAAATTCACCACAATCAAGTTGGATTTATTCCAGGGATACAAGGATGGTTCACTATTTGCAAATTGACAGGATACAACACATCTACAAAATGAAGGATAAAAATCATATATATGATCATCTCAATATATGCTGAAAAAGCAGTTAATAAAATTCATGATCCATTCATGATAAAAACTCTCAATAAAGTAGATGTAAAGGAAACTTACCTCAACATAATAAAGACCATGATGAAAAAAAACCATGGCTGACATCTTAATGGTAAAAAACTGAGGGCCTTCCCTCTCATATCATAAATTAGATAAAGATGTCCACTCTTACCACCCTTACTCAAGATAGTACTAGAAGTCCTAGCCACAACATCAGACAAGAAAAAGAAATAAAAGCAATCTGTATCAGTAAAGAAGACGTTAACTTGCCACTAACTGCACATGACATGACACTAAACATAGAAAATACCGAAGACTCTACTTCAACTTTTTTTTTATTATTTATTTTTGAAGGAGAGAGAGACAGAGCATGAGTGGGGTAGGAGCAGAGAGAGAGGGAGACACAGAATTCAAAGCAGGCTCCAGGCTCTAAGCTGTCAGCACAGAGCCTGATGCAGGGCTCGAACTCACGAACCATGAGATCATGACCTGAGCTGAAGTTGGACGCTCAACTGACTGAGCCACCTAGGCACTCCCGAAGACTCTACTTCAAAATTTAGAAAATCCTAAAGCTACTAGAAGTAATGAATGAATTCAGTAAAGTTGCAGTATACAAAATTAATATATGAAAATCAATGATATTTCTATATACTATTAATGAAGATAAATTAAGCAGAAAGATAAATTAGCAGAAAGAAAAATTAAAAAACAATTACATTTACAATTACACTAAAAAGAGTAAAATACCTAGTAATAACCAAGGAGGTGAAAGATATATGATCCAAAAACTATAAAATACACACATTATTTTTCACAGAATTAGAACAAATAATCCTAAAACTTGTATGGGACCACAAAAGCCAAATAACCAAAGCAATTCTGAGAAAGGACAGAGCTGGAGGCATCACAAATTCAGATTTCAAGATATACTACAAGCCTGTAGTAACCAAAACAGTATGGTACTGGCACCAAAAAAGACACACGCACCAGTAGAACAGAACAGAAAGCCCAGAAGTAAACCCATGTTTCTATGGTACATCGATGACAAACAAGGCAAGAAGATACAAAGGGAAAAGACAGTCTCTTCAGCAAATGGTGCTGGGAAAACAGTGACATTGTAAAAGAACGAAACTAGACCACTTTCTAACACTGTACATAAAATAATGTCAAAACAGATTAAACACCTCAATGTGAGACTGGAAAACGTAAAAATCTTAGAAGAGAATGCAGGCATTAATTTTTCTGACATTGGCTAGAGCAACATTTTTCTAGGTATGTCTCCTAAGATCAGGGAAACAAAAGCAAAAACAAACTATTGGGATTATATCCAAATAAAACGCTTTTGCACAGCAAAGGAAACCATCAACAAAATAAAAAGGCAGTTTTTATCAATGAGAATATTAGCAAATATTAATACCCAAAGCATATATTCACACAATTCAATGCCTAAAAAAATCAAATTTAAAAAATGGCAGAGGACCATTTTTCAAAAGACACACATTTTTCCAAAGAAAACATACAGATGGCAAACAGACACAAGAAAAGATGCTTAAAATCACTAATAATCAGAAAGCTCAAAAGCCACAATAAAATATCACCTTACACCTGTTAGAATGGCTAAAATAAAATAATAATAAAAACAAGAAATTAGAAGTGTTGAAAAGGATGTGGAGAACAGGGAACCCCCATTCATTGTTGGTGGAAATATAAAGTGGTATAGCCCCCTGTGAAAAACAGTATGGATATTTCCCAGTAAGATAAAAATTGAAATACCGCATGATCCAAGAGTTCCATTACTGAGTATCTGCCTGAAAACAAAAACACTAATTTGAAAAGATACATGTACCCCTATTTTTATGGAAGCATTATTTACAATAGCTAAGATATGGCAGTAACCTGGCTGTCCACTGATAGACAGTCGGATAAGAAAGATGTGATACACATATACAAAATGGAATATTACACAGCCATAAAAAGGATGGGATCTCACCATTTGCAACAACATGGATGAACCTACAGAGTATAATGCAAAGTGAAATAAATCAGCCTGAGAAAAACAAATACCATAAATATGTGGAATCTTAAAAAAAAAAAAAAAGGAACAAAAGCAGAATCAGATCTAAGAGCAAACTCATGGTTGCCAGAGAGGAGAGAGAGGAGGCAGATGTGGAGGTGGACACAATGGGTTAAGAGGGAGATACAGGCTTCCAGTTATGGAATCAATAAGTCACAGGAATAAAAGGCATAGCATAAGGAATATAGTCAATGATACTGTAATAGTGTTGTAGGTGAAAGACACAGTTACACCTATGGTGAGCATAGCATAAGGTATACACTTGTCGAATCACTATGTTGTACATCTGAAACTAATGTAACATTGTATATCAACCGTATTCAAAAAATTATTTAAAAACAACAGAAACTCAAAGCAAAGAAACACCTAAGTAACTCATACCCTAATTTCTTGCTCAAAAATTACATTCCCCAGTTCACATTGTAATTGATTTTTCTGAGTCAGTGATTTTTTGTTTGTATTCATAGTACTGAACGAATTTTATTCTGAAAAAAATAATTACTTTGAAATTGTGTTATCATGAAATAGAAATTAAATTCATAAGCATATCTGCTGGGCTTCTTTCTTCCTCTAAATGATAATTTCTTTGTGTCCCCAGTTTCTAGCAAAATGTGTAGAACTTGGGAGTTCAATACAGATAAAGAACTACTTACAATGATGACTCCAAGGCCCCACATACTAACATTTAAGTGCAGCGTACGTCCATTTTCTGATACCAGTGAGTTTTCTCACCACCTTGGTCTGGTCCACCATCATCTTTTACTTGAATTAAGACAGTAGCCTCCCGACTAATCTCCCTACTTCTTTTCTTGCTCCCTATAATCTCTTCTCAACACAGTAGACAGAATAATGCTGTTAAACGTGTTTTAGGTCGAGCTACTCCTAAACAAAACCTTCCAATGGCTTCCCATTTCCTTCATAGGAGATAAAAACAAAGGCATTACAATGGCCCATAGCCCTCCCACTACCTCTTTGCTTCATATCCTACTATTGCACTTCCTGCTGCAAGCGATGAACATTGTTTCATTCACATTTCATGGCTTAAAGCAAGTTATATTCCCATGCCCAAAATACAATTATACCTTGTACCTTAAAGCAGAAATAAAAATTTTAATGAAAAGCATTAATGGCTACTACAGAGTTTGACATTTCTTTGTATGTTGTCCATTGTCCATGATTTGTATTTCTCCTCAAGTGGATGGTCTATTTAGTTTCTTCATCTCTCAGGATCTTTAGAATTTTAGCAATACTTAGTTCATTCTTAATTGTAAACAGACCCCTAGTGAAGAATACTTCTAACCACAGTCCCCAATCAATTTATATTTATTTATTTTGAGAAAGATATCACGAGTGCACAAGCCGGGGTGGGGGGCAAAGAGAGGGAGACAGAGATCCCAAGCAGGTTCCACACTGTCAGCACAGAGTCAGACAACGGGCTTGAACCCACAAATAGTGAGATCATGACCTGAGCCAAAATCAAAGTAGTCTTTAAATTACAAACTGAGCCACCCAGGCACCCCCCCACACACCCCGCCCCGAGTCACTTTCAAATGGCTCTCTTATACTCTAAATTGGGGGCTCCTTTTCCTGATTTCTCTTTCCTTTTTTATAGCCCAGTACCGTCCAATAGTGGTGGGGTTTTTTTTGTTGTTGTTCTCTTGATTCTATATAGACAATTAATATAGCCGTCCCTCATAATTTCTGGACCTCCACTAAAATCCCCCAAGTTTCCACATTAATTTCATCCTTCCCCATCTGCGACACTTCTCTCCATCTCTAAACCAGCAGCTCATCTTTGTGACCAGAGTGTTGCCCTTTGCAGGTCTATAAATCCACATACTTTGTAAAGATAGTTCTTGACAGATATCTAAGAGTGTTTTGGTACAGCAATGACAAGAGATGATGATAGGATGCCCACTGCCTTCTCACTCACTGGTCTTCAGTCTCTGCATCACCTGTAAACCTAATTTGCTAAAGCAATAGTGAAAGAAAATACACTGACAAATTCCCAATACAACATTTCATTTATTTTCTGAGTATTTTCCAAATGTTGTAAAAGTGCTAGCCCTATGCTGCCACATAGTAGGTAGTCAATAAATTAAACCTGAATCAAATAAGAAGTGGAACCACATATACAGCGCTCATGAGAGGAGATATTTTAAATAAATCTTTGATTATCCCTAACACTTTTGGATATTCAGAACAATAAAAAATTAAAAACAGGAACTTTAATACTTTAAGCAGTCTTGAAACATTCTTCATTTTGCCTATCTTGTGACTAACACTATTTTGGTGAACATTAAAACTGTGATACAGTTTATGTAATTAAAGCAAAAACTATCACCTGCTTAAAAGTAGCCGCAGGTGGGAGGAATTAATCTGCTAAGCAAAATGTTTGCTTAGTTGCAGAGTATAAACCTTTCATTATAGTTTGCTCAGATTTCTGTTATTCAGAGACTTGGTTATTTTCTAAGGAAATGGTAAAGGAATATAGATCATCTCAAACTTCACATGATTTCTTTTTATTCCTATGGTACCACATACAGTGGATGTACATGTTATCCAGGTATTAGCCATCAGAACAAACAGAAGATTGCATATGCCCAAAATTATCCCTTGAAAATCCTTTGGCTCTCTAGTGAAGAGGTTAAAATACACCTGCTATTGGGGGAAGGAGTTTTAAAAAGAATTTCAACAATGTTTTTCACAGCCTAGGGATCCTTGCAGTCTAAGCAGAAGAAACATTTTAAATCAATGTCACTTTAAATAATTTAAATCAACCAAGGTAATACACCTTTTGGCTTCATAAATTGTTATTTCTATTTCTTGAATCTTTTATCCCCTTGGCTGAGCAGATATTATTAAATTCACATAAATTAAAGGTACATATGATGTAGTTCTGTAGATTCTTTAAAAGACTTATGATTGTAACTATATGTAATACTAATAACTGTATTATTTATTTAAACTTCTATAAAATTGCATAATGAAAAATCATAGAAAAGTTTATAAACTGTAAATGAATTCTAAGTCTGGGATCTGTAGAATCATGGCATTTTATTTCATACTTGATTGATTTATTAAAGGTCCAACTTTCAAAAAGAATATAGCATTCCTTTTCAAAAGCAGTCAGTGGGAACATTAATTGGAGCACATGAAAGGCATTTAAATAAATATTAGTCAGCAATTGACTGATTTATACAAACTGAATATTTAAACGCATCAAGAGTCATACTTCAGCCAAAATGTTCCATATTCTGCATTTTTAAGGTGTAGCGTTACCAAGAGTAGTGAAGCTCTGAATGTTCTCAAAATTTTTCTAACTTCTCTTTACAACAAAGATCCTGAGCTATATAATTCCTTCTGTGATATAGCTATTTACAGGTTTTCTATGTGTACAAAGGGCAACCCTACTGAAATCTGCCTAGGTTTCTGAAGAAAATCTCCCAAAATAATATACTTTTAACATTATAATTGTCTGGTTTGAGGAAACAAAAACTTTGACTACTGTATTTTTAATGCTACCATTACTATATTTTCTGGTTGAGAATTCTCTACACTTTATTCACCAGGATTAGCAATATTAATACCAAAGTAGAGAAAATCATTAAATGGAATATTTTTTTTCTATCAGTTATTCTTCTAGAAATATATATACAAATCTAAAAGGGAAACACTCATCCTAAACATATTACTCTACTTTTTGATTTGGTGAGAAAATATTACAGTGCAACCGTATTAAAAGCATTTTGTCTTTGAAGATGCAATATATTGTAGAAGGTTGAGGTCATTCTGAAATGATGTTAAAAACCAACTCTCATTACACCAATACGGGTATGTAGATCCTTGGGTTAACTGTGTACTGACCCCAAGACAATGAAATATATTTTTTTAAATACATAGTTGATAACTTCTTGTTTTCTTGGAGTTTGACTCTTATCAAATTTCTAAAATACCTCTTCCTAGAAATCAAAAGTTTTGATTAATTGTGATCTGGTATTAGAAAAAAGCTATTGTTTCCTTTACAATAAAACAGACCCAAAACGGAATTCACATTCAGTCAATGAGAGTAATTGATACCACTGGATTACTCTAGAGTTTCTCACAGTGGGATCAGCCCTACTATGAAGACCTTTGTTATTTTTTTTTTTCAAATCACTGAATTCTTAAAATGATTTATTTATTGAGGGCATACTATACAACAAGTATTTTGCTAGATACTATATTTACACTTACTATTTTATTTTTTAACTACAAATTCATAATCTCTATTTTATTGATGTGAAATCTTTTTTTAATTCCAGTATAGTTAACATACAGGGTTACATTAGTTTCAGGTACAATACCGTGATTCAACAATTTCATATGTTACTTAGTGCTCATCAAGATAAGTACTTTTAATCCCCATCACCTATTTCACCCATACCCCCACCCACGTCCTCTCAGGTAACCATCTGTTTATGCTCAACAGTTAAGAGTCTCTTTTTTTGGTTTGACTATCTTTTCCCCTTTGTTCATTTGTTTTGTCTCTTGAATTCCACATATGAATGAAATCATATGGTATTTGTCTTTCTCCAACTTATTTCACTTGGCATTATACTCTGTAGATCCATCCACATTGTTGCAAATGGCAAGATCTCATTCTTTTTTTATAGCTGAATAAAATTCCATTGTATACATATACCAAATCTTCTTTATCCATTCATTTTTATATGGGTGCTGGGGTTGCTTTCATAATTTTGTTATTGTAAATAATGTTTCAATAAACATAGGGGTGAATATATCCTTTAAAATTAGTGTAACAGTGTACAAGGATTTCTTTTTCTTCACATTCTCACCAACACTTGTTTCTTGGGTTTTTTATTTTAGCCATTCTGACAGGTGTGAGGTGATATCTCATCATGGTTTTGATTTTCATTTTCCTGATGATGAGTGATGTTGAGCATATTTTCATGTGTCTGTTGACCATCCAGATGCCTTCTTTAGAAATGCTCATATATTCTGTCCATTTTTAATTGGACTATTTGGCAGGTTTTGGTTAGTTTGTACAAAGTCTTTATGTAGTTTGGATACTAACCATTTATTGGATATGTCATTTGTAAATATCTTCTCCCATTCTATAGGTTGCCATTTAGTTTTGTTGATTTTTACCTTTGGTGTGCAAAAGCTTTTTACTTTGATGTACTCCCAATAGTTTATTTTTGCTTTTGTTTCCCTTGCCTCAGAAGACATATCTAGAAAAATGTTGCTATGACCAATGTCAGAGAAATTACTGCCTGTGCTCTCTTCTAGCCTTTTTATGGTTTCAGGTATCCACTAAGATTATTAATCCATTTTGAGTTTATTTTTGTGTATAAGAAAGTGGTCCAGTTTCATTCTTTTGCATGTAGCTGTCCAGTTTTTCCAACACCATTTGCTGAAAAGATGTTTTCCCATTGCATATCCTTGTCTACTTTGTCAAAGACTAGTTGATCATATAATTGTGAGTTTATTTCTGGCCTCTCTATTCTATTGATCTATGTGTCTCTTTGTGTGCTAGTACCATACAGTTTTGATTACTACAGCCCCTGTAATATATCTTGAAATCTGGGATTGTGATGCCTCCAGTTTTATTCTTCTTTTTTTCAAGATTGCTTTGCATAGACAGGGTTTTTTGTGGGTCCATACAAATTTTAGGACTATTTGTTCTACTTCTGTGAAAAAGTCTGGACATTTTAACAATATTAATTCTTTCAGTCCATGAGCATGGAATAGCCTTCTACTTGTCTGTGTCATCTTCAATTTCTTTCATCAGTGTTTTATAGTTTTCAGAGTACAAGTCTTTTGCTTCCTTGGTTAAGTTTATTCTCAGGTACTTTATTCTTTTTGAGGTAATTCCAAATAAGGATGTTTTCTTAATTTGTCTTTCTGCTACTTCATTATAAATTTATAGAAATGCAACAGATTTCTGTATCCTGATTTTGTATCCTGGGATCTTACTAAATTCATTTGTCAGTTATAGCAGGTAAGGGTGGAATCTTTAGGGCATTCTATACAGTTTCGTGTCATCTGCAAATAATGAAAGTTTTACGTCTTTACCAATTTGGATGCCTTTTATTTATTTTTCTTCTCTGATTGCTATGGCTATAAGTTCCAGTACCATGTTGAATAAAAGTAGTGAGAGTAGACATGCTTCCTTGTTCCTGATATTAGGGGGAAAGCTCTCAGTTTTTCACCATTGAGTATGATGTTTGCTCTGAGGTATATATGGCCTATAATATGTTGAAGTATGTTCCCTCTAAACCTACTTTGTTGAGAGTTTTTATCATGAATGAATGTGTACTTTAAGTGCTTTCTCTGCATCTGTTGAAATCTTCATATAGTTTTTATCCTTTATCTTGTTGATGTGATGTATCATATTGACGGATTTGTGAATATTGAACCACCCTTGCATCCCAGGAATAAATCCCACTTGATCATGGTGAATCATTTTTTTAATATATTGTTGGATTTGGTTTGCTAATATGTTATTGAGGATTTTTGTATCTATCTCTATCAAAGATATTGGCCTTCACTTTTTTGTAGTGTCTTTATGTGGTTTTATTAACAGGGTAATCTTAGCCTTATGGAATGAATTTGGAAGATTTCCTCCCTCTTCTATTTTTGGAATAGTTTGAGGAGAATAGGTATTAAATCACTAAATGTTTGGTAGAAGTCACCTGTTAAGTCTGGTCCTGCACTTTTGTTTCTTGGGCATTTTTGCTTTCCTAATTCAATTTAATACTGGTCATTGGTCTATGCAAATGATCTATTTCTTCTGATTCAGTTTTAGGAAGTTAAAGGTTTCTAGGAATTTATCCATTTTGTCCTGGTTGTCCAATTTGTTTGCATATAACTTTTATAACATTCTCTTATAATCCTTTGGATTTCTGTGGTTTCAATTGTTTTTTATCCTCTTTCATTCTGATTTTGTTTGAATCCTCTTGTTTTTATGAATCTGGCTAGCTTATCAATTTTGTTGATCTTTTCAAAGAATCAACTCCTGGTTTCATTGATCTGTTCTATTGTTTTTAGTCTCTGTTTCACTTATGTCTGCTCTAATCTTTATTATTGCCTTCCTTCTTCTGGTTTTACACTTTATTTGTTCTTCTTTCTCTAGCTCCTTTAGGTTTAAGGTCAGGTTGCTTGAGATTTTTCTTTTTCTTACTTCGTGAGGTAGGCCAGTATTGCTATAAACTTCCCTCTTAGATTTTGCTGCATCCCAAAGATTCAGGACAATTGTGTTTTCATTTTCATTTGTCTCCATGTATTTTTTGATTTGCTCTTTGGTTTCTTGGTTGACCCATTCATTTTTTAGTAGCATGCTATTTAACCTCCAGGTATTTGTGTTCTATCCAGATTTTTTTCATGTGGTTGATTTCAGGTTTCATAGCATTGTGTTCAGAAATGATGCATGGTATGACTTTAATCTTTTTTAGATTGTGACACTGGTTTTGTAGCCTACTATGTGATCTAATCTGGAGAATGTTCCATGTGCACTTAAAAGGAATGTATATTGTGTTGTTTTAGGATTGAATGTTCTAAATATACCTGGAAATCCATCTGGTACACTGTGCCATTTAAAGCCACTGTTTCCTTGATTTTCTGTTTGGATGATCTGTCCATTGATGTAAGTGGGATGTTAATGTCCCCTACTATCATTGTATTACTATCAATTACTTCCTTTATGTTTGTTATTTGATACTTTATGTATTTGGATGCTTCTATATTGGGTGCATAAATATTTACAATTGTTGTATCTTCTTGTTGGATTGTTCTCTTTTTGATTATATAGTGTCCTTCTTTGTCTCTTGTTACAGTCTGTTTTAAAACCTATTTTAGGGGCGCCTGGGTGGCACAGTCAGTTAAGCGTCCGACTTCAGCCAGGTCACGATCTTGCGGTCCGGGAGTTCGAGCCCCGCGTCAGGCTCTGGGCTGATGGCTCAGAGCCTGGAGCCTGTTTCTGATTCTGTGTCTCCCTCTCTCTCTGCCCCTCCCCCATTCATGCTCTGTCTCTCTCTGTCCCAAAAATAAATAAACGTTGAAAAATAAATAAATAAATAATAAAACCTATTTTGTCTGATAGAAGTATTCCTACCATGACTTCCTTTTCACCCCCATTTGCATTATAAATGCTTTTAGATCCTTTCACTTTCAATCTGCATGTGTCTAAGTCTGAAATGAGTCTCCTGTAGGCAGCATATAGATGGGTCTTGGTTTTTTTGTCCATCTGTCATTCTATTTTTTTTATTGGAACATTTAGTCCACTTGTAATCAAAGTAATTATTGATGGATATGTACTCATTGCCAGTTTGTTACTTGTTTTTGTTACGGTTGTTTTTGTAGCCATCTATTGCTTTTTTCTCTTGCTTTCATCTCTCATGGTTTGCTGGATTTCTTTGGTGATATCTTTGGATTCTTTTCTCTCTTTTTTTTTTCCATATCTAGTACTGCCTCTTGATTTGTGACTATTTTAGGTTCATATGTAACATCTTATGCATCTGGCAGTCTCTTACTTGAGCTTGAACCTGATTTTTACTGTTCTACCCCTGCCCCACGTTTAGGTATATTGCATCATACTTTATATACTTTCATTTTGTGAATGGCTTGACTGATTTTTATAGATATACTTAATTTTACTACTTTCTGCTTCATATTTTTCCTTACTCATACTTTTGATATTTCCTTTGTACTCAAAAAGTCCCCTTTAACATTTTTGGTAGGGCATGTTTAGTGGTCATAAATTCCTTTAACTTTTGTCTTGTAAACCCTTTCTCTTTCCTTCCAGTGTGAATAATAGCCTTGCTGGATAAAATGTTCCTGGCTGCAGATTTTTCCCTTTCAGTATTTTGAATGTATCCTCCCTTCTGGCTTATTTTCTGAAAAATCAGTTGATAGCCTCTGGGTTTCCCTTGTATGCAACTGTTTTCTTTTTTTCTTGCTGCTTTTAAAATTCTCTTCATCATTACTTTTTCCATTTTAATTACTGTGTGTCTTGCTATGGATCTCCTTGGCTTGATTTTGTTGGGGGAATCTCAGTGCCTCTTGGATCTGTATTTCTATTTCATTTCCTAGAGTCAAGAAATTTTCAGCTTTTATTTCTTCAAAAAAATTATCTGGTCCCTGTTTTCTTTCTTCTGGAATCTCTTTAATATGAAAGTGATTACACTTGATGTTACTACATTTCCTAAGTCTAGTTTCATTAATTTTTTTCCTCTTGCCTTTTTTTTAGGGAAAGAGAGAGAGACAGAGACAGAGAGAGAGAGAGCGAGCGCACGTATGGGTACATATGGGGGAGAGAGGCAAAGATAGAGAATCTCAAGCAGGCTCCACACTCAGTACAGAGCCTGATGCAGGGCTCAATCCCACACCCAGGGATCATGACCTAAGCCAAAATCAAGAGTCAGACACTCAAGTGAGTGAGCCAACCAGGAGCCCCCAATTTTTCCATCTTGTTCAGCTTTAGTGTTTTCTATTACTCTGTCCTCCATGTGACTGACCCATTCTTCTGCTTCCTCTAGTCTACTATTTATTCCATCTAGTGTATTTTTAATTTCAGATATTGAATTTTTGATCTATGCTTGGTTCTCATTTATGTTTACTAACTCTTCATTTAGGGTCTCTTGAGGTCCTCCACTCTTTTCTGAAACCCAGGGATTATCTTTATGACCATTACTTTAAATTCTCCATCAGGCATACTACTTAGATCTGTTTCATTTAGCTCACTTGCTGTTCTTTTGTCCTGTTCTTTTATTTGGGACATATCTTCTGTCTCATTTTGTCTAACTCTCTGTGTCTGTTTTTATGTATTATGAAAGTCAGCTATAGCTTCTGCTCTTGAAAGCAGTGGCCTTATGAAGAAGAGGTCCTGTAGTATTCTGTACTGCAATATCTGATATTCACCAGAATCTTCTCCTTCAGGGGTGTCTCCTATTTGTGTTTTATGTGCCCTACTATTATGACTGAGCCACTTTTGCCTTCAGTCCAGTCATCTGCAATGGTGCCTTTGCCTGTTGTGGGCAGTGTTTGGTCCCTGTGATGTTAGAGGGCTAGTGTGGGGCCACCTTGGGCTTGAGTTGAGTCAGACCAGGCATTTGCCAGACATGCAGTAGCACTGACCTACAGAATGCTTCCTCTGTGTTGTTTCCTGAGAAGCTTCATGGTGGGTAGGGTCTGCAGTCAGACTAGATACCTACCCCAGCCCAGTGTTGGGGCTGCAGTTGGATTGGTGTGTGTGGTTATCTTCCCCTTTCCCTATAGCAGGAGTCATTTGGAGTGGTGGTATCCCTTCAGAGGTGTTTGCATACTACCGTTTGTGGCTCTGCTTTGGATAGGCTCTGGCATATTGGAAGTGACAGATAGGAGAACACAGGGCTGATGCACATAATGTTAGCAAAGTTTATGCAGGTCTCTTTTGGGAGAGGAACTGGATCCTCTTTAGAAAACTGCTGCCATGGGGGCTGGAGGAGTAGATCTGCAGAAGAATACAGGGGTAGGTCTGCTGTGGGAGGAGACCCCAAGCTGAGGCCTGGATGGATGGAGCAACTTCACAGGAGAATATAGGAGGTGGGACACAGTGTTAGCAATCTAGGTGGAGAACGTTGACACTGTGTCATTCCTGTAGGTATCTGTGTGTCTAAGCTGGGGTAGGGTAAGGAATGGCACTCTCCAGCTCATTTGTCCCTGGAGAAGTCTCGTAAAGATCCCTGCTTTTCCAGTACTCTCTGAGATTAGTAAATAATCCTCCTTCTTGTATACCCCTGGCATTTTCCAAACTGCTGCTTCTATGATCTCAAAGGGGCTGTCTGTTGTGCTGTCTCTTTAAGGGATTGAACTCAGTTTCCCAATATTTTCCAGCGCTCCCAGAGCCAAGCACTGATTTCTAAAATTCCAGATGTTATGCCTGGAAGTACTTATTGTAAGTACTTACTGAATTGTAAGTTCTCATGAAATTAGGGCCCTCTGGTCCTCAAAGCCAAATGTTATAGGATTCATCTTCCCATGTGGGTTCCCCATGCCTGGAGTGCTTGGTGTGAGGGTCTGTTTCTCTCCCCCTCTCTGTGCCTGTGGCGCCTCTCCCTCCCACAGTCTTGAAGGTCTGGTTAGCTCCCAACTGTGTCTCTGCCCTTCCTAAATTCCTCAATGTGGCTTCTTCTCTACATTTAGCTGTGGCGAGTCTGTTCAGCCAGTGTCTGGGTCATTTTCTGGGTTATTTACACTGATATGGTGACATCCAGTTGTATCTATGGTACGGATCTTCCTACCCTGCCATCCTCCCCAGAAGTCCATCCACGACCTTATATATATTAATGTGATTCTCTCAAACCACTCCATGAGGCTGATATATTATTAAAGCCATCTCACAGGTAAGACAACTGAGGCACATCGAGTTTAAGAATTGGTTAATAAATAAATATTGAAGTTTCTACTAGGCGACAAGCCCAGTGCCAGACTTTGCGACTATCACGATGGCACATTACCTAACGCTGATACGTTCTAGCCTGGCAGTCTCTGCTCTGGTAGGTTTGAAACCCAACTGCTCTGGGAACTTCCTCGGAGAATAGGCCATCACTTAGTTAGTCACATTTCCCAGCAGAGGAGAAATGGAGTATGTGTTCAAAACATATCTGCTGAAATAGCAAGGCCTATTTCAAAAAGGGAGATATCAAATCTGATGGCAAGCCTGAGGAAAATATGGAGAGATAAGAGTAAAATATAGAAGTTGTAAAAGGAAAATACTGAGAAGTGAAAGAGGATGTCCCAGAGATATTTTTCCTTTTTTGGCTGGGGAGATATACAGGAGACTGAACTCCTTCTATGGAATAAGGTATGCCACCCCAGGAGCCAATGAGCAACTAGGACTGAAGAGCCAAGTTTAGTGGGCAGGAGCTATACTGAGATAAGGTTTGGGAAGGGGTTCACATTTTCTCAATACTGCACCCAAGGAGGTAGAGTAGAGGAAAATTCAGAAAAGCTTAACTTCATTTAGTAGCTTTAAGGAGTCAGTGGTCAGGGAAACAACAGGATCAATGTTTTGATTTTTAGAAAGAACACAGCGTAGGGGCGCCTGGATGGCTCAGCAGGTTGAGCATCTACCTCTTGATTTCACCTCAGGTAATGATCCCAGGTTCATGGGATTGAGCCCTGCAGCATCAGGCTCCACACTGAGCATGGAGCCTGCTTAAGATTCTCTCTGTCCCTCTCCCCTGCTTGTGCTCTCTCTCTCTAAAATAAATTTTTTTAAAAAAAGAACACAGTATAGAAGACAGATTTCCTTGTCTATATTTTCCTGCTCGCAAAGATGTTTTCCAGCTTCAATATTTTTGCTATTATCCTAATTCAGCAGAAAATTGGTGCTTATTCCAATTCCACATAATCAAAGCTCTTCCCATAGATGTGTTCCATAAGCTCTAATGACAAAGCCCAGAAACTGTAATGATCTCAGGCATTTGAAGTTGTTGAGAGATACTTAACAAGAATATCAAGAAATAAATTCCACCTTTGAAAGTTCACAGTCAATACATTTTCATTATGAAGAAGAAGAAATGTGCACCTGCATGATCAGCAGGAAAGAAATCACAAGCTGCACTTGGTTGGGGTAGAGTGTGAGATTACCCTGCATGTAAGCCCAAGGATTCACACACACTGGAAATGCTCATTTGAGCTTGCTGATGTGATAATAAACGAGAGGCGTTTTAACTATTTTTTGTTTTTTTCTGTCAGGCAATTTTCCTACTGACAGGAGAGGGCTTGGAAGTCCCACAAAAACACACTCCTGATTTTGAAGTCACCAATGTGTTTCTCACCACTGCCAAATCCAATAAATGTTTTCCTATCCTCACCCTCCTGACCTCATTGAACACTGTTGACCATACCCCTGCAAAGTTATCCTTTCATAGGCCTCTATTTCCTACTTCTCTGACATTTTTGACAATGTTTTATTATTACTACCTCTTACAAATGCTTCTCTTCCCATACCTTCACCATCTTGTTCTTAGCCCTCTATTTCTTGCTTTAAACCCTAGTTTAGTGCTCAATGCAAACTTACTCAGGCTGATCAAGAATAAATAGATGGCCGTCTCCATCTAAAGATTGCTTCTATAATTAACTCAAATGGTTTTGCAGAGTTAATAGTGGCCAGTTTCTGGTCAACACTGGAAAAACAATGTCAAAATCTTACTTCTTAATTTCATGTTCTTAGATTCCTTGAAGTTTACCATCTCTGTCTTCATGACAATGTTTCTCAGATTTAAAAATTATGGACTCCTTTCAAATAAAAAATATTCCAGTAGATTAAATGTTGATGTGAATTCGTGGTATTTTATACTCAACATATAAAAACATAAAATTGGGTTTCTTAAATCTCTTAAAAAACTATAAAACCAAAATGAATTAAATATAACCAAATTACAAAACTGATAAAATTCCACTTAACACTATTTAATGTAACAGATAATCTTGTTTTGCTGAAAATAAATCACTGTTTATAACAAGAAGAGGGAATGATCTGTTACTGTCCACGTTCATTGGAGTTGGTATGCCTATAATTAATGCTACAGAGAAATATACCTTTGTCTATAAATTCAGGTGTAAAAATCATTTTATTCATCATTTCCACGACTCAATTTAATTTCTCTCTTTAGCTATCATCTTCCAGGACAGTAGAAACTTAATCTCAGAGTTAATTCAGGATTTGCCTTGCTTCTCCCCCTGATTGCACCTAAGTTCTGTGGTTCTTAGATGGTACCAAAGCACATGACAGAGATGAAAAGAGACAGGGGGTTGGTGGGACAGGGAATGTAACTATCTGATATTCAAATCCTCTGTCCACACTAGTGTTTGTGGACTAGTTAATTGGTAGCACACGTGGGTCCCCAGGAAGAATGCCCTTGTTTCTATCCTTTTGCTCCTTCAGTCTTCCAGCACTTTCCTCTATATCTATGCCTGACTGAAGCTCAGGAGACCCCACTGTACTGTCAATGACCCCATTTCCCAGCTATACTCAACAGTCAAAATGAGTATGGATCTTGCCACCTTCATTAGGCTCTAACCCTGGGAGCAAAGTAGAGATACCTTCTACTTCTGGATGCCCCAAATATATGTAAACATTTTCCACCTCCTACATGTTCTATTTATGTATCAGGATGCAAAATAAAGTCCATGTAGGAAAGGACTCCTCTAACATCTCTGTTGTGAACAGTATGGACACAAAGAATTTGTTAGGAGACTTGTAGTCCAAGATGGTGATGAAGGAAGACTGAACTCACCTCCTTCATGAAACACACCAAATTACACCTATGTGTAGAACAATTCCTCCTGAAGACCTGAGGGCTGACCAAACAGCTTCTATACAACAAAAGACGTAACAGTAAAAGAGAAAGGGACCGAGACAAAGTAACAAAGGGAACCTCTAGCCCTGATGTTGCAAACTGCTGTGGGAAGGGGTAATACTGAGGGGACCTGAAACAATTTCCGCTTTCCTTGGGCACAGAAAAAAAGCCACAGTTTAAAAGAGCAACTAGCATATAAAAGAGCCAGCCTTAGAACTCTGCCAAGTGGGGAATGAGCTGAGTGAATTCTCTCTGGATCAGAGAGACTGGAGCGCAACATGATTTATGCTCCTCCTTCACCTTGAAAGCACAGATCAGAGCAGGGTCAGGATGCCAGAGCCAGCTCGCCACCTCAGTGAGCTCCAGATTCACTGGCCCACACCAGCCCTGGTCATGCTGGGGCACAGAAAGAAAAAAGCTGTGATTTAAAAGAGCAACTAGTATATAAAAGAGACAGCCCTAGAACTCTGCCAAACAGAGGGGAGCTGCCAGAATGCCCTCCAGGTGGGAGAGGCTGGCAGACACAATTTACATACTCCCCCACCCTCACCTTAATAACATGAAGAGGAACAGAAACCATGCATACTAGCCAACCTGCCACATCAGTGAGCCCCAGATCCCATGGCCCACACCAGCCCTGGTCACCCTGGGGCACATAAGAAAAGCTGTGGTTTTCCCAACTAGCATTGGGGTGCCTGGCTAGCTCAGTCGGCTAAGCATCCAACTTTGGTTCAGGTCATGATGTCACAGTCTGTGAGTTCCAGCCCAGTGTCAGGCTCTATGCTGACAGCTCAGAGCCTGGAGCCTGCTTCGGATTCTGTGTCTCCCTCTCCCTCTGCCCCTCCCCTACTCATTCATTCTCATTCTCATTCATTCATTCTCTCTCTCTCTCTCTCTCTCTCTCAAAAATAAGCATTGAATAGAACAGAAAAATTAGCATATAAAAGGGCCAGTCCTCCAACCTGTGCCAAACAGTGGATGGAGCTTCTGGAACACTCTCAGGTGGGAGAGGCTGATGGATACAATCTATACTCCATCCCCAACTTGAAAGCACAAACCAGTGCACAGTCTGAACATCCTAACCAGCCTGATTCCTCAGTGAGCTCCAGACCCCCAGCCTACCCCAGCCACCAATCCCATGAGAACACCCATGATCAGTGTTTACCACAGTTCCAGCCTTCATGCCAATGTGACATAGGTGCAAAACACCTGGGAACACTCCAGGCCCACGCCACTTCAGCTCCAGATGGTTTATTAAAGCACCTCCAGTGCAGAACATTCTAGAAACTCCTGAATAATGTCTCCTTCAAATCCAGCTGCCCTGCCTAAGTACTCACTACATGAAGCACCCCAGGAACCCCAAGTCTGTGCTTGCTTCAGTTCCAGCCACGCTTACAGGGCACCTCCTGCACAGAGTGCCCCAGAATACTCCTGCCCACACCAGCCTCATCTCCAATCATCTAGCCAAGACAATCCCTGCACTAAGTACCCTGGAACACCTGGCTTGCACCAAATTCAGCTTCATCTGTCCCACCACATTGCCCTCAGCGTGGAGAGTCCTACACATCACCTCAGTTCTAGCCATTCTGCCAGGATTCCCTCTGCACAAAGAGCCCCAGGACACCCCAGAAACTACTGCTTCAGCTTCAACTATCCTTTCTAGGTGCTTTCTACATGCAGACCCTCAGGACATCCCACCGTGCACCTACTTTAACTTTAGCTATCTGCCAAGGCACTCACTGTGTGGAGAATCCAGAGACCCCTGTACACACCAACCACAGCTCTAGCAGACAGCAAAAGTCATCAACACAAATAGTCTACATAGGGGACAACCATACATGAGACCATTCCTTCAAGTTTAAGAGAAGTAGCTGTTCCACTTAATCCACAGAAACACAAAGTCAGGCAAACTGGGGAGACAGAGGAATATGCTCCAAAGAAAGAATAAGAAAACACACACACACACACACACACGCAGACACACAGAAAAAGAACTGAAATACAGATAAGCAATATGCCTGATAAAGAATGTAAGTGATTGAAAAGATGCTCACCAGGCTGTCCACACTAGCGTTTGTGGACTAGTTAATTGGTAGCATATGTGGGTCCCCAAGAAGAGTGCCCTTGTTTCTATCATTTTGCTCCTTCAGAATGAATCAACACAGTGAGACCTTCAATAAAATGATAAAAAATAATAGGAAGAACCAGAGTTGAAGAATACAATAACTCAAATAAAAAATACAGTAAAGGGATTAGACCAGAAGAATATAACATATATACAACATTCCATCCAAAATCAACAAAATATGCTTTTCAAGTGCACATGGAACATTCTCCAGAATAGATCACATTAGCCTACAAAATAAGCTTCAATAAATTTTTGAAGATTTATATCATCCTATACTTCTATTCTGACCACAACAGTAGAAATCAAACTAGAAATCAATCACAAGGAAATAACTAGAAAAAAACACAAATACATGGAGACTAAACAACACAAGACCAAGCAACCAATTGGTCAATGAATCAATCAAAGAATAATTTTAAATAAATACAAAGAGATGAATTAAAATGAAAACTCAATGGTCCAAAATCTTTGGGATGCATCAAAAACAGTTCTAAGAGAAAAATATATAGCAATAGAGGCCTACCACAAGAAACAAGCTCAAACAATTGCCCTTACACCTCAAGGAGCTAGAAAAATAACAAAGTCCCAGGTGGGTAGAAAGAAGGAAATAATACAGATCAGAGTAGATATAAATGACACACAGACTAAAAACAAACAAAAACAAAAACAAGCAAAAAAAAAAAAACAAAAAACGAACAAAAACAGAAAAAAAAATCAAGTGAACCAAGGACTGTTTCTTTGAAAAGATAAAATTGACAACCCTTAGGCAGATTCATCAAGAAAAAAAGCAAAATGACCCAAATAACTACATCAGAAATGAAAGTGAATAAATGACACCACAGAAATACAAATAATTATGACAATACTATGAAAAATTATTACATGCCAACAAACTGCACAACCTAGAAAATAAATTCCTAGAAACATACAATCTTTCAGAACTGAATCAGTAAAAAATAGGAAATCGGATCAGACCGATTATTAATAACAAAATTGAATTGATAATCAAAAAAACATCAAAAAATAAAAGTCTGGGACCAGGTTGTTTCACAGATGAATTCTATCCAACTTTTAGAAAAGAGTTAATACCTATTCTTCTCAAACTACTCCAAACAGAAAAGAAAGGAAACCTTCCAAATTCATTCTATGAAGCCAGTATTACCCTGATACCAAAACCAGATACAACACCACAAAAAAGGAAGCTATACATGATACAATGTTCACAAATCAGTTGATACTACAACACAACAAGAAAACAAAGGATAAAAATCAGGTTATCATCTTAATAGATACAGAAAAAGCATTTGAAGAAATTCAACATCTGTTCATGATAAACTCTCAACAATGTGGGATTAGAGGGAATGTATCTCAACATAACTAAGGCTCTATATGAAAAAACCACAGCCAAGATCACACTCCAACGTGGAAAACACAGCATTTTCTCTAAGAAACAATGCAAAAATATCAAGTCTTACCACTCCTATTCAACAGAGTACTAGAAGTCATAGGCACAGCAATCAGATAATAAAAAGAAATACAAGACATCCAAATTGATAAGGAAAAAATAAAGCTTACACTATTTGCAGATAACATGATACTATATGTAGAAAATCCTAAAAAAAAAAAAACTAAAAGTAATAAATGAATTCAGTAAAGTTGCAGAATAAAAAATTAATATTCAGAAATTGGTAGCATTTCTATACATTAATAATGAAGTAGCAGACAGAGAAATTAAGAAAACAATACCATTTACAACTACACTAAAAAGAATACTTAGAAATAAATTTGACCAAGAGGTAAAATACATGTACTCTATAAGAAATTGATGAAGAAACTGAAGATGACACAAATGCAAAGATATTCCATATTCTTGGATTGAAAGAATTAATATTGTTCAAATGTCCATACTACCCAGAGCCATCTACAGATTCAGTGCAATCCCTATCAAAATAACAAAAGCATTCATCACAACACTATAACAAATAACTTTAAAATTTGTTTGGAACCCAAAGACCCTGAATAGCCACAGCTACCTTGAGAAAGAACAATCTTGGAGTTACTACAATCCCATATTTCAATATATACTACAAAGTTGTAGTATCCAAAACAGTATGGTACTGGTACAAAAATAGACATATAGGTCAATAGAACAGAGACCCCAGAAATTAAGCCATATTTATATAGTCAATCCATGACAACAGAGGTAAGAATATACAATGGGGAAAAGACAGTATCTTCAATAAGTTGTGCTGGGAAAATTGAACAGCTGCATACAAGGAATGAAACTGAACCACTTTCTTCTACCATATACAAAAACTCAAAGTAGATTAAAGACCTAAATGAGAGACCTAAACCCACAAAATTCCTAGAAGAAAACATAGGCAGTAATCTCTTTGACAGTAGCCACAGAGACATTTTTCTAGGTGTGTCACCTTTAGCAATGGAAATAAAAGCAAAAATAAACTATTGGAACTACACTAAAATCAAAAGTTTTTTCATAGCAAAAGAAACCATCAACAAAATGAAAAGACAACCTACTGAATGGTAGAAGATATTTGCAAATTATATAACTAAGGAGTAATATCCAAAATATATAAAGAACTTATCCAACTCAACCCCACCAAAATAATAATATCCAATTAAAAATAGGGAGATGACCAAAATAGACATTTTTCCAAAGAAGACATATAGATGGCCAACAGACACCTGAAAAGATGCTCAATATCACTCATGAGGGAAATGCAAATCAAAATCACAATAAGATATCAACTGGGGCGCCTGGGTGGCTCAGTCGGTTAAGCGTCCGACTTCAGCTCAGGTCACGATCTCACGGTCCATGAGTTCGAGCCCCGCGTCGCACTCTGGGCTGATGGCTCAGAGCCTGGAGCCTGCTTCCGATTCTGTGTCTCCCTCTCTCTCTGCCCCTCCCCCGTTCATGCTCTGTCTCTCTCTGTCTCAAAAATAAATAAACGTTAAAAAAAATTAAAGTTTAAGATATCAACTTACATCTGTCAGAATAGCTAAAATAAAAGAGTAAAAAAATACAAGTGTTGGTGAAAATATAGAAGCAAAGTAACCCTCATGCACTGTTGGTTAGGAATGTACATGGGTACAAGCCACCATGAAAATCAGTATGGAGATTCCTCCAAAAATTGAATATAGAAATACCACACAATCCACTAATTCCACTACTGGGTATCTACCTAAGAAAATGAAAACACTAATTTGAAAAGATATATGCACCCCTATGTTTATTGCAGCATAGTTTGCAGTAGCATGGAAGGCACCTAAGTGTCCATCCATAGAACAGATAAAGAACATGTGGCATGTGTGTGTGTACACACACACACACACACACACACACACACACACACACACTGAAATATTATACAGCCACAAAAGAGGTGAAATAATGCCCTTTGCAACAACATGGATAGACCTAGAGGGTATTATGCTAAATGAAATAAGTCAGAGAAAGGCAAATACCTTATGATTTCATTCATATGTGGAATCTAAAAAAAATTTTAAAAGAAGAATCGAACTTAGAAACATGGAAAACTGATGGTTGCCAGAGGGGAGGATCTGGAGGTATGGGAGAAATGGGTGAAGGGGAGTGGGAGATAAAAAATTTCAGGTATGTAATAAATAAGTCACAGGAATAAAAGGCACATAAGCATAAGGAATATAATCAATAATATTGTAATATGTCATATGGTGACAAGGGGTAGCTACACGTGTAATGAACATAGCATAATATATAAACTTATCAAATCACTATGTTGTACACCTGAATCTAAAGTGATATATTTTAACTATACTCAAATGAATTTTTTTAATGATCAGTTAGTATTTTTTAAATGTTATTGAGTTACATTGTCATGTGCTGTGTGTAACTCAATTCTTCCACCACATTTATCTACTCAAATTCTTACTTCAGCACACCATGGCATCATTTGGTTCTCGACTGACATGAACATTTCATTTTCATATTTAATCTACCCATTTTTCTAACTGATAGCAAACCCAGGTACTGAAATGAAGGAAATATCCTGTCATCTTTCCATATAATATTGTGGTCATACAAATAATCCAAAATATCCATTAGTTGAGTTTAAAGGGTGGTTACTTTGTCATCATAGTGAAAATATAATATCTGAAAATTCTTTCATAGAACTCTCAGACACCCCAGAATACATCCTAAGATCTCTGGGGTCTGAGAACCCCAGTTTGTAAACACTGTGTTACAAAAAACCTCTCTTCTTTTCAACTCACCTTCCTGACAAGAGATAAGTCCAGCAAATGGCTATGAATTGATTATCTTTTAGTTTTACTATCACATGTCATTATGTGGATATATCTTATCACCAGTGAGAAACCCCTCCAAATCTCACTTCCACATACCTTACTTGTGGGAAAGACCACTCTTGGGTCCTCCAAACCCACCTGGTGCTACTGTCTTCTCTTTTTGCCTCTGCCCACACAGGAGAGTATTTGGCTCCTCTCTCCATGAAGTATAAAGTCTTATTAATTCAGCCTTCTAATTTTTGGCTGTTGTTCCTTAGTCTTCTTTATTCCATTTGTTACCTTCTGTCTATCAACTGCATTTTTTTAGCTCAAGTCTCTATTCCCAACAATTAGAAATTTTGGTTGAAGATTCTGGGAACATAGGCCAATATGCACCAAGGTGAACCTGTGATGAGCACTTGCTGGTGTATACAAGGGAAAATATTGTTTTGGGGTAAGTAACTAACATTAATTACAGCCTTAAGAAAATGATTGAAGAAAATTAGCTAATGATCCTTAACCTAATTCTGCTGTTTAACTAATTAAAATCTATTTTCTCAAGTTCTGACATGGTATGTAACACCCTGAAGAAGAAAAACAGATTGCTGTTTATCTTACCTGTGCACCCCAAGCACCAGAATCTTGGCTAAATTTTTTTTGTTGAATTCTTCTCATCCAGGTATCTATTGATAGCAATGTCAAAAGGTGGGTATTCTTTAACTTGGATCTGCATAAAGATAACAAAAACTTAGTTACAGATTACTTATCTCTTTTCATGGGATGAGATCCATTTTTCCATTCATTTCTTCAATATTTATTAAGCACAAGGTATATGCTTAATACTTATTCCTAGGTATTAACATAGTAAATCTCTAAATATTGTAAAAAGCATTCCTAAATTTCAAGGGGTTTACAATATAGGAAACTAGTAAACAAGGCTAGAAAAGGATGTATTCATTAATTTACTAAACACACACACACACACATACACACAGAGAGAGAAAGAGCATTCACTATAGGCCAGTCAGTATTCTAAACCTTTTAAAAACATCAGACCAAGAAAATTTCATAATAACCCTGTTAGGTACTTAGTATCATCTCCATTTTTCCTAGGAAGAAACTGAAGTTCATAAAGGTGAAGTGGTCCAAGACCATACCACTATTAGCGGAGGAATTGGGATCTAAACCCAGAAAGTATAGCTCCAAAGTGCTTACTACATATGCTGTTACCAAAATACATTTCCTAAATGTTGTTCACAGAAAGATTTCTATGGGACAAGTCATTTTAGGAATACTTCATACTCTCTCCTATCTCTACAAAATTCATAATGCACATTAGCATATTAAATCCAACTATAACAAAACCCATTTAGCTTTAATTAAAACAAAGATGCTCAACATCACTATCAGAGAAATTCAAATCAAAACCAAAATGAGATATCACCTTATACCTGTCAGAAGGATTAGTATCAAAAAGACAGGACAAAAGACAAAGACTTTTGTCAAAAAGACAAGTGTTGGTGAGGATGTAGGGAAAAAAGGGAACCCTTGTACACTATTAGTGGGAATTATTGGTGCAGTCACTATGGAAAACAGTATGGGGGTTCCTCAAAAATTAAAAATAGAATTACTAGATAATCCCGTAATTCCACTATTGGGTATTTACCCAAAGAGAATGAAAACACTAATTTGAAAAGATATATGTACCCCTATGTTTATTGCAGCATTATTTATAATAGCCAAGATATGGAAGCAACCCAAGTGTGCAGCCATACATGAATAAAGTTGGTGTGATACACACACACTATATAGATATATATATATATATATATTCACTATATATATATAGATATATATACACACACTATATGATATATATACATATATATGTATATGATATGATATATATATGATATATCATATGATATATATGATATATACACACTATCTAGTGTATACGATATATACATATGATATATGTATATGATATATACATATGATATATGATATAGTATCATATATGATACTATATGATATATACAATGGAGTATTACTCAGCCACAGAAAAGAATGAAATCTTGCCATTCACAACAACAGGGATGAACCTTGTGGGTATAATGCTAAGTGAAATAAGTCAGAAAAATAAATACCATATGATTTTACTCATATATGGGATTTAAGAAACAAATGAACAAAGAAAAAAATGTAAAACAAAAACTTAGAGAACTAGTGGGTACTAGAGGGGAGGTAGGTGGGAGGATGGGTGAAATAGGTGAAGGGAATTCAAGAGAACACTTATCCTGGGTCACCCTGGGGGGCTCAGTGGATTAAGTGACTGGATTCAGCTCAAGTCATGATCTCATGGTTCATGGGTTTGAGCCCACATTGGACTCTATGCTGACAGCTCAGAGCCTGGGACCTGCTTTGGATTCTGTCACCCTCTCTCTCTGCCCCTCTCCCACTTGGACTATGTCTCTCTCTCTCCCCCCCCCCAAAATAAATAAAACATTAAAAAAAATTAATAGTACACTTATCTTGATGAGCACTGAGTAATGTATAGATTTGCTGAATCGTATTGTATACCTGAAACTAATACAACACTATATGTTAATTATATTTTAATAAAAAAAATACCCAAGTGTTTTTACTTTATTTACATTATGAAGACTTCTCAAAAGGCAAGATAATAATCAGAATGAGTACTTTTAAGTGTCTTGCATGTGCCTGGAGCTGAAAAGCACAGCACCACGCCAATTTAGGGAATAATCTCTACATCCAGAATGCCTTAGTTTAAACCCCAACTCTAACACACTATTAGACAGTCTAGGTTAGGCTATGATGGGCTAATAAATAAACTTTAAAATCTCAGAGGCTTGATTCAGTGAGGAATTATTGCTCATCATGCAAAGCACAATGTAGATTTTTCTCATGGGGCAGCTCTGCTGGAGTTCTTCCCAAAGGGATGACTCAGAGACTCATGTTTCTTTAATCTCACAGCTCTGCTACCTTCAACAAATGACCTCAATGTGATCAAGGGAAGAGAAAAAGGGAAGGTGATGGTTTGCGGCTGTATTTTATAGGCAGGCCAAGAAATAATATCCATCATCTCTGTCCACACTTCATCAACTAGAAATCAATCAGACTACCCTCTACCTAACCACAGGGTAGACCAGGAAATGGAGCTTTTTGGTGTGGTTGGGAAAGAGTTCATGACTGTCAGTGAACGTGTAATGTTGCTAACCGTGTAAACTTGGGCAAGTTACTGAACTCCTTTGTGCCTCAGTTTCCTTACATATAAAATGGGTATAAGTTATCTCATTAGATTGTTATGAAGGTTACATGAGTTACTATTTTTAAGCACTTAGAATCACATTTTAACCACAGGTATCTGATTCAAATGTGCAATCATCTATAATCCTAATTCTGAAGGGCAAATATCACCATATTTAAATAAGAGGAAAGAGAGCCTCAGAGAGACTAGGTGACTTGCCTAAAATCACCCAGGTGCTGTATTAGCCAGCTGTTTTGTTTCTTTAGAGAAATAAAAACAATAGGATGTATATATACATTTATAGAAACAAATCCATTGTAAAATATTGGCTCATGTTATTATGCAGACTGGTAATTACAAATCTGCAGTATGTGCCAGTAGGCTTGAGACCCAGGAGAATTAATGGTACAAATGAAGTTCAGGGTCTGGCAAGCAGAGGAAGATCAGTTTTTGTTCAAATCAGGCCTTCAACTAGTTAGATGAGGTCTACACACATCATAGAGGACAATCTACTTTATCAATTAAAATGTTAATGTCACCTAAAAACAGCCTTGCAGAAACACCAGAATAATGTTTAACCAAGTAGCTGGGTACCCTGTGGCCCAGTCAAGATAACACATAAAATTAACTATCACAGCAATCCCTATCAAAATAACACCAGCATTCTTCACAGAACTAGAACAAACAATCCTAAAATTTGTATGGAACCAGAAAAGACCCCAAATAGCCAAAGCAATTTTGAAAAAGAAAACCAAAGCTGGAAGCATCACAATCCTGGACTTCAAGATGTATTACAAAGCTGTAATCATCAAGACAGTATGGTACTGGCACAAGAACAGACACTCAGGTCAATGGAACAGAATAGACAACCCAGAAATGGACCCACAAACATATGGCCAACTAATCTTTGGCAAAGCAGGAAAGAATATCCAATGAAATAAAGACAATATCTTCAGCAAATGGTGCTGGGAAAACTGGACAGTGACATGCGGTAAAATGAACCTGGACCACTTTCTTGCTCCATACACAAAAAAAAAATGGATGAAAGACCTAAACATAAGACAGGAAGCCATCAAAATCCTAGAGGAAAAAGCAGGCAAAAACCTCTTTGACCTCGGCTGCAGCAACTTCTTACTCAACATGTCTCTGGAGGGAAGGTAAACAAAAGCAAAAATGAACTACTGGGACCTCATCAAAATAAAAACCTTCTTCACAGTGAAGGAAACAAATCAGCAAAACTAAAAGGCAACCAACAGAATGGGAGAAGATATTTGCAAATGACATAGCACATAAAGGGTTAGATCCAAAATCTATAAAGAACTTATCAGACTCAACACCCAAAAAACAAATAATCCAGTGAAGAAATGAGCAAAAGACATGAATAGACACCTCCAAATAAGACATCCACATGGCCAACCAACACATGAAAAAAATGCTCAACATCACTCATCATCAGGGAAATACAAATAACAACCACAATGAGATACCACCTCACACCTGTCAGGATGGGTAACATTAACAACTCAGGCAACAACAGATGTTGGCGAGGATGTGGAGAAGGAGGATCTCTTTTGCACTGCTGGTGGGAATGCAAACTGGTGCAGCCACTCTGGAAAACAGTATGGAAGTTCATCAAAAAACTAAAAATAGAACTACCCTACAACCCAGCAATTGCACTACTAGGTATTTATCCAAGGGATACAAGTGTGCTTTTTCGAAGGGACACATGCACCCCAATGTTTATAGCAGCACTATCAACAATAGTACTTTCCAAAGTATGGAAAGAGCCCAAGTGTCCATCGATGGATGAATTGATAAAGGAGATATGGTTATGTATATATAATGGAGTATTGCTCAGCAATCAAAAAGAATGAAATCTTGCCATTTGCAACAATGTGGATGGAACTAGAGGGTATTATGCTAAGTAAAATTAGTCAGAGAAAGACAAATACCATATGACTTCACTCATGAGGAATTTAAGGTACAAAACAGATGAAAATAAGGGAAGGGGAGCAAAAATAATATAAAAACAGGGAGGGGGCCAAAACAAAGAGACTCTTAAATATGGAGAACAAACAGAGGGTTGCTGAAGAGGTTGTGGGAGGGGGGATAGGCTAAACAGGTAAGGGGCATCAAGGAATCTACTCCTGAAATCACTGTTGCACTATATGCTAAGTAACTTGGGTGCAAATTAAAAAATAAATAAATTTTAAAAATGTTTTGAATTAATAAAAATTTTATAGAGTGAAAAAATAAATTAACCATCATAGTTGCCAAATATCAAAACATTCAGAACCTTTCTTGAGTCCTCTGATCCATCCATAGTTTTAGGGACTTGTTGGCTTACATAGAATCTAATCTATAGTAGAAGATTCTTTCATCCATTCAACAGTTTTTTCTCAATCACTTAAACTTTTCAGGATGTGGGAAAAAGAAGGGCAAACAAAATGACCCAGACTCTGATCTCAAAAAATTTATAGGTAATGAGAAAGTCATTTATTTGTACAACAATTGTGTCATCACCCTATCCATCCGTGTTGTCACATATACTTACAAACATGCACAACCATATTCTAGTAGGAATCTGACTGCAACTTCCTACTGAATGTCTCAGATATTACCCAACATCCCCAAAGGCTCAAACACCACACGAAACACAATGATGAAGAAAGCATTTGCTTCATTCTTACAGGAAACAAGGTTGGTTTCTATGTACCTATTCAAGCCTGAAAGGTCATATTTTGGTCTTTATCACTGCTTGGTACTACCAAAAATTTCCTAAACTAAGCACACTTAGAAAATGAGAACTTGAAATGTCTATAGGTTATTTGGTACCAGGCTGGTTCAGCTAGATCACAAATACCTGTAATTGGCATTTACTCTCTTATGTTGATTTTTTCTCTTAGAGCCACACGGTACCCCCAAAGTGTACAAAATGAATTCTATCATTACCCTGGTAAGCAATGCAAAGGCAGAAGTTATTTTCAGTCTAAACCTTGCAATTGAATAAGCAATGATTAGAAGTGATTTTCATCTAACAAAAAATTATGCCTAATATATGTGTTTGTGTCATTTCTGATGTAAACTCAAATCTCCTGGAGAAGGATAACCTTGTCCAATTTGCTTTTATAGGCAAAGCGCAACTCTAAGAAGAAAGAAACATTTGATAAATACAGTTGATTCAGAATCAACAAACAGTACTAGACATCTATAATGTGAACAGACACCATATTTTCCGTTATAAAGATTAGGATACATCATCTAGTACATAAACAGTTTGAATTAAAAGTTTATGTGAAAATCTTACAAACGAAGAAAATGATTTTGCATATAGTTTCATATTTAATGAAGTATTATTACTGAAAAGGGAAGAAAAGAACACATGAAATGAGATTGTCTCAGAAAATCCTAGACAGTCTCTATTACTATGGTCTGTCCTAGACATTTAACGTACAGTGTCTCATTTTGAGATTAGTTAAAAAATTAATGATTCCTGAAAAGATTAAATAGGGTCAATAAATGATATGAAAGAAAGAATCCAATTCAACATTTAGTGACCATTTAGTGACCAGTTAATAAGAAGTATATAAAAATAGGCAAATAGACTTTAACGTCAAGCAGTAAAACTGAATGATAGGAGACATACTCAAGTAATAGTGACATGAGGCAGATTACGGTGAGTGACCTTGAAAGTCTCCCCAGTTTGAGTAATAATCATTCCTGGTAGATTTAGGGAGCCAGGCTTGTTGCCGCTTTAACAATTCCCCAACGTTCAGACAACAGATCAGGAAAGTTCTAAGTGAAACAGATTTATTAAGGATTTTTACCAACCAACCAACCAACCAACCAACCTTTTTACAGAGACTGTTTTGACGTTAGATGCAGAGTGTGACACTTAGGTTCTATTGCTCTTGTGCCCAAGTTCACAGAACTGGGCTACATATCACTGTTTAAGCTCATTTGATGAACTCCTCTCTCCTCCATCCTCTAAGCTGATCAAGGTTTTCCTGCACTAAGTGACCGTCTAGAATGGTCACTAAAACTCATACCCTTTCTTACCCTCTGCCTGTTAATTATCAATGGGGGGCAGATCATGAGAACAAATAATGCTAAAGTCCATGGGCTTAGCTGCATCCACCCTAGAGGTGAGTGTAAATGCAGAGTCTGGTGTTCCCGTTCCAGTCTAGCAAAGGCCAGGGGAGAGGATGTGCAAAATGCCTGTGAGTTCAGCAAAGGGAAACAACAGAGAGTTTTTGTGAGACAGATGGAATTTGAGAAGGTGTTGAAAAGCTGGTAAGAATGGGGTGAGGGGTGTTAGAGGAGTGCTTTCTAGGCAGAGAGAAGGGCCAACAAGCATCAGGAGCAGGAAAACATGACCAGGGAATTGTGAACAGACTCGTCAAAATAAAATGTAAGTTTGTAAGTTCCCCCCTCGCACCCCCCCCCAAAAAAAGAAGAAAAAACTAGAAACATTGACTCAAGCACCATTCTACAGGGCTTCATACTCAGTTTGAAGGCTTTAACCTAATTTTGTGTGAAAATTCATCTCAGTCCACAAACTTCCATGTGTAAACAATATAACTTGGTTTCAATCATTCAACTTCATTTCTAGTTTAAGCCCCACTCTGCTGAACTGGGCAGAAATTTGAATCTCTTTTTTTCAGTATTCTTCCCTTTTTCTCCCCCTGAGTGAGTAAGTTCAGGGTTTGCATCATGCCCAGGCATCGGGAAGGCATTGGCCTACCAGATCTTTGAGTCTCCCATCCAGTTTACTGCACAGATGTTTCCTTCCTAGCTTGCCAGCCCCTGAGGTTCCTTCCAAAGGCCAATTATTGCCCTATCTGTCTAATATAACATATGCTCACCCCCACAACCCCAAATCCCCATCAGTGATACTGAGAAGCCCAAATTCCCTCTCTAGAATTCCACAAACTTCTCTAAGTCTTTGCAATTACTGGTTGCACTGGTTAGAAAGTGGAGCATGTCCTTACTATTACCACCATCACCACATCACCACACATCTCTTCCCTCCAGCACAGACTGCAACTGCTCTTTAGTCTGGGACAATCTTGACTCCTGCAGGTTTTTTGATCAAGAAACTGTTAACAACCCAAGCTCTCTTTCTGTGTTCAAGGGCTCCGTCTTTCGGGAAAAAAGTATATGAACTCCCTGATTATTTCCATTTTTAATTCTACCTCATCTCTGCCCTGAGACAATGAACAGGAGGACTGGGTAACTGATGGAATGAAAAGGATGGGATAATCAAGGGAAAGGAAAAAATATTTAACGTATAAAAATATTATTCCATTAAATATATATGCAATGGAGGGTGTGGGAGACATTGTAGGTTTGAAGAGCATTATAATAATTATTCTGGAAGCAGAGTGCAAGATGGCTTGGAGGAGGTCTAATATAAAATGAAGAAACAAAAATATTATAACTGGTCACAGTGAGGCAGGCCAGTGGCAGTGAGGATGGAAAAGGGAAGACGAATATGAGAGATTCCAAAAAGCTGAGACCACTGGGGACTTAGCTTATGACCTAATAAATATGACAAGCAAAGAAAATGAAGCAGCTATTAAGAGGATGCTAGAGGGAATAACGATGGCATTCTGAAGAAGAAAAATCAAAAAGTGAAAGAGCTTATTTACAGGAGAAAAATAAATTCCATTTTGACAATACCCAGTTTCAGATGTCAATATCATCCCTAGATGAGGATTCCCTGGAAGTGTTTGGAAATCAGAATCATGGCTCAGGAGAGACATCATCCAAAGTGCCTCAATTCTTTTATGGAACCAAGTCATGTGAATCAACTAATTAATTTCATTCAAACAAATTATGATAGTCTAGAAGGGCAGAAGGGCATCTATGGTTGTAGGGAATGATTCTTTGCACACGGTAATGGGAAGAACATGTAAATTTGGAAGCTGAAGGAAAACAGGAGAAACAAAGAGCAGACATGGGAGAGAAGAAAGACCTAAGAAAGAGGGGTGGCCATTTGTGTCGAGAGCTTTAGAATCTTCTAAACCAGGAACCAAAGGAGAGTCAAAAAAACATGGAAATGTGAAGGTCACTGGAGGTTTTCCCAAGGCTGATGTCTGCTAGAGAGTGCAGCTTGGAGATATATTGCAGATTTGAACTTGCCTATATGGTGTGGGAATCTTCTTTCAGAAAATCTAGTATCAAAGGGATGGAAGAAATGAGACTGTGAAGCTAATTCAGAAGGAGTGACACAATGAGAGAGACAAAAGAACAACTCCCAACTCTTCTACAAAGTCTTTGGACCTTGGTTAAACTAGTCCCTACTTTATAGCTTTGGGATCTTTGTAGACTCTGCCAGCTACCTGGAGTGCTCTTTCTTCTGTCCTTCCCTCCTTCATCTCTCTAAGTATCAGTTTTTCATTTGTAAATGGGGACTAATAATATCTACCTTAATCGTTATGAGGAAAATAAATCAAGCTGCAAATGAGCCTATATCAGTGCCTGACACATAGTAGATAGATATGTAGCAGTAGTAT